>NC_069506.1:107075718-107420718 GCF_027579735.1 Bombina bombina | reverse complement strand
GTTTGAATCACTGTACTAACCCTAGCTAAGCTTGAAAGCTGTGTAATATGGCGTTGCTATAACGTAAAGGGAAGTATGCCTTAAAAAGCAGGCTAAAAGTAAAAAAGTGAGTCATTGTGAACCTCATTTGTATATCTTAACCAGAGTCCTTTGCTGCTTTGGAAACAATGTATTCAGAGAGATTCTTGGGGGAAGCAAGTCTTCTGACTTGTCTTGATTTGTAAATGAGTTACACAATTAGTTATTTTCCCTTTAAATTGTTGTATATATATATATATATATATTTTCATTTATAAATAATTGGGTGTTTAGATCAGCAATTTCATTTTGATCTATCAAATAACTGGAGGACACAGTAATATTTCAGTAGTAAAATGAGGTTTATTGGATTAACCGAAAATGTGCAATATGCATCCAAATTAAATTAGACAGATGCATAAATTTGGGCACCCCAACAGAAATATTGCATCAATATTTAGTAGAGCCTCCTTTCCTTTAGCAGAAATAGCATCCTCTAGATGCTTCCTATAGCCTGTAATTGAGTGTCTGGATTCTGGATGAAGGTATTTTGGACCATTCCTCCTTGCAAATCATCTCCAATTCAGTTAGGTTTGATGGTTGCCGAGCATGGACAGCCCGCTTCAAATCACCCCACAGATTTTCAATGATATTCAAGTCTGGGGACTGGGATGGCCATTGCAGAACATTTTACTTGTTCCTCTGCATAAATGCCAGAGTAGATGTTTTGGGTCGTTGTCTTGTTGAAATATCCAGCCCCGGCATAACTTCAACTTTGTGACTGATTCCTCAACATTATTCTCAAGTATCTGCTGATATTGAGTGGAATCCATGCGACCCTCAACTTTAACAAGATTCCCACTACCGGCACTGGCCCCACAGCCCCACAGCATGATGGAACATCCACCAAATTTTACTGTGGGTAGCAAGTGTTTGTCTTGGAACGCTGTGATCTTTTGCCGCCATGCATAACGTCTCTTGTTATGACCAAAAAACTAAATCTTTCTTTCATCAGTTCACAGCACCTTCTTCCAAAATGAAGCTGGCTTGTCCAAATGTGCGTTTGCCTACCTCAAGCGACTCTGTTTGTGGCGTGTGTGCAGAAAAGGCTTCTTCCGCATCACTCTCCCATACAGCTTCTCCTTGTGTAAAGTGTGCTGAATTGTTGAATGATGCACAGTGACACCATCTGCAGAAAGATGATGTTGCAGGTCTTTTGAGGTGGTCTGTGGGATGTTTTTGACCATTCTCACCATCCTTTACCTTTGCCTCTCTGATATTTTACTTGGCCTGCCACTTCTGGCCTTAACAAGAACTGTGCCTGTGGTCTTCCATTTCCTCACTATGATCCTCACATTGCACACTAACAGCTTAAATCTCCGTGATAGCTTTTTGTAGCCTTCCCCTAAACCATAATGTTGAACAATCTTTGTTTTCAGGTCATTTGAGAGTTATTTTGAGGCCCCCATGTTGCCACTCTTCAGAGGAGAGTCAAAGAGAACAACAACATGCAATTGGCCACCTTAAATACCTTTTCTCATAATTGGATGCAACTGTCTATGAAGTTCAAGGCTTAATGGGCTCACCAAACCAATTGTGAGTTCAAATTAATCAGTGCTAGGTAGTTACAGGTATTCAAATCAACAAAATGACAAGGGTGCTCAAATTTTGTTTGGATGCTGTTACAAACTGCTATTTGTAACTGGCCTTTTAAATGGAAAATTGCCCTGCTTCCCTGGATTTTGGAGAAGCCTATTTGCCAGCCTCCTTCCTCATGACTATGGCCCCTGGAAGATTGTGCCCCTGAGAGTATATTAACTTTTATTGGGTGTGTATGGCCCTTTAAGAACCATCTGGGGACATATTGTGACTTTGGTGAACAATGCCCCTTTAAGACTATGTCCCCAGACCTGTAAAATGACTTGTCCCTGGCTTTCTCCCACTTGGTTCAGTTTCATTATGTGCCATTAAGAGTTAATTTTGTTCAATTCTAAATGCAAGTTTGCTGGGATCAGCTCTAATTAGTTTTAGTGATAAACCTTACCATTGTCTAATCAGACTGCTAGTGATAAGGTGGACTGCATTGTTTTATTGTGTGTAACTTGTTATCTGCTGAAGTAATGTTGTGGCCTGTCAAAGGGAGTGTCTCTCTATCTAATATCAAATGTGTGATGGGGGATTTTATGCCTCCCCCTGAGAGTGTCCTGTTTGCATGTAACCTCAATAAAAAGCAGGCTGTGTGCTCCAGCACATCAGACCTATTTTGACCCTCTAACTTGCAGCTTTGACTCATGTTTGTAGGGGAGCGCTAGGAGCATCCTTTTCTACGGTCCAACTTCCAGCCAGCCTGGAGGCAACCGTAACATTTGGCGGCAGCGGTGGGATGGCGTCCTAGCGCAAGGAGCAGCACCCCAACAGCACTGGTATCGTAGGAGAGTTATTGAGGGCAACGCTAGCCACTGCGCAGCATCCCTACCTACAGCAGCATGGAGCTGACAAGACACTGGTCAGAACCCTGTGAAGAGCACCTTAACCTGATCCGTCGCTATGAGGGCGCTGATTTCGTTCCAGAGGTAAAGAGGCGACCCTGCGCAGGAGGTAGTCAGTCGAATCATCCGAAAATTGGCTACTGAGAACGAAGCGGCACGAGCCTTTGAGCGCCAACTGTGGAGTTTGGGGGTATGGACACCTGCTCTCCAGCGAGAAAATGAGTTACAGGGGGCAGAGACAGTTGGTCCTGTCCCCCAGCAGCAGAGGAATATGCAGGGAATTGGGAGCCCAGACTCCATTCCCCAGCGGCAGGCTGAGTTACAGGGGGCAGAGACAGTTGGTCCTGTCCCCCAGCAGCAGAGTGAATTGCAGGGAATTGGGAGCCCAGACTCCATTCCCCAGCGGCAGGCTGAGTTACAGGGGGCAGAGACAGTTGGTCCTGTCCCCCAGCAGCAGAGGAATATGCAGGAAATTGGGAGCCCAGACTCCATTCCCCAGTGGCAGGCTGAGTTACAGGGGGCAGAGACAGTTGGTCCTGTCCCCCAGCAGCAGAGGAATATGCAGGGAATTGTGAGCCCAGACTCCATTCCCCAGCGGCTGGAAGTATGTATGGGAGAGGAGCTTGTTACCCCCTCTCCCCAACGGCAGCTTAACGCACCAGGGGGAGACAGTAAGCCCCACAACCGTGCAGATGGGACCGTGGTCTCTGCACTTACAGCACAGGGGGCAGAGACAGTTGCTCCTGTCCCCCAGCAGCAGAGTGAATTGCAGGGAAATGGGAGCCCAGACTCCATTCCCCAGCGGCAGGCTGAGTTACAGGGGGCAGAGACAGTTGGTCCTGTCCCCCAGCAGCAGAGTGAATTGCAGGGAATTGGGAGCCCAGACTCCATTCCCCAGCGGCAGGCTGAGTTACAGGGGGCAGAGACAGTTGGTCCTGTCCCCCAGCAGCAGAGGAATATGCAGGGAATTGGGAGCCCAGACTCCATTCCCCAGCGGCTGGAAGTATGTATGGGAGAGGAGCTTGTAACCCCCTCCCCCCAGCGGCAGCTTAACGCACCAGGGGGAGACAGTAAGCCCCACAACCGTGCAGATGGGACCGTGGTCTCTGCACTTACAGCACAGGGGGCAGAGACAGTTGCTCCTGTCCCCCATCAGCAGAGTGAGATGCAGTGGATTGGGAGCCCAGTCTCCATTCTCCAGCTAACTCCTAACTTGGGCCCAGGGTTAACAGTGGAGATGTTAACCCCCACTGACCCCCACGTTCCCTTTGCCACCGGGCAGGACTATGCCCCAATGCCCCCAGCAGAAGAGCTGGCATTAGGACAGAGCGCTGCTGGCCTCTGCCCTACAGACCCCCTTGTTACAGGGCTGGCCTGAAAACCCCTCACCCCAGCAGAAGAGCTGGCATCAGGACAGAGCGCTGCTGGCCTCTGCCCTACAGACCCCCTTGTTACAGGACTGGCCTGCAAACCCCTCACCCCAGCAGAAGCGCTGGCACCAGGGCAGAGTGCCGCTGGCCTCTGCCCCCCAAGTACCACCAGCTATTTGCCCAGCTGCGCCAGGAAGGCCGAGGATGCTACACTTTCATCCTACAACCTGGAACCTACAGGCCAGTACTACTTATTGTGGGGGGGCTACTTTGCTGCTAATGTTTATTTGTGGGTGGGTTACGAGACTAACTTAGGCACTGACCGACAGAAGGTCAGGTGCCTGGTTAGTCTCCCTCCAAAAGGGGAGATATGTTACAAACTGCTATTTGTAACTGGCCCTTTAAATGGAAAATTGCCCTGCTTCCCTGGATTTTGGAGAAGCCTATTTGCCAGCCTCCTTCCTCATGACTATGGCCCCTGGAAGATTGTGCCCCTGAGAGTATATTAACTTTTATTGGGTGTGTATGGCCCTTTATGAACCGTCTGGGGACATATTGTGACTTTGGTGAACAATGCCCCTTTAAGACTATGTCCCCAGACCTGTAAAATGACTTGTCCCTGGCTTTCTCCCACTTGGTTCAGTTTCATTGTGTGCCATTAAGAGTTAATTTTGTTCAATTCTAAATGCAAGTTTGCTGGGATCAGCTCTAATTAGGTTTAGTGATAAACCTTACCATTGTCTAATCAGACTGCTAGTGATAAGGTGGACTGCATTGTTTTATTGTGTGTAACTTGTTATCTGCTGAAGTAATGTTGTGGCCTGTCAAAGGGAGTGTCTCTCTATCTAATATCAAATGTGTGATGGGGGATTTTATGCCTCCCCCTGAGAGTGTCCTGTTTGCATGTAACCTCAATAAAAAGCAGGCTGTGTGCTCCAGCACATCAGACCTATTTTGACCCTCTAACTTGCAGCTTTGACTCATGTTTGTAGGGGAGCGCTAGGAGCATCCTTTTCTACGGTCCAACTTCCAGCCAGCCTGGAGGCAACCGTAACAGATGCATATTGCACATTTTCTGTTAATCTAATAAACCTCATTTAACTACTGAAATATTACTGTGTCCTTCAGTTATTTGATAGATCAAAATGAAATTGCTGATCCAAACACCAAATTATTTATAAATGAAAATCATGGAAATTGTCAGGGGTGCCTAAACTTTTGCATACAACTGTATTTATATATACTGTATATATATATATATATATATATATAATTATTTTTTTCTTTTAATCTATCTATGTCATCTATCTATGCCTATCTAATCTATCTATATATCTCTATATATATCTAATCTTATCTATATCTTTCTATGTCTGTCAATTTCTATCTATGTCTGTCTATGTCTATCTTCTATCTATATCAATCTATAGCAATATATGTCTTTATATATCTATCTTTATCTATCTATGTCAATCTATGTCCATATTATATCAATTTATGTATATTTAAATCTATCTATGTCTATATATGTATTTATATATCTCTCTATGTATATCTATATCTATATCTACATCTATCTAATCTTATCTATCACTATATATCTATCTATCTATCTATCTATCATCTATCTATTCAATATATCTGTATCTATCTATCTATCTATCTATCATCTATCTATCTATTTAATATGTATTTATCTATCTATCATCTACCTATCTATCTTTCTATCTATCTATCTATCTATCGATCTATCTATTCAATCTATCTGTATCTATCTATCATCTATCTATTCAATCTACTTGTATCTATCTTTCTATCTATCTATCTATCTATCTATCTATTATCTAACTATCTATCTATCTATATTTCTAATCAACCTATGTCTATCTATCTATCTATCTATCTATCTATGTCTATCTAATCTATCTATGTCTATCTATATCTATCTCTTATCCTATGTATCTATGTCTGTCGATATCTATCTATGTCTGTCTATACCTATCTATATATATATATATACATTCTATGATTACGGTCAACATGACCGAAACCGGTCAGAATATACCATGCTAACTACCTAACCACATGGTTTTGTATTATCCCCTACTTTTTAATGAAATAAAGTGAACTATATTTTATTATTACCATCTGGCTTCGTTGGACTTCTCTTTCTATTTATTACATATATATATATATATATATATATATATAGCAATATATTTCTATATATATCTATCTTTATCTATATATGTCCATCTATATCTATTTATGTCTATCTAAATCTATCTATGTCTTTCTATATATATCTATCTATCTATCATCTATCTATCTATCTATCTATCTATAGCTTCATCTATCTAATACTATCTATCTAATACTATCTATCTATGTATCTATCTATATATCTACCTATCTATCTATATACAGTATATATTTCTAAACTATCTATGTCTATATAATCCATTTATCTCTAATCTTATCTATCTATCTATCTATCTATCTATCTATCTATCTATCTATCTATCATCTATCTATCGTATCTATATTATCTATCTATATACAGTATATATGTCTAAGCTATCTATGTCTATATAATCTATATATCTCTAATCTTATCTATCTATCTATCTATCTATCTAACATTTCTGACACTTCCAAAAAAAAAAAATTGGGACCAATATAGCCACCCTTCTTTTCAATAACAGTCATAAGCCTTCCATCCATGGAGTCTGTCAGTTTCTTGAACTGCTGACCATCAACATTTTGTGCAGCAACCACAGCCTCCCAGACACTGTTCAGAGAGGTGTACTGTTTTCCTTCACCGTTAATCTCCCATTTAAAAAGGGCCCACAAGTTCTCAATAGGGTTTAGGTCAGGTGAGGAAGGGGGCTATGTCATTATTCTTTCATCTTTAAGGCCTTTACTGGTTAGCCATGCAGTGGAGTACTTGGGTGCATGCAGTGGAGCATTGCCCTGCATAAATATCATGGTCTTCTTGAAAGATGCAGACTTTTTCCTGTACCACTGCTTGAAGAAAGTGCCTTCTAAAAACTAGTAGTAGGTTTGGGAGTTGATTTTGAGTCCATCTTCAACCCGAAAAGGTCCAACAAGCTCATCTTTAATAATACCAGCCCATACCAGTATCCCACCTTGTTGGCATCTAAGTCGAAGTGGAGCTCTGTGCCCGTTTCGGATCCAGCCGTGGGCCCATCCATCTGGTCTGTCAAGTGTCACTCTCATCTCATCAGTCCATAAAACCTTTGAAAAATCTGACTTCAGATATTTCTTGGTCTAGTCTTGATGTTTCAACTTATGTGTCTTGTTCAGTGGTGGTCGGGTTTCAGCCTTCCTTACCTTGGCCATGTCCCTGTGCAATGAACAACTTGAACTTCTGGGCACTCGAGGTAGGTTGCAGTTCTGGTATATACAGCACTGGAGGATAATGGGTTCCTGGTAGCTTCCCGTTTAATTCTTCTCAAATCTTTGGCAGCTAATTTGCGTCTTTTTTCTCAACACGTTTCGTGAGACCCTGTTGACTATTTGCAACAAAATGTTTGATGGTTCTGTGCTCACGCTCCAATATCTTAGCAATTTCAAGAGTGCTGCATCCCTATGAAAGGGATTTTTGACTTTTCAGAGTCAGTTAAATCTCTTTTTTGGCCCATTTTGTCTGAGGAAAAGAAGCTGCCTAATAATTCTGCACACCTTGATATAGGGTGTTGATCTCCTAAGGCCACACCTTCCCTCATTACACAAATACACATCACCTGATATGGTTAAATACAATAAGCAATCAAATTTATACAGCTTGGAGTTGGACAATATGCATAAAAATGATGATTTGGTCAAAATACTCACTTGCCTTATAATTGTGCGCACAGTGTATCTATATCTATCTATATTTATGCCTATCTCTATGTATCTATTTCTATCTATGTCTATCTATATCTATCTATATTTATGTCTATAATCTATCTATCTATCTATCTATCTATCATCTATTCAATCTATCTGTATCTATCTATCATCTATCTATTCAATCTATCTGTATCTATCATCTATCTATCTATCTATCTATCTATCTATTATCTAACTATCTATTTATCTATCTATCTATCTATATTTCTAATCAACGTATATCTATCTATCTATCTATCTATCTATGTCTATCTATATCTATCTCTTATCCTTTCTATCTGTCTATCTCTATGTATCTATGTCTGTCGATATCTATCTATGTCTGTCTATACCTATCTATATATATCTATAGCAATATATGTCTATATATCTATCTTTATCTATCTATGTCCATCTATATCTATTTATGTCTATCTAAATCTATCTATGTCTATCTATGTCTTTCTATATATATCTATGTATATCTATCTATCATCTATTTATCTATAACTTCATCTATCTAAACTTATCTATCTAATACTATTTATTTATGTATCTATCTATCTATCTACCTATCTATCTATCTATCTATCATCTATCTATCTATCTATCTATATACAGTATATATTTCTAAACTATCTATGTCTATATAATCTATCTCTAATCTTATCTATCTATCTATCTATCTACTATTTCTGACACTTCCAAAAAAAAATCAGTAACCAATATAGCCACCCTTCTTTTCAATAACAGTCATAAGCCTTCCATCCATGGAGTCTGTCAGTTTCTTGAACTGCTGACCATCAACATTTTGTGCAGCAGCTACCACAGCCTCCCAGACACTGTTCAGAGAGGTGTACTGTTTTCCTTTACCGTTAATCTCCCATTTAAAAAGGGCCCACAAGTTCTCAATAGGGTTTAGGTCTGGTGAGGAAGGGGGCTATGTCATTATTCTTTCATTTTTAAGGCCTTTACTGGTTAGCCATGCAGTGGAGTACTTTGATGCATGTGATGGAGCATTGTCCTGCATATATATCATGGTCTTCTTGAAAGATGCAGACTTCTTCCTGTACCACTGCTTGAAGAAAGTGCCTTCTAAAAACTGGCAGTAGGTTTGGGAGTTGATTTTGAATCCATCTTCAACCCGAAAAGGTCCAACTAGCTCATCTTTAATAATACCAGCCCATACCAGTACCCCAACTTGCTGGCATCTGAGTCGAAGTGGAGCTCTGTGCCCCCATTACCGATCCAGCTGTGGGCCCATCCATCTGGTCTGTCAAGTGTGACTCTCATCTCATCAGTCCATAAAACCTTTGAATAATCTGACTTCAGATATTTCTTGGCCTAGTCTTGATGTTTCAACTTATGTGTCTTGTTCAGTGGTGGTCGGGTTTCAGCCTTCCTTACCTTGGCCATGTCCCTGTGCACTGAACAACTTGAACTCCTGGGCACTCGAGGTTGGTTGCAGTTCTGGTATATGACAGCACTGGAGGATAATGGGTTCCTGGTAGCTTCCCGTTTAATTCTTCTCAAATCTTTGGCAGCTAATTTGCGTCTTTTTTCTCAACACGTTTCTTGAGACCCTGTTGACTATTTGCAACAAAACGTTTGATGGTTCTGTGCTCACGCTCCAATATCTTAGCAATTTCTAGAGTGCTGCATCCCTATGAAAGGGATTTTTTACTTTTCAGAATCAGTTAAATCTCTTTTTTGGCCCATTTTGTCTGAGGAAAAGAAGCTGCCTAATAATTATGCACACCTTGATATAGGGTGTTGATCTCCTAAGGCCACACCTTCCCTCATTACACAAATACACATCACCTGATATGGTTAAATACAATAAGCAATCAAGTTTATACAGCTTGGAGTTGGACAATATGCATAAAAATGATGATTTGGTCAAAATACTCACTTGCCTTATAATTGTGCACACAGTGTATCTATATCTATCTATATTTATGTCTATCTCTATCTATCTCTATCTATCTATGTCTATCTATATCTATCTATATTTATGTCTATCTCTATCTATCTATCTATGTCTATCTATATTTATGTCTATCTAATAATTGCCTAATAATTGTGCACACAGTGTATCTATATCTATCTATATTTATCTCTATCTATCTATGTCTATCTATATCTATCTATGTCTATCGATATTTATGTCTGTTCATATTTATGTCTATCTATATCTATGTCTATCTATATCTATGTCTATCTATATTTCTGTCTATCTATATATATGTCTATCTATATCTATGTATATATATATATATATATATATATATATATATATATAAGCTCTCTGTATCTATATATCTATATATCCAATCTATCAGTATCTATATATTTATCTGTCTATTTATTCTATTTATCTATCTATATATCTGTGTCTATCTATCTATCTATCTATCTATCATCTATCTATTTATCTATCTATGTATCTATTTGTCTGTCTGTCTGTCTGTCTGCCATCTATCTATCTTTCTATATCTAATCTATCTATGTCTATCCATATCTATATCTATCTATATCTAATTGTATCTATCTATATCTAATTGTATATATCAAAACAATCTACCTATCTATCTATCTATCTATCTATCTATCTAAATATCTATCTAATCCTATCTATCTATCTATCTGTCTGTCACCTATCTATCTATCTATCTATCTATCTATCTATCTATCTATCCATTTATCTTAATCTATCTATCCTTCTATCTATCTAATCTATCTAATCCTAAATGGAAATAAATGAAACACCCATACTCTCATGCTAACCTTAATCGCCATAGGCCGCGCAACTCTAATAACCCCTAAACCATCACATAGCCCACCGCAAAGTACTCCACTACACTAATAACACCTAAACCAACACATAGCCCACCACAAAGTACCCCACTACACTAATAACACCTAAACCAACACATAGCCCACTGCAAAGTACCCTTCTACACTAATAACCCCTAAACTACCACATAGCCCACCTCAAAGTACCCCACTACACTAATAACACCTAAACCACCACATAGCCCACCGCAAACTCTCCTACTACACTAATAAACCCTAAACTGCCACATAGCCCACAGCAAAGTACCCCACTACACTAATAACCCCTATACCAACACATAGCCCACCGCAAAGTACCCCACTATACTAATAACCCCTAAACCACCACATAGCCCACCAAAAACTACCCTACTACACTGTTAACCCCTGAACCGACAATCCCCCACATTGCAAAATACGCCTCTACACTATTAACCCCTAAACTGTTACAACCCCCATCGCAAAGTACACCTCTACACTATTAACCTCTAAACCATGAAAACCTGCATTGCAAAGTACCCACTAACATCTAAACCCCTAACCAGCTCACATCCCTAACACCCCTTAACAAACACCCCTAAGTTACCATACTTGAAAATCCAGACTTTCTTACTAATTTTTTAAAAAAAAATGTATATTACCTTTTTCCACCCTAGTTAGTCACACTCTCATATTCCTGCATCTCTGGTTTACTTTTTGTGTCAAATGAAAGTTTATTTTTATTTATAAAACAGCTATTACTTTTCTGACTACAGTACTATACTATTGTTCTGATGGTTTTATGTATATAGAAGTATTGAAAATGTTATAAAACTATCTTTAGGTTGCATGTATAAGCTGTAATATGATATGTAAATATTGTCTACATGAAATAAAATGTTGTTTACACTTGGTCACATTCCCTCATCAATATGTCCCATTTGACAGATACAAATATTCCAAAATCCAAACTATTCAGAAATCCAAAGTTTTTCCAATCCAAAAAATGTTGTACCTGTATTATCTATCTATCTATCTATCTATCTATCTATCTATCTAATCCACGTTTTTTCAAACATCTTCTCAGTCCTCCCTTACAGGCTACATTTTCAGGATACCTGAACTGGAGCACTGCTGATTAGTAAACAGGATTCTGCTCTCACCCAAGGTAATCCTGAAAATCTGGCCTGTTAGGGAGGCTTCCTATACCAATTATATCTGTCAAGTCTAATCAACACAATAATATAACACAATATTCACAATTATTAATCAGCCAATGTATAAATTAGATTATTACTTACCTGGTGAAAGCAGAAATTGCTTTACATATTATTCTCTGTGCATAAAAACACCTAATAAAAATCCACGTCTGCTATGCGCAGTCTCCAAACTCCTACAAAGAATGTTCAGGTCTCTCTGTGCTATAGATAAAGTTTGCTGATGTCATAAGAATAATGTCAGTTGTGATGTCACAACTGACACTGCAGCATTTACTGGTTGTTACTATGGTGAGCCAAGATACAAATTAACATCTATATGTTGTTTTCCTAGTTTTTTACTGTTGTTTTTTTTTTTAATGTGGAAAAAGTTTTTTTTGGTTATGGGGGCTGCACATTATGTTTGGTTGTCTAAAGAAGAGAGTTATGTCTCCAAAATCATCACATTAACAAATAGGGTGAAGTTCAGCTATTTTTATTAACACAATTTCAGGGAATTTTATAAAGAACGATCTGTCAGGTGATCAACGACTATAGAATTAATAACCCTTAGGGTGTCTATGATTACATAAAAAGGCCATATCTCATGGTGTGTCCAGTGAAGCTACAGTTCCCCAAGAGATAGTTCATTATGATCTAGATTACAAGTGGTGTGCTATTTATCGCTCCAGATAACTTTTTGCACGCGTCGGGTAGCACTCATATTACAAGTTGAAAGTAAAAATGTTGCGTGCAAGTGAAAATCCGACGTACGCAAAGAGTTGGACTTCAGATATCACAACAACGTTAATTATTTTTCCCATACACTGAAAAAACTAACACCTATAGTCACGTTCTAAACTCAGCTAATAATACTGTACATTCCAATGTTCTTCACATTAAAATAAATGTAATATATATGTTTTAGTATATATTTCTATTTACGTCTGTATGTATACCTATACCTGTATATATTTATATAGATATATATTAAAGACAAATTATTCAGATATATACATAAATATATATAGAAATGTAAATATTACATTTATTTATATGTGAAGAACATTGGAATGTACATTATAGGAATCATTATTCAGGTTAAGTGCTGTAGGTCTAACGCTGTGTCGGGTTAGCCCACTTGAAGACAGTTTTTAAGGCACATTAGGTAGATATCAAATGTAACAATAATGTGAAAATATTAATAATTATTAATTATTAACCCCTTAATGACCAAGGACGTAAGCCACAAGTCCTCAAAAAAAATACAGTTAATGACCGAGGACGTGTGGCGTACGTCCTTGGTCTGGAAAGCAGCTGGAAGCGATCCTGCTCGCTTCCAGCTGCTTTCCGGTTATTGCAGTGATGCCTCGATATCGAGGCATCCTGCAATAACCCCCCTTGGCCATCCGATGCAGAGAGAGCCACTCTGTGGCCCTCTCTGCACCGGACATCGGTGGCCGGTATCGTTGGTGGGTGGGAGCGAGTCTAGGAGGCGGGTGGGCGGCCATCGATGTGCCGAGTGGAGTGGAGGGGGGCGGGATCAGGGGCGGGACAGACGGGAGCGTGCACGGGAGCGCGCACGGGAGCACGCGCGCGCGTGCACAGGGGGGGCGGCGGGCGGGTGCGTGCATGGGGCGGGAGCAGGAGGGAACCACTACACTGCAGAAAAATAAAGCTGTAAAAAGTAAAAAAAAAAAGTTTTGAAAGCTGTAAATAAACAGCTAAGGGATCTGGAAGGGGTGGGGGGTTGGTCTTGGGGGGGGGAAGCTACTCTACAGAAAAGGGCATTTTTTTTTTAAAAAAAGGCACATTTTTTACTAAACTGGGTACTGGCAGACAGCTGCCAGTACCCAAGATGGCGCCCATTAAGGCAGAGGGGGAGGGTTAGAGAGCTGTTTGGTGGGGGATCAGTGAGGTTGGGGGCTAAGGGGGGATCCTACACAGCAGCATATGTAAATATGCTAAAAAAAACACAAAAAAGCCCAAATATAGCTTTTATTTTAGTACTGGCAGAGTTTCTGCCAGTACTTAAGATGGCGGGGACAGTTGTGGGGTGGGGGAGGGAATAGAGCTGTTTGGGAGGGATCAGGGGGTCTCCTGTTTCAGGTGGGAGGCTGAGCTCTACACTAAAGCTAAAATTAACCCTGCAAGCTCCCTACAAGCTACATAATTAACCCCTTCACTGCTAGCCATAATACACGTGTGAAATGCACCGGCATTTGGCGGCCTTCTAATTACCAAAAAGCAACGCCACAGCCATATATGTCTGCTATTTCTGAACAAAGGGGATCCCAGAGAAGCATTTACAACCATTTGTGCCATAATTGCACAAGCTGTTTGTAAATGATTTCAGTGAGAAATCTAAAATTGTGAAAAATGTAACTTTTTTTTTAATTTGATCGCATTTGGCGGTGAAATGGTGGCATGAAATATACCAAAATTGGCCTAGATCAATACTTGGGGTTGTCTACTACACTACACTAAAGCTAAAATTATCCCTAAAAGCTCCCTACATGCTCCATAATTAACCCCTTCACTGCTGGGCATAATACACGTGTAGTGCGCATTGGCATTTAGCAGCCTTCTAATTACTAAAAAGCAACGCCAAAGCCATATATGTCTGCTAATTCTGAACAAAGGGGATCCCAGAGAAGAATTTACAACCATTTAAGCCATAATTGCACAAGCTATTTGTAAATAATTTCAGTGAGAAACCAAAGGTTTGTGAAAAAATTAGTAAAAAAGTGAACAATTTTTTGTATTTAATCGCATTTGGCGGTGAAATGGTGGCATGAAATATACCAAAATGGGCCTAGATAAATACTTTGGGATGTCTACTAAAAAAAATATATATACTTGTCAATGGATATTCAGAGATTCCTGAAAGATATTAGTGTTCTAATGTAACTAGCGCTAATTTTGAAAAATAATTGTTTGGAAATAGCAAAGTGCTACTTGTATTTATGGCCCTATAACTTACAAAAAAGCAAAGAACATGTAAACATTGGGTATTTCTAAACTCAGGACAAAATTTAGAAACTATTTAGCACGGGAGTGTTTTTTGGTGGTTGTAGATGTGTAACAGATTTTGGGGGTCAAAGTTAGAAAAAATGTGTTTTTTTCAATTTTTTCCTCATATTTTATAATTTTTTTATAGTAAATTATAAGATATGATGAAAATAATGATATCTTTAGAAAGTCCATTTAATGGCGAGAAAAACGGTATATAATGAGCATGACTAAGTGGGTTCACCACGAAACGTTGCTGTTTTTAATGTAACCTCAATAAAGCATTTATACTCAAGATACTGGTGCTGGTGTTACTAAGAATACAGGTATATAATATGTGTGGGTACAGTAAATGAGTAAGAGGAAAATAAATTACAGCTAAACACAAACACAGCAGAAATGTAAAAATAGCCTTGGTCCCAAACGGACAGAAAATGGAAAAGTGCTGTGGTCATTAAGGGGTTAAATAAACTCTATAATAATTTTTAATAATTATTATTAATATTTCTCCTGTTAAGTGTAGTCAGTCCACGGGTCATCCATTACTTATGGGATATTAACTCCTCCCCAACAGGAAGTGCAAGAGGATCACCCAAGCAGAGCTGCTATATAGCTCCTCCCCTCTACGTCACACCCAGTCATTCTCTTGCACCCAACTAATAGATAGGATGTGTGAGAGGACTGTGGTGATTATACTTAGTTTTTATATCTTCAATCAAAAGTTTGTTATTTTAAACGGCACCGGAGTGTGTTGTTTTCTTCTCAGGCAGAATTTGAAGAAGAATCTACCTGAGTTTTGTATGATCTTAGCGGACGTAACTAAGATCCATTTTGCTGTTCTCGGCCATTCTGAGGAGTGAGGTAACTTCAGATCAGGGGACAGCGGGCAGGTTCACCTGCAAAGAGGTATGTTGCAGTATATTATTTTCTAAGGAATGGAATTGACTGAGAAAATACTGCCAATACCGATATAATGTAAGTACAGCCTTAAATGCAGTAGTAGCAACTGGTATCAGGCTGATATGTATGTATGTTTACACTTCAGTATTCTGGGGAATGGCACTTCACTAGGAAAATACTGTATGCATATAACTTTTAGCCTAACTTGCAGTGTGAACAACTAGCAGCAGGCTTTTAATGACATTTCATAAATTAGATTTTAAACGTTTGCTGGCATGATAAATCGTTTAATTATCTGAGGTACTTGGTGAAAAATTGTTTTGGGCGTTATTTTCCACATGGCTGTCGTTTATTTTAAGTTAAAACAGTTTACTGAGCTTCCCTCACTGTTGTATGTGAGTGGGAGGGGCCTATTTTGGCGCTTTTGCTACGCATCAGAAATTCAGTCATAAGCTGCCTTCTCTCCCTGCATGATCCAGGACGTCTCCACAGAGCTCAGGGGTCTTCAAAACTTGTTTTTGAGGGAGGTAATCACTCACAGCAGATCTGTGAGACTGTGCTTTGACTGTGATAAAAACGCTTATATTTTCAATTGTTATACGTTTTTTCTGATATTAAGGGTTAATCATCCATTGCTAATGAGTGCAATCCTTTGCTAAATTTATGCTTTTACTGGGTAAATTTGGGTTTTATAATTAATCCGGTTCATTGTTATTCAACTGTCATAGTTTTTTCTGTGCTTCTTAAAGGCACAGTAACGTTTTACATATTGCTTGTAAATTTAGTTGAAAAGTATTTCCAAGCTTGCTAGTCTAATTGCTAGTTTGTTAAACATGTCTGACTCAGAGGAATCTCTCTGTGCAATATGTTCAAAAGCCAAGGTGGAGCCCAATAGAAATTTATGTACTAATTGCATTGATGCTACTTTAAATAAAAATCAATCTGTACATGCTGAACAACATTCACCAGACAACGAGGGGGAAGTTATGCCGACTAACTTGCCTCACGTGTCAGTACCTGCATCTCCCGCTCGGGAGGTGCGTGATATTGTAACGCCAAGTACATCAGGGCGGCCATTACAAATCACTCTACAAGACATGGCTAATGTTATGACTGAAGTTTTGTCTAAATTGCCAGAACTTAGGGGTAAACGAGATCACTCTGGGGTGAGAACAGAGTGCGCTGATAATGCTAGGGCCATGTCTGATACTGCGTCAAAATTTGCAGAACATGAGGACAGAGAGCTTCATTCTGCGGGTGACGGATCTGATCCAAATAAACTGGATTCAGACATTTCAAATTTTAAGTTTAAGCTGGAAAACCTCTGTGTATTGCTAGGGGAGGTATTAGTGGCTCTGAATGATTGTAACACAGTTGCAATCCCAGAGAAAATGTGTAGGTTGGATAAATATTTTGTGGTACCGACGAGTACTGACGTTTTTCCTATACCTAAGAGACTTACTGAAATTGTTACTAAGGAGTGGGATAGACCCGGTGTGCCTTTCTCACCCCCTCCTATATTCAGAAAAATGTTTCCAATAGACGCCACCACACGGGACTTATGGCAAACGGTCCCTAAGGTGGAGGGAGCAGTTTCTACTTTAGCTAAGCGTACCACTATCCCGGTGGAGGATAGCTGTGCTTTTTCAGATCCAATGGATAAAAAGTTAGAGGGTTACCTTAAGAAAATGTTTGTTCAACAAGGTTTTATCTTGCAACCCCTTGCATGCATTGCGCCTGTCACGGCTGCGGCAGCATTTTGGTTTGAGTCTCTGGAAGAGACCCTTGACTCAGCGCCATTAGATGAGATTACACACAAGCTTAAAACCCTTAAGCTAGCTAATTCATTTATTTCTATGCCGTAGTACATTTAACTAAACTTACGGCTAAGAATTCCGGATTCGCCATTCAGGCACGCAGAGCACTGTGGCTAAAATCCTGGTCAGCTGATGTTACTTCTAAATCTAAATTACTTAACATACCTTTCAAGGGGCAGACTTTATTCGGGCCCGGTTTGAAAGAAATTATCGCTGATATTACAGGAGGTAAAGGCCATGCCCTGCCTCAAGACAGAGCCAAACCTAGGGCTAGACAGTCTAATTTTCGTGCCTTTCGTAACTTCAAGGCAGGAGCAGCATCAACTTCCTCTGCTCCAAAACAGGAGGGAGCTGTTGCTCGCTACAGACAAGGCTGGAAACCTAACCAGACCTGGAACAAGGGCAAGCAGGCCAGAAAACCTGCTGCTGCCCCTAAGACAGCATGAAGTGAGGGCCCCCGATCCGGGAACGGATCTAGTGGGGGGCAGACTTTCTCTCTTCGCCCAGGCTTGGGCAAGAGATGTCCAGGATCCCTGGGCGTTAGAGATCATATCTCAGGGAATAAAGAAAGAGGCGTTTCTACGCTGTGTACAAGATCTTTTACTAATGG
Source organism: Bombina bombina (assembly GCF_027579735.1). Classification (NCBI taxonomy): domain Eukaryota; kingdom Metazoa; phylum Chordata; class Amphibia; order Anura; family Bombinatoridae; genus Bombina; species Bombina bombina. The sequence goes on along the minus strand of NC_069506.1, from coordinate 107,402,595 downwards.
GAGTGATCCATCCGGTTCCGCGGTCGGAACACGGACAAGGGTTTTACTCAAATCTGTTCGTGGTTCCCAAGAAGGAGGGAACCTTCAGACCAATCTTGGATTTAAAGATCCTAAACAAATTCCTAAGAGTTCCATCGTTCAAAATGGAAACTATTCGGACAATCTTACCCATGATCCAAAGAGGTCAGTACATGACCACAGTGGATTTAAAGGATGCTTACCTTCACATACCGATTCACAAAGAACATTACCGGTATCTAAGGTTTGCCTTCCTAGACAGGCATTACCAGTTTGTAGCTCTTCCATTCGGGTTGGCTACGGCTCCAAGAATCTTCACAAAGGTTCTGGGCTCTCTTCTGGCGGTACTAAGACCGCGAGGAATTTCGGTGGCTCCGTACCTAGACGACATTCTGATACAAGCGTCAAGCTTTCAAACTGCCAAGTCTCATACATAGTTAGTACTGGCATTTCTAAGGTCGCATGGGTGGAAAGTGAACGAAGAGAAGAGTTCTCTCTTACCACTCACAAGAGTTCCCTTCTTGGGGACTCTTATAGATTCTGTAGAAATGAAAATTTACCTGACAGAGGACAGGTTAACAAAGCTTCTAAATGCTTGCAGTGTCCTTCATTCCATTCAACACCCGTCAGTGGCTCAATGCATGGAGGTAATCGGCTTAATGGTAGCGGCAATGGACATAGTTCCTTTTGCACGCCTGCATCTCAGACCGCTGCAATTGTGCATGCTAAGTCAGTGGAATGGGGATTGCTCAGATTTGTCCCCTACGCTGAATCTGGATCAAGAGACCAGAGATTCTCTTCTATGGTGGCTTTCTCGGCCACATCTGTCCAGGGGGATGCCCTTCAGCAGGCCAGACTGGACAATTGTAACAACAGACGCCAGCCTACTAGGTTGGGGCGCTGTCTGGAATTCCCTGAAGGCTCAGGGATCATGGACTCAGGAGGAGAGTCTCCTTCCAATAAACATTCTGGAATTGAGAGCAGTTCTCAATGCCCTTCTGGCTTGGCCTCAGTTAACAACTCGGAGGTTCATCAGGTTTCAGTCGGACAACATCACGACTGTAGCTTACATCAACCATCAAGGAGGGACAAGGAGTTCCCTAGCGATGATGGAAGTATCAAAGATAATTCGCTGGGCAGAGTCTCACTCTTGCCACCTGTCAGCGATCCACATTCCAGGAGTGGAGAACTGGGAGGCGGATTTCTTAAGTCGCCAGACTTTTCATCCGGGGGAGTGGGAACTTCATCCGGAGGTCTTTGCCCAAATACTTCAACGTTGGGGCAAACCAGATATGGATCTCATGGCGTCTCGCCAGAACGCCAAGCTTCCTTGTTACGGGTCCAGGTCCAGGGACCCGGGAACGGTCCTGGTAGATGCTTTGACAGCACCTTGGACCTTCGGGATGGCTTATGTGTTTCCACCCTTCCCGATGCTTCCTCGTTTGATTGCCAGGATCAAACAGGAGAAAGCATCAGTGATTCTAATAGCGCCTGCGTGGCCACGCAGGACCTGGTATGCAGATCTAGTGGACATGTCATCCTGTCCACCTTGGTCTCTGCCTCTGAGACAGGACCTTCTAATTCAGGGTCCTTTCAAACATCAAAATCTAATTTCTCTGAAGCTGACTGCATGGAAATTGAACGCTTGATTTTATCAAAGCGTGGATTTTCGGAGTCAGTAATCGATACCTTAATACAGGCTAGGAAACCTGTTACCAGGAAGATTTACCATAAGATATGGCATAAATACTTACACTGGTGCGAATCCAAGAGTTACTCATGGAGTAAGGTTAGGATTCCTAGGATATTGTCTTTTCTACAAGAGGGTTTAGAAAAGGGTTTATCTGCAAGTTCTTTAAAGGGACAGATCTCAGCTCTGTCCATCCTTTTACACAAACGTCTGTCAGAAGTTCCAGACGTTCAGGCTTTTTGTCAGGCTTTGGTTAGGATTAAGCCTGTGTTTAAGACTGTAGCTCCACCGTGGAGCTTAATCTTAGTTCTTAACGTTTTACAGGGTGTTCCGTTTGAACCCCTTCATTCCATTGATATCAAGCTGTTATCTTGGAAAGTTCTGTTTTTAATGGCTATTTCCTCGGCTCGTAGAGTCTCTGAGTTATCAGCCTTACATTGTGATTCTCCTTATCTGATTTTTCATTCAGATAAGGTAGTTCTGCGTACTAAACCTGGGTTCTTACCTAAGGTAGTCACTAACAAGAATATCAATCAAGAGATTGTTGTTCCATCATTGTGCCCTAACCCTTCTTCAAAGAAGGAAAGACTTCTGCACAATCTGGACGTAGTCCGTGCCCTGAAATTTTATTTACAGGCAACTAAAGATTTTCGCCAAACTTCTTCCCTGTTTGTCGTTTATTCTGGACAGAGGAGAGGTCAAAAAGCATCTGCTACCTCTCTATCCTTTTGGCTTCGTAGCTTAATACGTTTAGCCTATGAGACTGCTGGACAGCAACCTCCTGAAAGGATTACAGCTCATTCTACTAGAGCTGTGGCTTCCACTTGGGCCTTTAAGAATGAGGCCTCTGTTGAACAGATTTGCAAGGCTGCAACTTGGTCTTCGCTTCATACTTTTTCCAAATTTTCCAAATTTGACACTTTTGCTTCTTCGGAGGCTGTTTTTGGGAGAAAGGTTCTTCAGGCAGTGGTTCCTTCCGTATAAAGATCCTGCCTGTCCCTCCCATCATCCGTGTACTTTAGCTTTGGTATTGGTATCCCATAAGTAATGGATGACCCGTGGACTGACTACACTTAACAGGAGAAAACATAATTTATGCTTACCTGATAAATTCCTTTCTCCTGTAGTGTAGTCAGTCCACGGCCCGTCCTGTTTTTTATGGCAGGTCTAAATTTTAAATTATTCTCCAGTCACCACTGCACCCTATAGTTTCTCCTTTCTCGTTTGGTTCTCGGTCGAATGACTGGGTGTGACGTAGAGGGGAGGAGCTATATAGCAGCTCTGCTTGGGTGATCCTCTTGCACTTCCTGTTGGGGAGGAGTTAATATCCCATAAGTAATGGATGACCCATGGACTGACTACACTACAGGAGAAAGGAATTTATCAGGTAAGCATAAATTATGTTTTTTTTATTTTTTTTTCACTTTTGGAATACTCCACTTTTTACAAAAAGAGAGTGACCACACACACTAAACAAATCAAGGAACTTCGTTGTACATACTTTTTTGGAATCATTGCTAATAGCCTAGTCTTATTTTCTGAAGAGCATCTTTGTTTTATTTTTTTATATTTAATAACTATATAACACGCTTTAAAATAACTGTCTTCAAGTGCGCTAACCCCACATTGAGTTAGAACTACATTGCTAAACCCAAATTGCAATTCGCATATTTTAAATTCCAATGTTCTTTACGTAGAAGAAAAGGTTCTATTTATTAAAAAAAATAATATATTTATATATATATATATATATATATATATATATATATATATATAATTATTTTGAAAAATATATATCTATACCTGTATATCTATATAAATATATACAGGTAAAGATATATACTTGCGTATATATATATATATATATATATATATATATAAAATTATTTAAAATACATAGAAAATATTTCCCTATGTAAAGAACATTGGAATGTAAAATATTTACAATATATAAACAGTTAAATACAGTATTAAATATTAAAGATGAATAAATATTTTAATGTTTTAAAGCCAAAGAAACCCAATATCATTTGAGCGCAAAATTTAGAGTGTCATTTGTAATCTAGTCCTAAGTTTAAATCTCAGCACTGGTGGTTATAGGTCGCTTTCGCATTGCGCTCAACTAGTAATACCAGCGCACATTTACGTGCGCTGGTATTATGAGTGGAGTGCAAATATATTTATATCAAAATATAAATTTGTAAGCATTAAATATAGGGCTAGTTTACAAGAGGGGAGCAAAAATATTAGTACTATTGTGCACTATCATCGCTTCTATTTTTGTGCTCATATTACAGGTAGAGTGTTATTTTTGTTGCTTGCGCAATAGTCTAGGTCACACTAACATCTACATCCCGGATAGTGTGTGTGCACTAAATCCCTCACATAATAGTCTATGCGAGAGTGCAGCCAAGTTTATGTCAAATATCACTTGAGCGTGAAGCTGATGGTGAGCTAATCCAAGAGTGTGCTAAGCCGATGGTTTGCCAGTAGTGGAGTTCTCCATGTAGTTCAGTGCTATGCTATTAATAATAATGCTTTGGTTAAAATGTTCAACCTTCCACTTATAACACCAGGGGCGCGATCACATATGTCTGTGTAAGTTTCAGTGCAACTGCTGAAACCCACTTCACCATAAGTTCACTTAGCACATCGGGTGAATCACAAAATACACACCGCCATATGATATACTGGCGTAAGTAGGCCAAACTGGCGATGTTCAGAAATGTGCGCAACTACACATTTCTGGTGTCGCCAGTAATTTACACCAGTCAGGGTTCAAGTCCTACATAAAAAAGTGTGGGAACTCACCAAGACTTCCACCCTTCCTCACAATTAATATTGTTTTATATACAGTATATATATTTATACACACACACAAACTATACATTTTTATTTTCATACACCTGACACATTTAATATTTTTTTATTATCATTTTTTATTTTTTTATTGTGGTTTAAATCATGGCATACAAACACCAAATGTCATTTTACAGTAGATAAATAAAGAATGTAAGCAATAACAGTGAAGCTAACGGCATATCTAAAACAGAGTCGACATGTTACAATTTTGTATGACATGAGGCTGGAAAAGTAAGAACATTCAGCGAGATTACGAGTCTTGCGTTAGCCTTAAAAAGCAGCGGTCCCAACGCTGCTTTTTAACGCCCGCTGGTATTACGAGTGTACCGCTCACTTTTTTCTGCGACTCAAACATGCCGCAAATCCACTTACGCCAATTGCGTATCCTATCTTTTCAATGGGATTTTCCTAACGCTGGTATTACGAGTCTTGGAAAAAGTGAGCGGTACAGCCTCTCCTGTCAAGACTCCTACCGCATTTAAAAGTCAGTAGTTAAGGGGGGCGGAGTCTAGCCACGCTGGAAGATGGCTGCTAGCTAGAAGGACTCCCATCTTATAAACCGGCATCTAGCTGTTTCTGAGAGCAGGAAACCCTTATTACCCTTCCCCTTACCACCTACCAAATGCCAATAACACTCTGACTTTACCCGGTCCCCATCCGGTCCCCATTTGCACCTCAAATACCTCTGATCAAGCTGAGGCCTATACTCGCGACGAAGGGGGAGCCTGGATAGTAAGCGGACCTCGGACTGCACAGGGCACTTAACACATATCTGGCCAGACTGCCAATCGTGGCTACGCTGCCAACAGTGAAACAGCAGGGCAATTCACACTACTCATGCTACCTCGATGACACAGTTGACCGATGCTGGAAGGTAACAGCTTATACACGTGTCATATGGGTAGTGAATAACTTATAAAGCCACGCTGATCCTGGGATTAGTTTCCTCCTTTTATGCTTAAAGATAATACACACAAAAGAACACAGCATAATCACTTGTGCAGGGTATGTAACTGTCTCTTACTGGGCTCCATCTTTATTAACCCTATATCTCAAGTATAACATTTGCAGCAGAAAGATTGCACAGAGGTTACTCATGTAGCGACATTCTCTCACTATCTAGCCTTAGCCCCTCTTATCAATAAGAACATTGACATACTGCAACAAAAAATACAGGGGGGAAGGAAACATGATAAAAAGAAAAGAGGAAAGGAAAAGTACAAGAGTGCAGCAGAACAATAAGAGACATTGTTTTATTGCTCAGCAATCTATGCTATTCATGCCTGTTGTGTGTCAGAGGGAAAAGTGGGTATACAACTTGGGACTTTAACTTCTGAACATTGTGGTGGCTTACTCACATATAGCACACAGGTAATGCCTTGCAAAAAACAGAATAAGGGAGAAAAGACCTCATCTTCAAAGACTCTTAACCAGTCTGAAACCTCGTGATATACTAAGCACCACGAGTGTTGAAGAAAACACTGTCACACAAACAAATATGTCAAATACAGCACAACCTAAGGACTCTGATGTTAGCACTTTTGTTACCAAGAGCGACATCTTTCACGTTTCTTCTAAAGATGATATCAAGGTGGTGTTACATGAAATGAGAACATTGTTTGGAGACCTTAGAAAGGATTTGGGAGTAATTGACAAGAGAGTTTCCTTCCTGGAAGTAAATCAAAAGACCCTCCTCCAAGCAAAGATTCACTCCAGTTCCTCAATAATTCAAAAGCAAGACAGCAAGATACAAGAGCTATATGACAAAATGGAGGATCTGGAGAATCAATGCCGTCGAAACAACCTCAGGATAAGGGGAGTTCCTGAGTCTATCTTCCCCCCTGCAATTGAGTGGTATCTTCAGGCCCTCTTTAGGGTGATAAAAAACAGCCTATCAGCAGAAGAAATTCAAATAGAGAGGGCACATAGAGCTATAAGACCTAAGCCTCCTCCTAAGGCTCCTCCACGAGACATAATTGTTAAGTTTCTCAAATTCAAGGACAAGGAGGACTCTTATGCTGCTCAAGGGAAAAAAATCCCATACTACATGTGGGAGAGGAACTTCAGCTATTCACAGATTTATCCCCCATCACTCTACAAAAGAGAAGGAACCTCTCTCATATCACCTCTACCCTGAAAAACAACAAAGTGCAATACAGATGGGGCTTTCCAGTCTCCTTGATAGCCACACGCAATAATAAAACAGCGATATTCAGACCGGGTTCAGATCCCAATCTTTTCTACAAAGAACTTTCCTTACCGTGGACAACAGACAACGATACACCTCTAAACGAAGCAAAGATTAGTAGACTCACATGGCACAGAACTCTGAAGCCAAAAACTGTATGGTCAAAGTTGCAGTACTCTGGGTTAAAGTGAACCTGGTCTTTCTGAAGATGTATCCTTTTGTAATTTTAAATAACAGTACTCCTTTAATGTTTAGTAATTGTTAATTTTCCTAAAATGAATGTTGTTATTGTTATGAGAAATGAGTGGGTCAGTAACAGGAGGTTTTTCTCTATCAGAGTATGATCGGTATGACCTACCTTTTGTAGCGCCCTCCCATGGCGTTCAAGAAGAAAATCACAAGTTTAAAGTTTGAGAGACATTGTTCTTTGCTTGTTTTATTGTCTGTTAATACAGAATGTTTAGTTATGCAAGTATTAGTTTTCCGTTTATATACTCCCAGAGGTTTAGAATGTACTTATAAGTAAGGTTCCAGGTTAGCGTAGCAATACTTTAGTATTTATACATGTTCCCTTTAGCAACTTAGCCATAGTGGACTTCACCCACAAACAATGCCTGGAACCCATAGTGAGTTCTGTACATCAAATGCATTTGTTAGTTTAGCTTGATGGAATTAGCCGCATTGGCCATAGCCACAACCCAACATCAGGTTCAAGTTATTGTTGTCCTCGTATAACTGACACTAACAATGACAGACCGACTAAAGTGTTTTCCCTATTCCTTGTTCTCACTTCCCCTTCCCTTTTCCCATTGAACTGTCCTTCACCTTCCCTCCTTCCCATCTCCCTTCCCATCCTCTCCTTTTCTCATGCTCTCAGGAACAAAACAGAATTTTTATAAAAAACCCTCCATGCCAGAGGTAGAGATATTTCCCCTTTTTGAATTTTTTCTTACAAACTATCTATCTAGAGATAGACTTGTCTGAATTTGGCATACACAAAATCTCTTTTCCATTATATAACTTTTTACCTCTCTATTTGCTGAGTTCCTTCTAATATCTATCAACTTTTCTTTTATCTTTCTCTTTTCTTCCCCCCTTTTTTTTTTCTTTCCCTACCCTTTATTTTTTATCACCATCAAAATGCCGACTGGGATCAGTAGATTTCAGGAACATTCCTTCAGACTGTCATCAATAAATGCAAAAGGACTTAACAGCCCGGGCAAGAAATCTATAGTAATTAGGGAGCTGAATAAACTCAATAGTCAAATACTGATGATACAAGAGACTCACTTTAGAAAAGGGAGGGAGCCCCGCTGGACCCCCCAGCTCTACCCATTAACCTGTTTTGCTTCGGGACCCAGCAAAAGAAGTGGGGTGGGCATACTAATACATAAATCACTGCCGCTCCAAATTATGCACACAGTCAAAGACCCAGAAGGCCGATATGTAATGCTAGTGGGCTCGCTTTTTGGGCAACACATTACACTTTTTTTTTTTTTTGTTTAAATCATTTTTATTGAGGTTTATAAAGGTGTGACATACAAATAAAAGTAATATATAACATCACATATTAAACTGAATTGTAGCAAAATATACAGTGGTTTCCACTTCCAAGGAAGTGGTATTCCTTGGTATGTTATAGTGAAAGTCCCAAAACAAAACAGACCTCTACATTTTTTACTTTTTTGTATTACAACATTTCTTCAATAATTAAATAACAGTGAAACATAAAACAAATATGTCTATCGAAATATATATCATAAAGATAATTGAATGGATGAAAAAATGGATGGAAAAAGGAATAGAAATGGAAATTGTTTAGTAAGTAAATAGATGAGTTTAAATATAATTGTATTTGCGGTATTTGTCAAGGTAAACCGCTTGAAAACACTTCCAGCATAACTGCGAATGCCAGAGTGTATTGATGGGGGGGGGGGGGAGGTGCTATATAAGAATATAGAGATTATTGTTATTATTGTGAGGACGGCAGAGGTCTTAAGCTAGCCACTATGATCACAACTGACTTATGCTATTATGATGAGATGGCCAGCCCAACCAGGTCTGAAAAGAATGATCTATAGCACAAGCAAATATCTCGAGGTAGGATAGAGGGGACTGTTTGTAATGAGAGATAAATTTATATAAAACATATACAATAGCTTAATGTAATCGCCAAACATAAACATTATGTCCTCAAGAGTAACCTATAAGTGACATATAATGTTATGATGAGATTGCTAACCATGTACAGTTTAAACAAAGCACCCAACAGTTTCGGCCGTAGTCAACCTCTGATACGTCAGAGACCACATAACAAAAACTTAAGCTAGACAACTTGAACACATAATTGACATATATAGTTATGATGAGACTGCTAACCAGAAGTAGTTAAAACAAAGCACCCAACAGCATCAGCTATAGTTAACCTCTTATACATCAGATTACACATTGCAAAAACCTAATTTCACTGTATCGATTGATATGGGGACTTTTGGTTGCCTCTATGAGGGAATTAGTATAGAAATACTTTAGGGGTGTAGAACGTGTGTGGAATACATTACTTTAAGTTAACCAGTAAATTAGAAGTTATAATAGAGAGATGTAATCAGTACTAGATAGATGCTGCACTACTACATACAAGTAATAGGATTCAATCTGAGGGGCACGGGCCCTATGCCCCAGCGCAAAGTGTGTGTAGATAAGTGTTATTAATTAGCCACCATACTGATAAGTCCATCTGGTAAAACTAGTTAATTGTCATGAAGTTTACAGGATATAGATGAGCCCCGTGGGAGGCTGCATATTGTTAATATACATAGTGGTGACACTACCCTAGCCTTATTTCATTCAGCAAATTAGTCACGTGTTCTCACACATCAATAAGTGTTAAAATAGCAAAAGCCCAGGTAAATAAAATAGTACCCCTATGAATATATCCATATTAATGATATTGAGCTAAACAGCGAATATATACAATGTGTAACATTATTCACTTTATAGCTAGCTATGTTTGTTCTAGATATAAGCCAAATGGCATAATGAACAAAACTAGAAGAGTACTAGATATCAAAATATAAAACTGTCTCATGTAACTCTAAAGAGTTCTTAGTGAACATGAATTATTGCAGAGTAATCTGTGTAGCACTTATCACCAACTGAGTAGATATGCAAGTTTCAAAGGTGTCACTGGAGACCAACAAAAAGGGCTTATAAAGATAACAGCAAAAAGTCTCATAGTTTGTGCCAAAATAAATGCTATATTAGCAACATAAGTCTCCTGTCACAGCGTTCGATGGAAGGGAGTCTTAAGTATTCAGAGATTACATCTCTCTCCGATTGTGAGAAACTCTATTATGTTACCCAATGCCAACTTTTCGGTGTGCCTGATAAGCGTGACCTCCGGGGTCCCACTGCAGTCCCTTTGAATGCCCATACCGGTATTGAAACATGATACCCAGGGAGTAGGTGTAAATCAAGGTTAGGGGTAGCATATAAGCAAACGAAAGTCTCTCACCCTGAACCAACTAATCCCCAAAGCCATCCAGTATTACAGCACTGCCTCTCCAACCTGGGACATTCTTAACCTGTGTATACGTCGCTGTTACAGCTCGCCCGGCACTGCTATCACACAACTGAAGGGAAGCAACCCAACTATGGCCGCCACTCACAAAAGCTGCGCGCATTATGTTGCAATGAAGGTCCGGCAACAAGATCAGACCTCCCGTGTGGTATGTCGGGTCAATAGCCGACCGGCAAACAAGATCCGCGGTAGCGCCGCTCCCAGCCCCAGCATCACAGTCCAGCCAGTCATTGCGACAGTAAGTATGAGTGTCTCTGTGCTGTGGAGAATCAACATGGCTGCACAAGACCTCGTGGCTCAATGCCGCCACACAACCACTCTGGTAAGTGACCGGATCAGTAGGATTCAGAGCGAGGGCCACATGTCCATCAGCTGGCTGTATAGGTTTGTCCTCTCCTGCACCTGTAGTAACACAGCACTCGTGTAGAACCTGCGCTAAGCAGTCAAAATGATCCTGCAGGAGCTGCTCCACTGTTATCCACCATGCGTCCCAGGCCCCCATCATAGCTTAATATCTGGGTCTCATACAAAAACAAAAAAAAAAACCATCAGAGAGCTCCCAATGACTCCAGTAATGCGGTGTTTGAGAATGTCCCCTTTTGATATAGAAAAGATTGCTTTAGATTCCCATAAACAGTGCTTATAATATTTAAGAGCCAGGAGCTCTTCACAGACACGTCTCCACATTACACTTTTAAATGTATATGCGCCGAATAAATATCAGAATAGCTTCTTTAAAAAAATTGCAAACTTACTTCTCGATCATGCCAAGGGTGTGGTATTCATGGCTGGAGACTTTAATATTTCACTTGACCCATTGATGGATGCCTCTAGAGGCGCTACCAATGTTCCTAAGTCAACACTTAGAACGGGGAGAATTCCCTGACCGCAGTATCACTACATGATGTTTGGAGAATTTTACATCCTAGAGCAGCTATCAACATATACACACTCCCTACAAACAAAGGACAGATAGACTGTTCATGACAGTAAACTCATAGCCTCTACTTTAAGAGAATACTATAAATCATTGTATAATTTTGATAGCCCCGATACTCTACTTTACCCTCAAGACGCATCAACCCATCATAAAGACAACACAGATGACTATTTTAAAGATCTCAACCTTCCCTCTCTAAATAATGAAGCAAAAACATTTCTAGAATCCCCCATCACAGTAGAGGAAATACTTCAGGCTATTAAAGATGTCCCCTCTGGCAAGAGCCCTGGACCGGATGGTTTCTCTTCCAGATATTACAAAAAGTTCAAGGATATTCTTTCTCCTCTTCTTCTTAAAATCTTTAATGGCTTAAGGAGTAACCCATCCCTTTCCAGATCACTTTTAGAGGCCCATATTTCGGTCATCCCCAAACCTGGGAAACCAGCTACTAAACCAGAGAATTTTCGGCCAATCTCCCTAATAAATAATGACATGAAATTGCTAGCCAAGATTCTTGCCAACAGACTGAATAGGTTTTTGCCCGAGCTCATTGATAAAGATCAGGTGGGATTTATCCCTGGGCGGGAAGCCCGAGTTAACACCATCAAAATTCTCCAGTTATTTAACCATGCAAAGGTCACAAACACTCCCATGGTCTTTTTTGCAACCGATGAGGAAAAGGCCTTTGATAGGGTCAGATGGTCCTTCCTGCATAGGGCAATGGTTGAGATGGGAATCCCAGAATATTTTTTAAATATGACTATGGCCCTTTACTCTTTCCCAAATGCTAGAATAAGAATTAACGGTACTCTTTCCGACCACTTTACTATCAGTAACGGTATCAGGCAGGGTTGCCCTCTGTCCCCACTGCTTTTCTCCATTTCCAAAAAGTGCAAAATAATACGGGAATAAAGGGGATTATGGTAGGAGATAGGGAACACAAACAAGCTCTTTATGCAGGTGATGCCCTGTTCGCTCTTACAGAGGCTGATGCCTCTATCCCGGAACTCCTTACCGAATTGGACCGATTTGGCAAGGCCTCAAATTTTAAATTAAACATCACTTAATCTGAACTATTGAACATAAATACCTCCCCTGGGGCTATACAGCACTTAAGAAACACTTACGCCATTCCCATAGCACAGAAAAAATTGAAATACCTGGGGATATTTCTAACCCCTTCCCCACAGGACTTATTTAAATATAACTACAACATATTAAAAAATGGCATAATACGAGATCTCTCGGTTTGGAAAAACAAACATATTTCATGGCTCGGCAGAGTAGGGTTTTTGAAGATGAATGTTCTCCCGAGGATTTTGTACTTGCTACAGACATTACCTATCCATCTCCCAATAGGGTATCTAAATCAGATACAGAGGGCCTTTGAACAGTACATATGGGCAGGGTCTAAGTCTAGGGTACCCCAAAAAAACATGTACCTTCCTAGGGATTGCGGAGGATTGGGAGTTCCAAATCTGTTGGCATACAAACAAGCAATAACATTACAGCATATAGCTGAATGGTCCCACAACACCAATAATAAAGCATGGATACAAATTGATAGGCACATTTTTAAATTGAATAATGTTGCAACAATGGCATGGACCCTGTCTCAAAAGAGATCTAAGACATTACAGCTATACCATATCACAGCAGGCATATTATCAGACTGGGACAGGATCTTGACTTCTACCACACATATTTCTACCATTCCCGCACCACTCTCTCCACTCATTGAACATACAGACCTGCCTTACCAGCATCTAGGCTCACACGTAGCACAACCTTACAACCTCAAAACAGGCTCTATACAGTTTGCCACAGAAAACGGTTTATTCAAAACGCAATCCGATCTAGCAGAAGCCCATGGGGAGATTTTCTCCTCATGGCTTCATTACAACCAATTGCGACACTTTATCTCTCACCACAAACAAAAAAATGAGTTAGGAAGAGCTACTACAGCTTTCAAGAAGATATGTATTCATTTAACACCTCCATCTCACCTAATCTCCAAACTTTATAAAATATTAAATCGTCCTGATTACATCAGTTCTCCCATCCTACACATATTCATGGAGCAGGGAACTCGGACAAGACCTTGATGCAGCCAGAGATTTGGTCCAAAGCCTTTCATTTAACTAAAAAATCCTCTGTTTCGGCAGTGGTGCAGGAAATCCACTTAAAGCTTTCTTGCCGTTGGTACTTAACCCCCTCCCGACTCCACAAGATATTCCCCTCACTCAATAGCACGTGTTGGAGAGGTTGTGATGAAGAAGGTACTCTTCTCCATATATGGTGGTCATGTCCCAAACTGGAGAAGTTTTGGAGGGACACATTCTCAGCTATCTCTGACATAATCTCAACTCAAATTCCCCCCAGCCTGAACATTATCTTGTTTCTTTCCCTGCCCAAGTTGACAGGGCTAGGCAAACAACCACTGTTATTGATTATGATTACGGCCGCAAAAAACTTATTCCTAAATATTGGAAATCTCAAACAATCCCATCAAAAGATGAGTGGAGATCTATGGTCTCTGACCTTCTGTCCCAGGAGAGATACCACTATCTAAAAACACACAGATTGGAAATCTACGAATTTATGAACGCAATATGGAGCAAAACAATTTGAGCTCTTTAGCACATTACTCTGATCCCCCCGGCATGATGACAGTTCTTTCCCTTTACATCTCCCCCTACCTCCCCCTCATATATTTTTTTTTTCTCTTCTCTCCCTCTCTCTCTTACTTTCCTCTACCTACCCTTCTTCTTTCAGATTTTTCTGATGATTCCTTCTTTCTTTCCTTTCTTTGGAAGACTATTGGTATACATATACAAAAAATATAAAAGATTCATTAAAAATGCTACACCCTTAACCCCTTAATGACAACTGACGTACCAGGTACGTCATGCATTAACAAGCAGTTAATGACAATGGATGTACCTGGTACGTCAGTTGTCTAACAGAGTGCTGGAAGCGATCACAAATGCTTCCAGCAGCTCTGAGGGTATTGCAGTGATGCCTCGATATGGAGGCATCCTGCAATACCATTTTACAAGCCCCCGATGCAGAGAGAGCCACTCTGTGGCCCTCTCTGCACCGGTAGCGATAGTGCCGGGTGTGAGGGTGCGCGTGCACGTGCACGATGCACGCGCGCGTGCACGATGCGCGCGTGCGCACGTGAGCGTGCATGTGCGCGTGCACGTGCACCCATTAGCCACACTGACACCAATGAATGAGGGCAGAAAGGGGGAAAAAAGGGATTTAAAAAAAAAAAATATATAAAAGGATCTGGGAGGGCGTGGGGGTGGGGGTATTGTGGGGGGCTGCTACACTACAGAAATAGTTTTTTTAAGTTAAAATAAAATAAAAATACTTTTTGGGGGGTTTTTGGGGCCAAACTGGGTACTGGCAGAAAGCTGCCAGTACCCAAGATGGTGTAATTAGGTAGGGGAGAGGGTTAGAGAGCTGGAGGGGGGATCAGGGAGGTTGGGGCTAAGGCAGGGGTCCATCACAGCTAAAATACTTTATTATTTTTATTTAAAAAAAAAAAAAAACCTCTTTTATTTAGTACTGGCAGACTTTCTGCCAGTACTTAAGATGGCGGGAACAATTGTGGGGTGGGGGAGGGAAGAGAGCTGTTTGGGAGGGATCAGGGGGTGGGATGTGTCAGGTGGGAGGCTGATCTCTAAAATTAACCCTGCAAGCTCCCTACAAGCTACCTAATTTAACCCCTTCACTGCTGGGCATAATTAACGTGTGGTGCGCAGCAGCATTTAGCGGCCTTCTAATTACCAAAAAGCAACGCCAAAGCCATATAAGTCTGCTATTTCTGAACAAAGGGGATCCCAGAGAAGCTTTTACAACAATTTCTGCCATAATAGCACAAGCTGTTTGTAAATAATTTCAGTGAGAAACCTAAAATTGTGAAAAATGTTAAGTTTTTTTTTTATTTGCTCGCATTTGGGGTGAAATGGTGGCATAAAATATACCAAAATGGGCCTAGATCAATACTTGGGGTTGTCTACTACACTACACTAAAGCTAAAATTAACCCTACAAGCTCCCTACAAGCTCCCTAATTAACCCCTTCACTCCTGGGCATAAAACACGTGTGGGGCGCAGCGGCATTTAGCGGCCTTCTAATTACCAAAAAGCAACCCAAAAGCCATATAAGTCTGCTATTTCTGAAAAAAGGGGATCCCAGAGAAGCATTTACAACCATTTGTGCCATAATTGCAGAAGCTGTTTGTAAATAATTTCAGTGGGAAACCTAAAGTTTGTGACAAATTTTGTGAAAAAGTGAACTTTTTTTTTTTTTGATCGCATTTGGCGGTGAAATGGTGGCATGAAATATACCAAAATGGGCCTAGATCAATACTTTGGGTTGTCTTCTAAAAAAAAATATATACATGTCAAGGGATATTCAGGTATTCCTGACAGATATCAGGGTTCCAATGTAACTAGCGCTAATTTTGAAAAAAAGTGGTTTGGAAATAGCAAAGTGCTACTTGTATTTATTGCCCCATAAATTGCAAAAAAAGCAAAGAACATGTAAACATTGGGTATTTCTAAACTCAGGACAAAATTTAGAAACTATTTAGCATGGGTGTTTCTTGGTGATTGTAGATGTGTAACATATTTTGGGGGTCAAAGTTAGAAAAAGTGTGTTTTTTTCCATTTTTTCCTCATATTTTATTATTTTTTTTTTAGTAAATTATAAGACATGATGAAAATAATGGTATCTTTAGAAAGTCCATTTAATGGCGAGAAAAACGGTATATAATATGTGTGGGTACAGTAAATGAGTAAGAGGGAAATTACAGCTAAACACAAACACTGCAGAAATGTAAAAATAGCCATTGTCATTAAGGGTAAGAAAATTGAAAAATGGTCCGGTCATTAAGGGGTTAAGGGAACAGAATCTAATGCTGCTCTCTATGATGTAAATTAATAGGTTCCCTTATTTTTTCATTTATGATTGGTGATAACAATATTCTCTTTTTTATGTTAACAAAGCTGTAAATTGTAGCACAGAATGTACACTATGATAATGATTTATAACTCATGTAATGCTATTTGTGTAACGTTTATCATTGTTGTCATCCTGAATTACTCAATAAAAATGTATTTAAAAAAAAAAAAAGTCAGTAGATAAGAGTTCTATGGGCTAACGCCGTAACATAAAATTCTTAACTAAAGTGCTAAAAAGTACACTAACACCAATAAACTACCTTTTAATCCCTAAACCGTGCCCCCCCCCCCCAAATCGCAAACACTTAAATAAAAATTTTAACCCCTAATCTGCCGACCGGACATCGCCGCCACTTTAATAAATATATTAACCCCTAAACCGCCGAACTCCCGCCTCGCAAACACTAGTTACATTTTATTAACCCCTAATCTGCCGTCCCTAATATCGCCGACACCTACCTACATTTATTAACCCCTAATCTGCCGCCCCCAACGTCGCCGACACTATACTAAATGTATTAACCCCTAAACCTAAGTCTAACCCTAACCCTAACAGCCCCCTAAGCTAAATATCATTTAAAATAATCTAAATAAAATTACTACAATTAAATAAATTAATCCTATTTAAAACTAAATATTTACCTATAAAATAAACCATAAGCTAGCTACAATATAACAATTATTACATTGTATCTAGCTTAGGGTTTATTTTTATTTTACAGGCAACTTTATATTTATTTTAACTAGGTAGAATAGTTATTAAATAGTTATTAACTATTTAATAACTACCTAGCTAAAATAAATACAAATTTACCTGTAAAATAAATCCTAACCTAAGTTACAATTACACCTAACACTACACTATAATTAAATTAAATCCCTAAACTAAATACAATTAATTACAATTAAATTAAATAAAGTACAAAAACAAACAAACACTAAATTACAGAAAATAAAAAATAATTACAAATTTTTAAACTAATTACACCTACTCTAATCCCCCTAATAAAATAAAAAAGCCCCCCAAAATAAAAAAAGCCCTACCCTATACTAAATTACAAATAGCCCTTAAAAGGGCCTTTTGCAGGGCATTGCCCCAAAGTAATCAGCTCTTTTACCTGTAAAAAAAAATACAATACCCCCAACATTACAACCCACCACCCACACACCCAACCCTACTCTAAAACCCACCTAATCCCCCCTTAATAAAACCTAACACTAACCCCTTGAAGATCACCCTACCTGGAGTCATCCAAGATGGCGTCCCTTGAATTCCGATTGGCTGATAGAATTGAATCAGTCAATCGGAATTAAGGTAGGACAAATCCTATTGGCTGATGCAATCAGCCAATAGAATTGAGCTTGCATTCTATTGGCTGATTGGAACAGCCAATAGAATGCAAGCTCAATCCTATTGGCTGATTGGATCAGCTAATAGGATTGAACTTCAATTCTATTGGCTGATTGCATCAGCCAATAGGATTTTTCCTACCTTAATTCCGATTGGCTGATAGAATTCTATCAGCCAATCGGAATTCAAGGGACGCCATCTTGGATGACGTTATTTAAAGGAACCGTCATTCTTCAGTTGGACTTCGTTGGACTTCGTTGCTCCGCGTCGGCTGGATTGAAGATGGACCCTCTCTGCGCCGGAAGGTTGAAGATAGAAGATGCCGCCTCGATGAAGACTTCTGCCCATCTGGAGGACCTCTTCTGCCCGGATTTGATGAAGACTTCTGCCCGTCTGGAGGACCACTTCGCCCGGCTTCGTAGAGGACTTCGGCCCGGTTGGGTGAAGACGTCTCAAGGTAGGGTGATCTTCAAGGGGTTAGTGTTAGGTTTTATTAAGGGGGGATTGGGTGGTTTTTAGAGTAGGGTTGGGTGTGTGGGTGGTTGGTTGTAATGTTGGGGTGGTTTTTTATTTTTTTTTTACAGGTAAAAGAGCTGATTACTTTGGGGCAATGCCCAGCAAAAGGCCCTTTTAAGGGCTATTTGTAATTTAGTATAGGGTAGGGATTTCTAGTATTTTGGGGGGCTTTTTTATTTTATTAGGGGGATTAGAGTAGGTGTAATTAGATTAAAAATTTGTAATTATTTTTTTATTTTCTGTAATTTAGTGTTTGTTTGTTTGTTTTTGTACTTTAGTTTATTTAATTTAATTGTAATTAATTGTATTTAGTTTAGGGATTTAATTTAATTATAGTATAGTGTTAGGTGTAATTGTAACTTAGGTTAGGATTTATTTTACAGGTACTTTTGTATTTATTTTATCTAGGTAGTTATTTAATAGTTAATAACTATTTAATAACTATTCTACCTAGCTAAAATAAATACAAAGTTGCCTGTAAAATAAAAAATAAACCCTAAGCTAGCTACAATGTAACTATTAGTTATATTGTAGCTATCTTATGGTATATTTTAAAGGTAAGTATTTAGTTTTAAATAGGAATAATTTATTTAATTGTAGTAATTTTATTTAAAGATTAAAGATAATGTAATATTTAAATTAGGGGGGGTTAGGGTTATACTTAGGTTTAGAGGTTAATAACTTTATTATAGTGGCGGCGATGTTGGGGGTGGCAGATTAGTGGTTAATTATTGTAGGTAGGTGGCGGCGACATTGGGGTCGGCAGATTAGGGGTTAATAAATATAATGTGTCGGCGATGTTAGGGGCAGCAGTTTAGGGGTTCATAGGTATAATGTAGGTGGCGGCGGTGTCCGGAGCGGCAGATTAGGGGTTAATAAGATTATGCAGGTGGCAACGATGTCGGGGTCGGCAGATTAGGGGTTAATAAGTGTAAGATTAGTGGTGTTTAGACTCAGGATTCGTGTTAGGGTGTTAGGTGTAGACATAAAAGGTGTTTCCCTATAGGAATCAATGGGGCTGCATTAGGAGCTGAACGCTGCTTTTTTGCAGGTTTTTTTTTTCAGCCGGCTCAGCCCCATTGTTTCCTATGGGGAAATCGTGCATGAGCACGTTTTAGCCAGCTCACTGCTACCGTAAGCAGCGCTGGTATTGAGGTGAGATGTGGAGCAACATTTTGCTCTCCACTCACTTTTCTGTGGCTAACGCAGCCTTTCAGAAAACTCGTAATACCAGCGTTGTTTTAAGTGAGCGGTGAGAAAAAAAGGCTTGTTAGCACCGCAAGTCTTACAGACAAAAACTGGTAATCTAGCCGATTGTTTGCCAGATATAACTGTATACCTACATAATTAACTCATGACGCCACTCTTGGACCTCCCAGCACAGTATAATATATAATGCTAGAGTAGCTAATCTGAAAATAGAAGAGACCACTCTTGGGTCTCCAAAGGAAAGACCACCTTTTTTGTATAAATTATAGGAGGATTATATAAATCATATACTGGCATCATGCACAAGTAAAAGTGTGCACTATGAAGTAATAATGATAAAAGTAAAAAGTATATAACTAACTGGGCGGAGCCAACTGTTGAAGCTGCCGGACGTTCTACCAAATAGCTCTGTAATGTGAGATCTAATTTGGAGGTTAAACTACCTAATATTGACTTAGCATCGATCCTAAACCCTAACTAAAGAACCTAGATCATCTTTATATGTTGATTTAAGAGTTCAGAGGGATTGCCTGATTATATGATCTCGTTTCAATTTCCTCACAATAGACACGCTGTAAAGGGCGCCAACTTGAGAATCGGCTATCGGCTATACTCGCAGCACAGATACTTCATTATTTACGGATGTTTTAAATATGGAGGAGTTCTACACATCTCTCCACTCATTACTAAGTGCATTAGGACGCCAAATGCTGGACAACTATAATGACCTTGCAGCAACGGTCCGGTTCGGGACTACTGAAAGAGAGACCAGTCGCATGGACTGGGTGGATTCAATACCGCCGCTGCCAATGATCCATATTACAGCTGAGACAGCTTCACCGCAACAAACCCAGGGACGTCTCACCAGAGATGAGGACACTATTCACACAGCGCTGTGGACGGAGGAGCGCATTGGACCGGAGCTACAGCATAGCTACGCTTCACCCTCTCGCTCCAACACCCTATATGATTCGCATACTGCTCAGCCTGAGAAAGCTCTTGGTCCTCCATTGGACACAAATCGCCTCTGCTATTCATACCTACAGCATGGGGCTTTATGTGTTGTGCAGCAGGCGACAACGGCTGAGTATGGGACTTCTTGCTCCAAACATAACTTTCTTATGGAACATCTACACGCCAATGAAGCTGGTAAATGGGCCCAATGCAGGGTATACTTCTGTGGCAGCAATCCTAATGTTATGAATATCCCCCCCCGGGACAAGAACGATACCGCTGCAATCTTTCGGTTGCAGAGGAGAGGTGTGGGTTAGCCCAGTTTCGACAGAAGACATTTTGTGTGAACTGATTGAGAAGAGAATGCATATAAAGTTAATCTATCCTACTAATCTTAAGTCATGTTAGCTCATCTACCTTACCTATTGTTGTACATACAAAGTATATGGGTTCTCAATATCGGACAATGAGAATTTTCACTCGTGTGCATTTAGTTAACCCCTCTCATTTTAAGATATTAAACTAACTAGCTGGTTCTATGTTGGGGTATAAGTTAAAATATGTTTAATGGTATTATGTCAAGCCTGTTCCTTGCTGTTAATGAACATAACTCTCTGCAAGATAGCCAGGCCCCTCAGAAAGTTGGATAATTAAAGTGGTTATATTAATCCCATAAATATATAAGGTGGAAATAATTAGCATTCCACTCTAACTTTAGTTATATTGCTTACACTCAAGACATGGCCTTATGTGATTATTAATAACGTTCAATTCTGTGCAGCATGTGGTAGGGGGAGGTATCTTCTGGGTATTATTGTCATTGTCTGTGAAATATACATTAGCTGGAGCTTATATACCTATAGGGTTAATTCCTTACCCTAATGATACAGCTATGTTATCTTTGATACAGTTTGTATATGTTATAATTTGCAACAATACCTCAACCTATTGTATAAAACATGAACACTATTATTGTTCCCCTTGTTCAGGGGTTGAGCTGCTAGATCTGACATGCTCTAGTTTATAACATCTATATAACTCCAAATATAAATTATTACCTTGTTTCTCATATTCTAGAGATACATATAGAATCTAAGCGATCAGGACAGTACTGACACTCTATGCTAGAGATGTGGCTCTAACCTGCTCAACATACTATCTATTAGTTATACCGCTATTGTTAACCTAGTTGCTGTAATGTTAGGAGCTCTTTCCATACATAACACTGATAACTTGCTGCCACACTGGAGGCCCATGTTAATTATATGAGACTTAGGTAAGGGGAGAGTCGCCTTGTTATTTTACTGTACTTGTTTGGGTTATCTTCTGTAGCTGAACACTTAATACTGAGGTGAACTTGTTAGAATTTGCAAAGAAATGTGAAGTTTTATTTATTCACATACCAATGTTACTTATATTGTTGAACTATGTACTCAGCTGTAGATATTAGAGTATGTTTAGCTCTATTTACTCTATCTGTATCTTCATTGCCAAGACCAGAGGGTCCTTTTCAGACTGAATAGATGTGAAGAATCACAGAAGAGAGAGACTTTACAATATCTCCTCTTACACACAATTTATTACTGCCTGAGAGTTGTATATTTTGCAGTTAGTGGTTCATTTCGCCCTCTATCTACCCATTTGTTCTGTATGTGAAGGTTCCTATTGTAACCTGAACAACCTTTTGGGAACATTCCCAAGTTTACTCCCACTCTAATAACAGCTCCCATATATACCCCATCTAAATTTTGGCACACATTATATGCCTATACTGACTTCCATTATGCTTCTACTTGAGGGTCCCGTATCTTCTTCAGTATATAGCCTTCTTAGACACCTCCCAATTCTATCTGACCCCTCTCCTCCCTTTCCCGCTGGCGATTAGTACCTGCGGGTCATATCCCTTCTCCTTTTACCTGCACCACCTATAGATAGCACCTTCCCTGGAGAGGGGTTCATGTAGTGGCCCTTAACTAACTTTTTGTGTCTATAGAAATGCCCCCCCCTGTTAGTATCCTTTTTGGTAATTTCCCTTACATCCACATGCCCTAGTTTTCATATTTTAGAAATGTTATCCAGGAGTATACTCAAAAGCCCTGAGATCCCATTCCATTCCATTCCACATCGCCCTGTAGCTTATATTTTTAAGACAAACTATCTAGCTCCGCCCCCTCTCCCCTTCCTTTCTCCCCTCTCCCCCCATTATGAGCGGCTCTTGCCCGCTGCATCCCCCATCCCCCTATATACGCAGGCCTACGGGAGGCCTGATAAATGCCAACTCCCTTCCTCTCACTATTTTCAGCGTATAGAATACCCCTTATTTGAGAGTAGGGACCACTAGTTACCTGTATTATAAAACTGAGACTTCATTTCTATATGCCCCAGTCATGCATGTTTTGATTTCACTGTACGCATTCCGTATTCAAGGTCATAAAGTCGGTGCTATAATTTACGTCAAATGTTATCTCTCTGCTTCCAATCTAGATATCTTCCATTTCATTGACTCCTATTATTATATAAATATTGAAACTCTACTGTCTAGATAATATCTTGACAAATCCTATATTAGCACACCAATGTCTTAATTTTTATGTACCTTTTGTAAGTGATCTGTATCAGTAATTTTTCTTTTTGTATTTGTCTTGTGCTGGGACATACTCCCTTTGCTGTTATTTCTATCCATTGTCTCAATAAAAAATTATTTAAAAAAAAAAAAAAGTATATAACTACAGATATAGCGACTGGAAGCCTTGTACCTACACTGACGCATTAGTGAAATATCAGCAGGGAGAGGAGTATGGTGGATATAAGAAGGTTTTTTTCCTACATTAATTTAGGCGAACCTTATGACCTGTGCAGAAACAATCCCCTAGATTACGAGTCTTGCGTTAGGGTTAAAAAGCAGCGTTGAGAGAGGTCCCAACACTGCTTTTTAATGCCCGCTGGTATTACGAGTCTTGCAGGTACAGGTATACCGCTTACTTTTTTGGCCAGACTTGGGAATACCGCGAATCCACTTACATCAATTGCGTATCCTATATTTTCAATGGGACTTGCATAACGCCGGTATTACGAGTCTTCCAAAAAGTGAGCGGTAGACCCTCTTCTGTCAAGACTGCTACCGCATTTTAAAGTCAGTAGTTAAGAGTTTTACACTACAATGCTGTAGTATAAAACTCTTAACTAAAGTGCTAAAAAGTACACTAACACCCATAAACTACCTATTAACCCCTAAACCAAGGCCCCCCACATTGCAAACACTAAAATACAGTTTTTAACCCCTAATCCCCCGAACCGGACATCACCGCCACTATAATAAATATATTAACCCCTAAACTGCCGCACTCACGCCTCGCAAACATTAGTTAAATATTATTAACCCCTAATCTGCCATCCCTAAGATCGCCGCCACCTACCTACATTTATTAACCACTAATCTGCCGCCCCCAACGTCGCCGCCACTATATTAAAGTTATTAACCCCTAAACCTAAGTCTAACCCTAACTCTAACCCCCCTAACTTAAATATAATTTAAATAAATCTAAATAAAATTACTATCATTAACTAAATTATTCCTAATTAAAACTAAATAATTACCTATAAAATAAACCCTAAGCTAGCTACAATATAACTAATAGTTACATTGTAACTATCTCAGGCTTTATTTTTATTTTACAGGTTTGTATTTATTTTAACTAGGTACAATAGTTATTAAATAGTTATTAACTATTTACTAACTACCTAGTTAAAATAAATACAAAAGTACCTGTAAAATAAACCTAACCTAAGTTACAATTACACCTAACACTACACTATAATTAAATAAATTAAATAAATTAAGTACAATTAAATACGATTAAATTAAATGATCTAAAGTACAAAAAACCCCACTAAATTAATGAAAATAATAAAATAATTACAAGATTTTTAAACTAATTAAACCCTACACTAAATTACAAATAGCCCTTAAAAGGGCCTTTTGTGGGGCATTGCCCCAAAGTAATCAGCTCTTTGACCTGGAAAAAAAAATTACAAATACCCCCCCAACATTAAAATCCACAACCCACACAACCAACCCTACTCTAAAACCCACCCAATACCCCCTTAATAAAACCTAACACTAACCCCTTGAAGATCACCGGGAGACGTCTTCACCCAACCGGGTCGAAGTCCTCAACGAAGCCAGAAGAAGTCTTCATACAAGCCGGGCGAAGTGGTCCCCTAGATGGGCAGAAGTCTTCATCTAGACGGCATCTTCTATCTTCATCCATCTGGCGCGGAGCGGGTCAATCTTCAAGACATCCGATGCAGAGCATCCTCTTCTTTCCACGGCGACTGAAGAATGAAGGTACATTTAAGTGACGTCATCCAAGATGGCGTCCCTTCAATTCCGATTGGCTGATGGAATAGAATCAGCCAATAGAATGCCAGCTCAATCCTATTGGCTGACTGCATCAGCCAATAGGATTTTTTCTACCTTAATTCCGATTGGCTGATAGAATTCTATCAGCCAATCGGAATTGAAGGGACCCCATCTTGGATGGCGTCATTTAAAGGAACCTTCATTGTAGAAGAGCCATCGGATGAAGAGAATGCTCCGCGTCGGATGTCTTGAAGATGGACCCGCTCCACGCCGGATGGATGAAGATAGAAGATGCCGTCTGGATGAAGACTTCTGCCCATCTGGAGGACCACTTCGCCTGGCTTGGATGAAGACTTCTCCTGGTAAGGTGATCTTCAAGGGGTTAGTGTTAGGTTTTATTAAGGGGGTATAGGGTGGGTTTTAGAGTAGGGTTGGTTGTGTGGGTGGTGGGTTTTAATGTTGGGGGGGGTATTTGTAATTTTTTTCCCAGGTAAAAGAGCTGATTATTTTGGGGCAATGACCTGCAAAAGGCCCTTTTAAGGGCTATTTGTAATTTAGTGTAGGGTAGGGCTCTTTTTATTTTGGGGGGATTTTTTATTTTAGGTGTAATTAGTTTAAAAATCTTGTTTTATTATTTTCTGTAATTTAGTGGGGGGTTTTTGTACTTTAGATAATTTAATTTAATTGTATTTAATTGTATTTAATTTATTCATTTAATTATAGTGTAGTGTTACGTGTAATTGTAACTTAGGTTAGGTTTATTTTACAGGTACTTTTGTATTTATTTTAACTAGGTAGTTATTAAATAGTTAATAACTATTTAATAACTATTGTACCTAGTTAAAAAAATACAAACTTGCCTGTAAAATAAAAATAAAGCCTGAGATAGCTACAATGTAACTATTAATTCAAGTGGTAGGTAATATATACAATATATGGCTGCAGCTAGAAGTACAAACACCGATAAACAAAATTTTGCAACAGTACCCTGAACATAAGAAGGCATGATCTCTGCAACAATAACTTATTATAAAACGAGGACGGTATGATCTGCTTAGAGCTATAACATTTCTAAATGGGTCAGTGAGCTGTGTAGGGATGAAACTCACGTAGGACAACACAAATTAATGCATATACATAAGTCACGGAGGAATATGATATAAACTCTTGGAGGGCTATAAATCCAGTATAGAACTTGCTGTGATGTTGGAGTCAGTCCCACTAACAGTATAGGGAAAAAAACATACAGAACTTACATAGTCTTCCTGCATACTGCCATAAACTTGCTACAAGCAGACTCCTGCAAGGGTAAACGCATGCACAATATGCACAGTGGTTGAGCCCACAATAATAAAAAGTGAACCCAAGAAATACTGTCGATTTAGTGAGATTGTTATTTGCACCTTTATGGGCATAGAGTTATATCTGTCCCAGACCACTCCGCTTACCCAACTCCATTCCGCACAAACACAAAGGTACTGTCCTCCCAATGAATGCTGCCAGGGTAGGAAAAATATGTAGCTGGTTTTCCCCAACGAGTGCCGTGTTTGGCTTCTGTAGGAAGCCCTGTAGGGTAGGGCTTTTTTTATTTTGGGGGGATTTTTTATTTTGTTAGGGGGATTAGATTAGGTGTAATTAGTTTAAAAATCTTGTAATTATTTTATTATTTTCTGTAATTTAGTGGGGGGTTTTGTACTTTAGATAATTTAATTTATTTTGTATTTAATTTATTTAATTTATTTAATTTAGTTAATGTATTTAATGATAGTGTAGTGTTAGGTGTAATTGTAACTTAGGTTAGGTTTATTTTACAGGTACTTTTGTATTTATTTTAACTAGGTAGTAATAAAATAGTTAATAACTATTGTACCTAGTTAAAATAAATACAAAGTTGCCTGTAAAATAAAAATAAAGCCTGAGATAGCTACAATGTAACTATTAGTTATATTGTAGCTAGTTTAGGGTTTATTTTATAGGTAAGTATTTAGTTTTAAATAGAAATAATTTAGTTAATTATAGTAATTTTATTTAGATTTATTTAAATTATATTTAAGTTAGGGGGGGTTAGGGTTAGACTTAGGTTTAGGGGGTTAGTAAATGTTACGGTTACCCTTAGTCTCGCTGAGAGATGGACCGCTTAGTAGCCTGGATCCCTATTGCTAAAGAGGGGAGAAGCTGCTTTCCATAGTATTCTATATGAGTCTCGCAAATATAGAATAATCTCCCTTAGCTGCAGTACAGCTAGGATACCCTTCTGCCCACAAAAACGAGTCAACGCTGCGATTGAGGGTCAAACAAGAACTCAGGACTGGGATGCCCAGCCTGCTTTTTATTAAGGTTACATGCACACAGGGCACTCCCAGGGGGAGAGGGGGGGAAGCACAAAATCCCCCATCACACATTTAGATAGAGAGCACTGTCCTTTGACAGGCCACAATAGGATTACAGTACTTAAGATAACAAGTTTACAAGTTCATCTTATCAATTAGCAGTCTGGCTCCAGAGGTGATTAGACAATGGGATTTGTTATCACTAAACTTAGAGCTGAGGCCAGCAAACGTGTAATTAGACAATAGTTTCTAAAAGCTGAAAAAAAAGAGTTAACTCTTTATGAAATGATACTTGTTACGGTTTTCTTGGAGCCCTTCTTAGGCGCTGGCTTGCTGGTTCAGGCATTGCTGCTGGGAAATAAGCTCTTCACAACAAAATAACTAATGCTTCTGTAACAGTGCTCCCTTTCTGTGGAACACTCTGGCAGACACGGTCTGACCCCTTTTCGGGGCAGACTAAGGCTGTCCAGACCGCTGGTTATGCGGGGCTGAGGTCGGTTTGTCTGGACAACCCGTCGGCGTTGCCATTCTGTTTCCCAGGTCTGTAAGTAATGGTGAAATTGAAGGGTTGCAACGATAAGCTCCAACGTAATAGCCTGCCGTTATCTCCAGAGACCCGGTTCAGCCACACCAACGGGTTATGGTCGGTGACCAGAGTGAACTCCTGACCATATAAATAGGGAGTCAATTTCTTTAATGCCCACACCAAAGCCAAACACTCCTTTTCGACCGCTGCATAGCTGACTTCGTGGGGCAGGAGCTTCCGGCTGATGTAGGCAACTGGATGCTCCCCTCCATCTTCGCCTACTTGGCTGAGGACGGCTCCCAGCCCGAACATGGAAGCATCTGTATGGACGATAAAACGTTTGTTAAGGGCTGGGGCCGCCAAGACAGGAGCGTTAATTAGAGCATTTTTGAGAGCCTGGAAAGCCGTTTCACAGTGGGGAGACCACAGGACCTGTCGAGGTAAGTTCTTCTTGGTCAAGTCAGTCAGGGGTTTGGCAAGTGTGCTGTAGTCTGGTACGAACCGTCTATAGTACCCTGCCGTGCCCAGGAAGGCTAGGACCTGAGTCTTAGTGATGGGGGTGGGCCAATTGGCGACAGCTTCTATTTTGGCCGGCTCTGGTCGCTGCTTTCCACACCCCACCCGGTGACCCAGGTACTGTACCTCGGCCATCCCAAAGTGGCATTTTTCTGGCTTCAGAGTCAGGCCAGCAGCCCGGATCTGATCCAGAACCATTCCCACATGAGCTAAGTGGTCCTCCCAGGACTCACTGTGGATCGCTATGTCGTCCAGGTAGGCGCAAGCAAAACTCTGGAAGCCATCCAGGAGCCTATCCACCAAGCGCTGGAATGTAGCTGGGGCATTCTTCATCCCAAACGGCATTACCCTAAACTGATATAAGCCGAATGGGGTGACGAATGCCGACTTGGGGATAGCCTCCGGGGCCAGGGGAATCTGCCAGTAACCTTTGCAGAGGTCAATAGTGGTCAGGTAATTTCCCCTGGCTATACGATCGAGTAGCTCGTCTACCCTGGGCATAGGGTAAGCGTCCGTCACGGTATTTTCATTGAGCCTCCGATAGTCTACGCAGAACCGGGTGGTCCCATCTTTCTTGGGCACCAAGACAACTGGGGAGGCCCAGGGACTATCGGAGGGCTCAATTACCCTGAGCTGGAGCATCTCATCGATCTCCTTCTTCATTCCTGTCCTAACTGCTTCGGGGATTCGGTACGGAGCCTGGCACAAGGGAGCTTGTCCCGGAGTATCTACCTGGTGGGTGGTTAAAGTAGTGTACCCTGGCTTCGGGGAGAAGGTGAAGTGTTTGGACTGGAGGAGTTGGTTGAGCTGCTCCCTTTCAGTGGGGCTAAGTCGGTCCCCTATCTGAACCTGCGCCACTATACCTGTGGGGAGGCTCTTTTCTAATAGGTCTGGAATGGGTAAACTGTCGGGGTCTTCCTGAGGGGAACAACATACGGCCGTCACGTTCTCTGGTCGCTCAAAATATTCCTTGAGCATGTTTACATGGAATGTCTTTCTAAGATTGTTGTCGTGGCAGCTAGCTATCACATAAGTGGTGTCTCCCCTTTTCTCTACGATCTGGTAGGGACCCTGCCAGGACGCCTGCAATTTGTCTGTCTTCACCGGCTTAAGTACTAACACCTTTTGTCCTATGGTGAAGATTCTCTTTCGGGCCCCCCGATCGTACCATACTTTCTGTCTTCTCTGGGCCAACTGGAGATTAGCCCGCACGGATTTGGCTAATTGCTCCATTCGGTCCCTGAGTTCCAGCACGTATGGCACAATGGGGACACCGTCAGCCTCCATCTCTCCCTCCCAGTGCTCCCGGATCAGGTTTAGGGGTCCCCGTACCTTTCTTCCGTAGAGCAACTCGAAGGGAGAGAACCCTGTCGTTTCCTGGGGCACCTCCCGATAAGCAAATAGGAGGTGCGGCAGGAAGCGTTCCCAGTCTCGGTATTCCTGAGTGAACGTCTTGAGCATTTGCTTGAGGGTCCCATTGAACCTCTCACACAGCCCGTTCATCTGGGGGTGGTATGGGGAGCTCAGGAGGGACTTAATTTTGCAAACCTGCCAGAGTTGTTGGGTCAATTCAGCCGTAAATTGGGTGCCTCGGTCGGATAGGATTTCTTTTGGAAATCCTACCAGGGAGAACACCTGTACTAGTGCATTCGCTACCGTATCCGCTTGTATGTTGGATAGGGCGACAGCCTCTGGGTACCTGGTAGCGTAGTCCACTACGGTAAGAATGTATCGCTTACCGGAGGGACTAGGGGTAGCCAGTGGTCCCACTAGGTCAATAGCAACCCGGCTGAAGGGTTCCTCTACAATGGGCATATTTACTAGCTGGGCTTTAGGGTGATCGCCTCGCCTTCCTACTCGTTGACACACATCGCAGGTGTTACAGTAAGTTCTAACGTCAGCGTGCACCCCTGGCCAAAAGAACGTGTGAGTAATGCGGTGTAGGGTACGGGTAACGGCTAGGTGGCCTGCTAAGGGGATGTCATGGCCTATTTTGAGGATTTCTTGACGGTATTTGTGGGGCACTACCAGCTGTCGCCTACGCTGTCCCCTTTTCTCTGTCCAGCGGTATAGTTTCCCTTTTTCCCATAAGAATGTTTCGTTATCTGCCCCGCCCCCTCCGGTCTCTGCTCGTTCCCGGTACTTTTGTAAGGTCGGGTCAGTCTTAGACTCTGCCTCGAAAGCATCTGGGGTGTCCCAGGGTATGGGGCCTAACCTGTCAGGCAAGGTCGGGGTAGGTCTTACCTGTGTCTCCCGCACTGGTGAGAGCTCTCGCTCCGTCTGGGCTTGGGCCCGTGTAGTCACTGGGTCCGCCTCGTTGTTGCATACTGGAGCATAGGCAGAAGTCATGGGGCCCAAATCGTTGCCCAGTAGTACTTCGGCAGGTAAATTATCCATTAGGCCCACGTTCACAGCCCCCTTTCCCGCTCCCCAATCAAGATGCACTTTAGCTGTTGGAATTTTGTACACATCCCCCCCCCGCCACTCTAACGGCCACAGTCTGTCCGGATCGCTTGTGCTCTGGCACCAAATGACTCTGTACCAGCGTGATAGTAGCCCCTGTGTCTCGCAATCCCTCGGTAGATCGCCCCTCGAGCCATACCCTCTGCCGATGGTGCTGGCGGTTATCTGAGGCAGCATATACAGGGTCTGCCTCGTGAAGCGGCCCCACATATCCCTCCATAGGGGCCTCTTGGTTAACACAGAGGGCCCGGGCCGGACGATAGGACCCAGAGGGGTAATTGTAATTCCTGGGTGTCTGGTGCGTATTAAGAGGGCAGCTAGCCATGAAATGCCCTGGTTGCTTGCATCGGTGGCAAGTCGGTCTGGGACGCTCAGAGCTGTTATTGGGTGGTCCTGAGTGTCGGACGGGCCCTGTGGGCACCGGGGCTCGGAATTCAGCACGAGGGGGTGCACGGTAAACCTCTCTGGGTTCGACCCGTGCTGGAGCTCGGTAGTTCATGGGTTCGTGAAGACGGGAGTCATAATGTTCATCGGCCAATTTGGCTGCTTCTTCTAAGGTAGAAGGCCGCCTGTCTCGCAGCCATTCCTTCCCTTGCTGTTCCATGCCATTATAAAAATGTTCTAAGAGAAACAATTGTAAAATTTCCTCCCCAGTCACCGCTTTACTTCCGCTCAGCCAGTGATTTGCCGCTCTCCGCATTCGGGCCACTCTCTGTTGGGAATCTGGTGCAGGGCACATTGCCTTTCGAAGTCCGCCAAATATTCATCAATCCCTGTCTCGCTCTCTAGGAAGGGTCGAAATGCCGCATAGGGTATCTTGGGCCTCCCAGCATTTTCGACAGGGATGATTACCTGCGGGGCTTCAGCATTGCGGTGTGCGTTCGCTAGGTTGAGTTCGTGGGCTCGAGTCTCTCGTATATCCTCGTCCGCCTCCGCCATCAACTGCTGTACCAATTCCATGGAGGGGTTCGGCCCGTATAATGAGAGCCTTTCCCGAACAATCCTGGTTTTTTCGTCACTAATCGTGGTCGGTGTTTCCGCCATTGTGAAGCTCTGATCCAGTTCGGTCAATTCTGCGATCAGCTCTCTCCTCGGCCGGTTGCTGGCGTACCCCCCTCTGCTTTCAAGTAAATCCTTTAGGGTTGTACGCTTCAATTTTTCGTAAGCGCTCTCCATCCGTTCTGTACCTCTCCTAGGAAATCCAGGAAAATCCCGCCGCTGCCGCCAAATGTTACGGTTACCCTTAGTCTCGCTGAGAGATGGACCGCTTAGTAGCCTGGATCCCTATTGCTAAAGAGGGGAGAAGCTGCTTTCCATAGTATTCTATATGAGTCTCGCAAATATAGAATAATCTCCCTTAGCTGCAGTACAGCTAGGATACCCTTCTGCCCACAAAAACGAGTCAACGCTGCGATTGAGGGTCAAACAAGAACTCAGGACTGGGATGCCCAGCCTGCTTTTTATTAAGGTTACATGCACACAGGGCACTCCCAGGGGGAGAGGGGGGGAAGCACAAAATCCCCCATCACACATTTAGATAGAGAGCACTGTCCTTTGACAGGCCACAATAGGATTACAGTACTTAAGATAACAAGTTTACAAGTTCATCTTATCAATTAGCAGTCTGGCTCCAGAGGTGATTAGACAATGGGATTTGTTATCACTAAACTTAGAGCTGAGGCCAGCAAACGTGTAATTAGACAATAGTTTCTAAAAGCTGAAAAAAAAGAGTTAACTCTTTATGAAATGATACTTGTTACGGTTTTCTTGGAGCCCTTCTTAGGCGCTGGCTTGCTGGTTCAGGCATTGCTGCTGGGAAATAAGCTCTTCACAACAAAATAACTAATGCTTCTGTAACAGTAAATTTAATATAGTGGTGGCAACGTTGGGGGCAGCAGATTAGGGGTTAATAAATGTAGGTAGGTGGCAGCGATGTTAGGGACGGCAGATTAGGGGTTAATAAATATAATATAGGTGTCAGCGATGTTGGGGGCAGCAGATTAGGGGTTCATAACTATAATGTAGGTGGCGGCGGTGTCCGGAGCGGCAGATTAGGGGTTAATAATATAATTTAGGTGTCGGCGATGTCGGGGGAGGCAGATTAGGGGTTAATAAGTGTAATATTAGGGGTGTTTAGACTCAGGGTTTATGTTAGGGTGTTAGGTGTAGACATAAATTTTATTTCCCATAGGATTCAATGGGGCTGCGTTAGGAGCTGAACGCTGCTTTTTTGCAAGTGTTAGGTTTTTTTCAGCCGGCTCTCCCCCATTGATTCCTATGGGGAAATCGTGCACGAGCACGTTTAGCCAGCTCACCGCTAACGTAAGCAGCGCTGGTATTAGAGTGAGATGTGGAGCTAAATTTTGCTCTTCGCTCACTTTTTTGCGGTTAACGCTGGGTTTGTAAAAACCCGTAATTCCAGCGCTGTCTGTAAGTGAGCAGTGAGCATAAACTGCTCGTTAGCACCGCACAGCCTCTAACGCAAAACTTGTAATCAAGGTGTATATATCTAAAGCAGGCATCAGGAGCCCCACTATATGCGTAGGTTAGTGGGAGAAGATATCTCTAAGACAAGGTTGAGAAGTATAGCAATGAGGGGCACAGCTAAATGTATGAGGTGAAGTATGATCTGAGAGGCTGGTGCTTGGTAATTCTTAGTTTAACTAAATGAGGTAACTGTACCTAGATAATTCAAGTGGTAGGTAATATATACAATATATGGCTGCAGCTAGAAGTACAAACACTGATAAACAAAATGTTGCAACAGCACCCTGAACATAAGAAGGCATGATCTCTGCAACAATAACTTATTATAAAATGAGCACGGTATGATCTGCTTAGAGCTATAACATTTCTAAATGGGTCAGTCAGCTGTGTAGGGATGAAACTCACGTAGGACAACACAAATTAATGCATATACATAAGTCACGGAGGAATATGATATAAACTCCTGTAGGATGTTGGAGTCCCGCTAACAGTATAGGGAAAAAACATACAGAACTTACATAGTCTTCCTGCATACTGCCATAAACTTGCTACAAGGCTACAAGCAGACTCCTGCAAGGGTAAAAGCATGCACAATATGCACAGTGGTTGAGCCCACAATAATAAAAAGTGAACCCAAGAAATACTGTCGATTTAGTGAGATCGTTATTTGCACCTTTATGGGCATAGAGTTATATCCGTCCCAGACCACTCCGCTTACCCAACTCCATTACGCACAAACACAAAGGTACTGTCCTCCCAATGAATGCTGCCAGGGTAGGAAAAAATATGTAGCTGGTTTTCCCCAACGAGTGCCGTGTTTGGCTTCTGTAGGAAGGTGTGAGGGAGTAACTGAGCCAGGCTCCAGTTCTACCAATCTCGTAAGCAACAAACCTCGATGCTCCATTAATGAGATCAGGAGCTTTGTGTAATCCACTTTTCTGCCTGTGGTCTGGGGATTTTCAGGGGTGGCCGCCGACATAAGCATTCTGTTGCAAACCTGTTTATCCATTGCCTCTGGGAAACTGAGGACAGCTCGGCTGCGATCTATACCCCCATCTTCTTCTATGTGCTTCAACCCGATCAAGTGGGGCCAACTGTCAGTCTCCATTAGTAGCGGTGCGGTGCAGTAAGTATCTGGGGCCTGCTTATATGGGGATCGCTGTGGTATAGCAACCTCTTCAAATCATGTAGGGTGCCAATCTCTCTATAGCTACCCGGACACCAGGCTGCTTGTTCTTGTCAGTTGGGTCCGAGGTAGGTTTGTCACAGCCACTGCGTTTGCAAAATATAAGGTTCTGCTTCATTCCTATATTGGCCTCCGTTGTAGAACTAGGTGGGTTGACTACCTGTGACTTTTCTAAGTTCTTGTTGCTGCGGGAGTCAGAATGGGAAGCCTGTTCAACAATGCTGCACACTTGGATTACACCTCTTGCACACACTGAGTTAGTAGTTGCCTCAGCAAACTTCAAAAGCGGTTGCACCGGCTCTTGTAGTGTGTTGTACAGCTCTTTTTGGATTATGCTTACAGAGAGCCTTGACTCGCTAGTTTCACTTGCCGGGACAGTAAAAGATCTTGCAATAGTCCGTAGGTTCTCAAATTCAGTATCCCATACTTTAGCTATGCTCTCGAAATGCGAGTGCAGGAGGGCCTCGACTTCCAACAGGGCAATATGAGTTGCAGTCGCCATGATGGGAAGGAACTAGTTATAACAGATATTGATTAAAGAACTGGCCAGTTATTACTGAACTGGTTTGGTAACCCAGGGTCCTGGGGGGTATATATGCGGTAGCTTTAACGACACCAACAGTCAATCTATTAAGGCCTCTCAACCTCGTGGCTCGTCGTAGTGCAGTCAGCTGAGGAACATAGGTAGGTCAGTTTCGTATCAGATGTCACCAGTCTCCTCATGAATACTACAAGGTTGTGTAGCATATGTTTCCCAAAAGGAAAATTAGATTAAAGTTGAGAATTAACTCCAAAATAACTATTTAAGACCGGGACCGGGATGCAACAGCTATAGGCTCTGCCCCCCAACACATTTAATATTTTATTTTTATACAGTGTGATAGGCTGAGTGCTTGGTTGTGATTGTGTATGACTGGAACTGCATGGGATTGACTGGGGGAGTATGGTGTGAGAAGTGAGAAGATGGCAGGGAGAGGTATGGAGGAGTGGAGGAGCAGAGAGGAGTGTAGTGGAGAGTAAAGGAGATAAGTAGAGGATATGAGGAGCAGTGGGCCCCCCAACAGGGAGTAAGTGGAATGCGGAGAGGAAGGCCCAGAAGGGGATTGGGAGGGAGGAGACATGGCGACGACCCTCAGAGGCAAGGAACATGTAGAAGAGGGACAGTGGGTGCACATAGGGCTAGAAGGGTGTCGGAGGGGGAGGATAGGCAAGAACACACACTGACAGGGCCAGCTCAAGGAGGAAGCCAAGTGGCCATGGATGAGGAGAAAATGAGGTGTCCTAACTTGTCCAGGCCATCATTGACAATTATGGGGACCCCTTTGCACAGGAGAAGGGAAAAGGCTGTGCAAGGAAAAGGAGGAATGCATGGCAACAGGCAGAGGATGCTGTGAACAGCATAGCCCAGAAGAGGAGGACCATTGAGTGGCTGAAGAAGAGGTGGAATGATTGTAAGAGGCGGGTGAAGGAGACGAAAGGGGCAGAAAGCAGTCCACCAGAGGGGAACAGATGGTGGCCCAGCCCTACATGTGGAGTAGAACACCTGGCAGGAGATGATAAGCAGGTCCCTGAGCACCACAGCAGTCAGTGGCCTTCCAGGGGTTTGTGACTCAGGGGTTGCAATGACTGCATGTCTTTTGGGTGAGTACCATCCCACACACCTTTATAATATGTAATTGCAATACAACACCCTTGAATCTCACACATTCATGTACATGACGAGGAGCATGAGAGTTGGAGTGCTACCACAACTGTCTACACTTTGACTAGCCATTACTGCTACATAACACACTGACATTCATTATGAGGTCTGGAATATTGCAATACTAGCATGTCTCAGAGTAACACAGGCCCCAAGCCACATGGAGAGTAATCCTTACATGAACACTATAGGCATTAAAACAAATTTAGCTTAATAAAGCAGTTTGGGTGCCTAGAACAAGCTAAACTTATTTTGGTGCCTATAGTGTCCCTTAAAGTTCATCATTGACATGTACACATAACAATTGTAGGAAATACATTCTTGTATACTGATCCTATTCAAATCACTCATAGACCACCTGACAATGTGCACATGCATGTATTAGAGCTTGACGTGGGAATCAGTGTAGGCCCTAGCATGTATCAATGTAAATAGGGGCCCAAGATGTACATATATTTGACTGTACTAATCCCTCTCATCCTTTAACTCCTCAACAGAACCACCTCCTACATCACGTGTGCCAATTCTACCACCACCACCCTCTGTCCAATCGCCACTGCCTGCCGTCATGCCATTGCCACCCTCTGTGCAATCATCACTGTCTTCCACCATGCCACCAACACCACCACCGCCACCATTGTTCTGTCAACCATATGTGCCACAGGGACAGTGGACTCAATGCAGGACCCTGGAGTGATACCACCAACATTGTCCCATGGCCCAATGATTATCCTTACTTTGGATTTGATGGGGAGCCAACATGGGCACAAAGGGTCCATGTATATACCCCTGCAAATACAGGAGCCAGGCAGTGACATCAATTATCCAGTAACACTGTCCGAGGATGTGGCTATTGAAGAGGCTGGGTGGTCCCCTACTTGTCCACAGATGGACTTTGAAGCATCAGACAGCCCTCCACCATCTGCAGCATCAGGCCAACCTCCACCATCTGCATCAGCAGACAGCCCTCCACCATCTGCATCAGCAGACAGCCCTCCACCATCTGCATCAGCAGACAGCCCTCCACCATCTCCATTAGCAGACAGACTTCCACCATCTGCATCAGCAGACAGCCCTCTGCCATCTGCATCAACAGACAGCCCTCCACCATCTGCATTAGACAGCCCTCCACCAGCAGCAGCTGCAGAACTCCCAACCTTTATTTGGTGTCTTTTCTGCCGTTTGATCCGGTTCCTTATTTTATTCCAGCCTCACCTTGTGACAACATATCGTTGGGCTTGTCGAGTTAATTCATCCAAACTTTCGTCTGGAGATCATCCGCTTTTTCTTTTATTGTTTTTTATTGTTTTTTATTGTGTTTCATACTGTGTTTTTAATATATGTTTTATATCCATCAATAGTGTTCTCAATTTACCCCTGCAACATATTTACAAATTGTTCTTATTGTTGCAAATTGTCCTTATTGTTGCAAATTGTATACTTCACTTTATATTTGCGCCTGATCAACGCATATGAAACTTTGTATATACCTTTTTGCATATTTGTATTCTTATTGGTATTAAATATATGCAGATTTTGCAGACATTTTTCTTGATTATTTCCTAGCCAACCTAGGCTTCACACAGCACACTGGTTTTTCAGTTTTTTTGTTCACCATCACCTAGATTTAGAGTTCTGCGTTAGCCTTAAAAAGCAGCGTTAAGGGGTCCTAACGGTGCTTTTTAATGCCCGCTGGTTTTACGAGTATGGTAGGTACAGGTGTACCGCTCACTTTTCTTCCGCAACTTTTCCATACCGCAAATCCCCTTACGTCAATTGCGTATCTTATCTTTTTAATGGGATTTGCCTAACGCCGGTATTACGAGTCTTGGAAGAAGTGAGCGGTACAGCCTCTACCGCCAAGACTCCTACCGCCTAAAAAAGTCAGTAGTTAAGAGTTTTATGGGCTAACGCCGGAACATAAAGCTCTTAACTACAGTGCTACAAAGTACACTAACACCCATAAACTACCTATGAACCCTTAAACCGAGCCCCCCCACACATCGTAAACACTAAAATAAAAAATGTTAACCCCTAATCTGCCGACTGGACACCGCTGCCACCTACATTATAGCTATGAACCCCTAATCTGCTGTCCCTAACATCGACGACACCTACATTATATTTATTAACCCCTAATCTGCCGCCCCCCCCATGTCGCCACCACCTACCTACACTTATTAACCCCTAATCTGCCGACCGGACATCGCCGCCACTATAATAAATGTATTAACCCCTAAACCGCAGCACTCCCGCCTCGCAAACACTATAATAAATTTGATTAACCCCTAATCTGCCCTCCCTAACATCGCCGCCACTTACCTACAATTATTAACCCCTAATTTCCCGCCCCCAACGTCGCCGCTACTATAATAAAGTTATTAACCCCTAAACCTAAGTCTAACCCTAACACCCCCCTAACTTAGATATAATTTAAATAAAACTAACTAAAATTACTATAATTAAATAAATTATTCCTATTTAAAAATAAATACTTACCTATAAAGTAAACCCTAATATAGCTACAATATAACTAATAGTTACATTGTATCTATTTTAGGATTTATATTTATTTTACAGGCAACTTTGTATTTATTTTAACTAGGTACAATAGCTATTAAATAGTTAAAATAAGTACAAAATTACCTGTAAAATAAATCCTAACCTAAGTTACAAATACACCTAACACTACACTATCAATAAATTAATTAAATAAATTACCTACAATGATCTAAAATAAAATACAATTAAATAAACTAAACTATATTACAAACCCCCCCCCACTAAATTACAAAAAATAAAATAATATTACAAGAATTTTAATCTAATTACACCTAATCTAAGCCCCCTAATAAAATAAAAAAGCCCCCCAAAATAATAAAATTCCCTACCCTATACTAAATTACAAAAGTAATCAGCTCTTTTACCAGCCCTTAAAAGGGCTTTTTGCCGGGCATTGCCCCAAAGTAATCAGCTCTTTTACCTGTAAAAAATACAAGACCCCCCCCAACATTACAACCCACCACCCACACACCCCTACTCTAAAACCCACCCGATCCCCCCTTAAAAAAACCTAACACTACACCATTGAAGATCACCCTACCTTGAGTCGTCTTCAGCCAGCTGGGCACCGATGGGACAGAAGAGGACATCCGGACCGGCACAAGTCTTCATCCGATCGGGGCAGAAGAGGTCCTCCATCCAGCAGAAGTCTTCATCCAGGCGGCATCTTCTATCTTCATCCATCTGGCGCGGAGCGGGTCCATCTTCTAGACATCCGACGCGGAGCATCCTCTTCTTTCCACGGCTAACACTGAATGAAGGTTCCTTTAAATGACGTCATCCAAGATGGCGTCCCTAGAATTCCGATTGGCTGATAGGATTCTATCAGCCAATCGGAATTAAGGTAGGAAAAATCTGATTGGTTGATGCTATCAGCCAATCGGATTGAAGTTCAATCCGATTGGCTAATTGGATCAGCCAATAGAATTGACCTCACATTCTATTGGCTGATCCAATCAGCCAATCGGATTGAACTTCAATCCGATTGGCTGATAGCATCAACCAATCTGATTTTTCCTACCTTAATTCCGATTGGCTGATAGAATCCTATCAGCCAATCGGAATTCGAGGGACGCCATCTTAGATGACGTCATTTAAAGGAACCTTTATTCAGTGTTAGCCGTGGAAAGAAGAGGATGCTCCGTGTCGGATGTCTTGAAGATGGACCCGCTCCACGCCGGATGAAGATAGAAGATGCCGCCTGGATGAAGACTTCTGCTGGATGGAGGACCTCTTCTGCCCTGATCGAATGAAGACTTGTGCCGGTCTGGATGTCCTCTTCTGTCCCATCGGTGCCCGGTTGGCTGAAGACGGCTCAAGGTAGGGTGATCTTCAATGGGGTAGTGTTAGGTTTTTTTAAGGGGAGATTGGGTGGGTTTTAGAGTAGGGGTGTGTGGGTGGTGGGTTGTAATGTTGGGGGGGGTCTTGTATTTTTGTTACAGGTAAAAGAGCTGATTACTTTGGGGCAATGCCCCGCAAAAAGCCCTTTTAAGGGCTGGTAAAAGAGCTGATTACTTTTGTAATTTAGTATAGGGTAGGGAATTTTATTATTTTGGGGGGCTTTTTTATTTTATTAGGGGCTTAGATTAGGTGTAATTAAATTAAAATTCTTGTAATATTTTTTTATTTTTTTGTAATTTAGTGTTTGTTTGTTTTTTTGTAATATAGTTTAGTTTATTTAATTGTATTTTATTTTAGATCATTGTAGGTAATTTATTTAATTAATTTATTGATAGTGTAGTGTTAGGTTAGGATTTATTTTACAGGTAAATTTGTACTTATTTTAACTAGGTAGCTATTAAATAGTTATTAACTATTTAATAGCTATTGTACCTAGTTAAAATAAATACAAAGTTGCCTGTAAAATAAATATAAATCCTAAAATAGCTACAATGTAATTATTAGTTATATTGTAGCTATCTTATGGTTTATTTTATAGGTAAGTATTTAGTTTTAAATAGAAATAATTTATTTAATTATAGTACATTTATTTCGTTTTATTTCAATTATATTTAACTTAGGGGGGGTTTAGGGGTTAATGACTTTATTATATTAGCGGCGACGTTGGGGGCGGCAGACTAGGGGTTAATAATTGTAGGTAGGTGGTGGCGATGTTAGGGAGGGCAGATTAGGGGTTAATCAAATTTATGTGTTTGCGAGGCGGGAGTGCGGCGGTTTAGGGGTTAATACATTTATTATAGTGGCGGCGATGTCCGGTCCGCAGATTAGGGGTTAATAAGTGTAGGTAGGTGGCGGCGACATTGGGGGGGGGCAGATTAGGGGTTTATAAATATAATATAGGTGTCGGCGATGTTAGGGACAGCAGATTAGGGGTTCATAGGTATAATGTAGGTGGCGGCGGTGTCCGGAGCGGCAGATTAGGGGTTAATAATATAATGTAGGTGTCAGCGATAGCAGGGGCGGCAGATAAGGGGTTAATAAGTGTAAGGTTAGGGGTGTTTAGACTCGGGGTTCATGTTAGGGTGTTAGATGTAGACTTAGAAAGTGTTTCCCCATTGCAAACAATGGGGGTGCGTTAAGAGCTGAACGCTGCTTTTTTGCAGGTGTTAGGTTTTTTTTCAGCCAGCTCAGCCCCATTGTATCCTATGGGGAAATTTTCAGCCAGCTCAGCCCCATTGTATCCTATGGGGAAATCGTGCACAAGCACGTTTTTCCAGCTTACCGCTACCGTAAGAAACGCTGGTATTGAGGGTTGAAGTGGAGCTAAATTTGGCTCAACGCTCACTTTTCTGAGGCTAACGCAGCCATTCAGAAAACTCGTAATACCAGCGTTGGCTTAAGGGAGCGCTGGAAAAAAAAGGAGTATTAGAGCCGCAGGTTTTTACCGACAAAACACTAAATCTAGGTGCATATTTGTTATTCTACACGCACATTTATTATTATCTATTTTAAGCTTTCACTAGCGCCTATGATTTAAGAATTTTTTGGTTCCTTATGTGACCAGATTCTTCTTATACACTTTCACCTAAAGAACTTCCACCTCCACCATCTGCATCAGCAGCACCTCCACCTCCACAATCTGCATTGTGGTCCCCCACTTGTCTAACATGGGACTTTGAAGCATCAGGCTGACCTCCACCATCTGCAGCATCCAGGATAAGGTCGACCTCCACCATCTGCATCAGCAGACATGTCTCCAACATCTACATCAGCAGACAGACCTTCGCCATCTGCATTAGCAGAACTTCTACCTCCACCAGCAGCAGCAGCAGCAGAACTTCAACCTCCACCATCTGCATCAGCAGCACCTTCACCTCCACAATCTGCATCATCAGCACATCCACTAGCATCACCTGGTACTCAACCTCCTGCCCGCCCATCACCTGCCAACCCTGTTGCTCATCCGTCTGTGTACGTATCGGAGTCTCCCCTGGATTACGAATACATGAGAATCCAGAGGCAATAAGAGGTTCCACAGATGGAGCCTACAGCTGCAGAGAGACATGGCATCATGCAGTGCAGCTGTGGGCTATATGTCACAGATGGTGAGATGGCAGGTTGATATGCACCTGCAGTTGGACAAAAGATTCAGAGAACTAAATCAGCTTTTGGGTGTGTTGGTGGAACACTTTGCACACCAGCAAGACACATCCTCCAGTGGATCATCTGCCACCAGCATACCAGCCACAACACCTGCATTTGCAAGGGCCAGTAGGACCAGGTCATCCACCACAGGCACCTCAGCTCCCTCATCCAAAAAGCCTTGTAAACAATAAAAAAATATTTAATTTCACCATAACCATTGTCCTTTGTTATTTACAATGTGTATGTCATACACATCAATGTGATGGGTGTTAGACTACACTAATATTGTATACACATGATAATATGACCTGTGGTGAAGTGGCACTACACCACATGTAATATTATCATCATTATGCAATATTAGTGCACTCTAACTCACATCACATAAATGTGTATCAAGCACGGATTGTAATATTCACAGGCATGCTCACATGCTCATACCTTACCCTTCTCCACATGCAGTTTATATAGGCCCCTCTCTCCATTCTTCTCCATACCTTAGTTCTCATGAACTATTTTTTTATTTTAAAATCTATATCAATAAACTGCACCACCTCAGAAAAATACCCCCACTGATATAAATCTCATTCTCACCAACTCTTACTTTCCATCTTGCAGGCAACATCTCTCCAAATCCTGGGCCCACCCTCATTCCCACTATTAACCAATCACGCGCTCCTTATAAAAACTTTAATAAAAGCAACACACATAACCTCATTTCCATTCAATCCATCCCATACGCACACACTCCTTTCACCTGAGCAGAAATGGAGAGTTGAGAAGGTCTGTAGTCTTTATTCTCTTCTTTTTTTTTTTCTCTCCCCTATTAAGTTTAAGTTTATGTTTATTTTCCTTTACTTTTATATATTTTAGTTTATTAAGAAAACACCATACAGTATGCAACTTAGTTTATAGTACCAAACAAATGTTGGTAATTATAAATATCGTTAGTGGTAACATTTTTGGAAGATAAGGGATATATGTTCTTCAACTTTAATTAAAAGTATTTAATGTTTAATATTTATTTTATGGCTATATTGCTAATGATTGGTATAATCTGTTTTATAATATTAAACATGTTAATTTTACTTATGTTAATGTTTGCCATTATTGTCTCCCCCTATATAAGGGGTTAATATTTGTTACGACAAAGAAATATATTCCATATACAGTATGTATATTGAGGTATTGTTAGTAATGACGATGTCTGAAAAATACCTATAGGGTATTATTTGTTTGTGCTCTTCTTTTTCTCTTATTCTGGAATTATATACTGAATTGGTCCATAAATTAAAAAAAAACAAAAAAACTTTAATAAAATCAACACAAATAACCTAATTTCCATCCAATCCATCCCATACGCACACACTCCTTTCCCCTGGGCACAATGTAACTCTCGCTCTGTCTGCAACAAACTTACAGCCATTCATGACCTATTTATATCAAATGCTTTCACCCTTTTAGCAATTACCGAAACCTGGCTATCTCCTTTTGAAACCGTTTCCATTGCTGCTCTCACACATGGTGGTCTTCACTTTACATACCCCTAGGCCAGGTGAGAAACGTGGCGGCGGTGTTGGGATCCTGCTCTCCCCCTCCTGCACTTATCAATACCTACCTCCAATCCCATCTCCTGCTTTGAAGTCCACTGTATTCGCCTGTTCTCCCCCCTCTCCCTCAAAGTGGCAGTCATATATATCACCCTCCTGGACCAAAACATCCCATTTCCTTGACAACTTCGCCCCTGGCTTCCTCACTTTCTCTCTTCAAATATACCAACCCTAATTCTTGGGGACTTCAACATTCCCATTGACAACCCATATGCCCCTGGTGCCTCTAAACTTCTTTCACTCACATCCTCCAGTCTCTCACAATCCACCCTATTCCCGACTCACCGTGATGGACACTCCATCGACCTGGTATTTTCCTACCTCTGCTCTATATCTAACACCACCTGTCGCCCTTTTCCCATTTCAGACCATCACCTGGTCACCTATAATATTAATGCAACAGCTAAACCCA
Organism: Bombina bombina; assembly: GCF_027579735.1. Lineage (NCBI taxonomy): Eukaryota > Metazoa > Chordata > Amphibia > Anura > Bombinatoridae > Bombina > Bombina bombina. Next base: position 107,358,611 of record NC_069506.1, on the reverse strand, counting down.
CTTCTCCATCCCGCCCCCGCAGCTGTAGAAATCTACATGCTGTGGATCCGCTCCAATTTTCAAAAATCATTCAAAATCTCCTCCCTCACACTTCCACTATAACCTGCCCAGATCTCGCTACAGCCCACTATAACAAAACTCTCTCCTCTGCATTAGACACACTTGCCCCTTCCTAGCTGTGCAAAAAACCACGCCGTCAGTTACAGCCCTGGCATGCTCAGCAAACATGCTATTTGCAAAAATGCTCCCGTACTGCTGAGCGTGTCTGGAGGAAAACTCACTCTGAACCTGATTTCATACACTATAAGTTTATTCTTCATTCATACACTTCTGCCCTTCACTTAGACAAGCAAACCTACTTCTCTTCTCTCATATCTACTCTTTCCTCAAACCCTAAATGACTCTTCTCCACCTTTAACTCTCTCCTTTACCCACCTGCTCCACCCCCCCATCTGTCTTTAGTGCTCAAGACCTGACAGACTACTTTTTAACAAAACACGTACTATCTGAAGCAACATCCCAACACCAACCTTCCAACAACAGGCCCAGTTACTCCCTCTGCCACCCTCTGCATCTTCCATCCAGCCACTGAGAATTAAGTTTCTACCTTACTATCTTCCTCACGCCTCACTACCTGCCCGCTCGACCCTATCTCTTCCCATCTAATACCCTCCCTGTCTTCCCCCTCACTCCTGCTCTTACTCACATCTTCAACCTATCTCTCTCGGCTCATTCCCATCTTCTTTCAAACACGCAAAAGTCACTCCCATACTTAAAAAACCCTCCCTCGACCCTAATTCTCCTGAAAGCTACCTTCCCATATCACTGCTTCCACTAACATCAAAACTCCTTGTAAAACTAGTTTACAATCGCCTAACCCACTTCCTTTCTGCCAACTCTTTGCTTGAGCCCTGCAATCTGGATTCTGCCCCAAACACTCAACTGAGACTGGCCTTACCAAGGTTACTAACGATCTTCTCTCTGCAAAAAATATGGGCCACTACTCTATACTTATCTTACTTGACCTCTCAGCTGCCTTCAACACAGTTGACCACCCCCTCCTCCTACAGACCCTTAGCTCTTTTGGCCTCTGTGACACTGCTCTTTCCTGGATTCACTCCTATCTTTGTCACAGGTCTTTTTCTGTGTTATTTGCCAGTGACTCCTCCTCTCCTATGCCTCTGTCTGTTGGTGTACCTCAAGGATCTGTTCTGGGTCCTCTACTCTTCTCCATCTATACTTCTTCGCTGGGTAAACTTATCAACAGTTATTACTTCAAATATCACCTCTATGCTGATGACACCCAGATCTACCTCTCCACCCCTGCTCTCTCTCCCTCTCTCCTTTCTCATGTCAGCGACTGCTTATCTGGTATTTCTTCCTGGATGGCCTCTAACCACCTAAAGATTAACTTTTCCAAGACTGAGCTCCTTCTTATCCCCCCCTCTAGCTCTACGCCGACTTCTGACTTCTCTTTCCCTGTTGACGCCATCACCATTTCCCCATCGCCCCAAGTCTCGGAGTTACACTTGACTCAAATCTATCCTTTGTCCCCCATATCCAATTGCTTTCTATATCCTGCCGCAACCATCTACGCAATATTTCCAAGATTCAACCTTTTCTGAGCGCTGACACCACTCCCTTGTTATTTCCCGACTTGACTACTGCAATAACCTACTCGCTGGCTTTCCTCTTTCCCGCCGCTCCCCCCTTCAATCCATTCTAAATGCCTCTGCCAGGCTGATCCACCTTTCCCGTCTGCTGCACCTCTCTGCGAGTCCCTACATTGGCTCCCTATTCACAGCAGAATTAAATTCAAAATTATCACCCTCACATACAAAGCTCTCACCAACGCTGCTCCCCTCTACCTATCCTCTCTAATACACAAGTATACTCCAGCCCGCCCGCTAAGATCCAACAATGACCTGCTCCTTGCATCCGCGACTATCACCTCTTCTCATGCTAGATTGCAGGACTTCTGTCGTGCAGCACCTACCCTCTGGAACACTCTCCTTCGTGCTGTCAGGCTTTGCCCTAATCTTTCTTCCCTGAAGACTTTTCTGTTCTTGGAACCCTACCACCCAACTCAATAATAAATTAATTTCACTTACCTAACACTTCCCTCATCTAACTCTGTATTATTATCTTTCTCAATCTTGCAGTCCTCACCTCCTGTTTCTCAACCTCCTACCCTTCTAGATTGTAAGTTCCCACGGGAATAGGGCCCTCAATCCCTCCTGTATGTGTTTGTAATTTGTTTCCTGTCTCTTACAAGTCTTATATTGTTTTATTAAAATGAATTGAATCCATGGACAGCACTGCGGAATATGTTGGCGCTTCATAAATAAAGTATATAATAATAATAATGTATCACACACATAAATAGTTTACACATGGGGTACATATTATACATGTTTATTTACACAATTAGGGAACATGGGGATGTGGCATCTGTTGTGTAGACGGTCATGACCACACCTGTGTCACCTAAACATAAATAACAGACCTGGATTGCAAGTTGCGTATTATGGCTTTAAAGTGCCCAAAATGGTGTGCGGAATGGTCACCTAGTTGATATTACAATGATCCATTTTGCATTCAAAGACCTGTAGCTATGTATTTTGCGAAATAAAAAAGTTTCACAAAACACATCAAATACATTACAAAGTACATTACCACACATAAACTACAGTATTAAACCCTAAACCGCCAGCCCCTGCATCTCAACTAATAAATAAACCTATTAACCCATAAACCGCTATCCCTCCGCATCACAACTACCGAAATTAAATTATTAACCCTTAAACCGCCATCCCCCCATATCACCAACACTAAATAAACCTACTAACCCCTAAACCGCCGTTCCCCCACAATGCAAATACCTAAATTAAACTATTAACTCCCAAATCTAACACCCCCTAACTTTAACAAAATTAAAAAACTCCTAAATTAAAGTTACAATATACTAACTACCTTAAAAAAAATAAAAACTTACCAGTGAAACAAAATTAAAACCTAAGCTTTAACTAAAAACAAACCTAACATTACTAGTTTATCAAAAATTAATAATACAAGAAAATAAACCTAACATTTTTTTTTTTTAATTCTTTGTTTTTATTAAGGTTAACAATATAATGACAAAATACAAACAATAATCTCCAGGAAAAAGGGGGGGGGGGGGAAAGAAAAAAAAAGAATACGAAAATACATATTACGACATTGTCAGACATATCAATACATTTTTCATACCACTGGAGTCGTCGTTTACTATTACATCCTAGAGAAATGTACATATTTTTATACATAGGAACAAGAAGAGCGGAGAAAAGAAAAAAGAAAACCTTTCATTTGCAGTATATTGATATTACCAAATAATCTTGAAATGAATTGGTTTCTAATTAATATAAAATTACTACCAAACTTATTCTAAGTTAGTATCCTATGATTCAATATAAAATAATATTTTTGGATTCTGTCCAAGTATGTGCACATCCTATTAGAAAGTCATGTTGGGTTGCAGTGAGGGGGGGGGGGGCAGATGGGTGGGGGGAAAAAAACAAAACAAAAAAACCCTAACATAGGGGCAATTTTCAGGTATATTCCTATGTGTTATTTCTGTATCTCCTGATAAACTCTATCCATTTACGTTCAAATCTAAGTTGCTGGTTTATTCCATTATTAGCGCTATCTAGCTGTTCTATTGTGTATTGGGAATGCAACAGAAAGGTTAGGTTATTGATTGTTGGCTCCCTCTTAGACTTCCAATTTTTCAGGATACCTCCCTCCCAAAATTACTGTGTTGATAAAATCAATAGGGTAAGCCTGTTCCCTAAGATCTCTCGGGTCCACTAGAAGAATGATATGTTGTAATTCTAATACTATCTGAGTGGACAGTAGCCTGTTCAACCAAAATTGCACTTGTCGCCAGAATTGATGTATCTTTGGACAACTCCAAAACATGTGGACCAGGTCAGCATCCAGGGAGCTACAGCGTGGGCAGAGATGCGAGGAGTTCCCGCACCATCTATTTAAGTTGGCTGGGGTTATATGTGTGCGGTTTAGAACTTTAACGTGTGATTCTCGCCATGAAGCAGATAAGGTGGCATGCTCTACCGCAATTATACTTTGTTTCATTTTATATAGATCCAAGTCTTGAATATCCTTATTCCATTTCGTACACATATCTCTTATATTTGCTTCTCCAGACTCTAGTAACACCATCCTGTACCAGTAACTGATAGAGTGCTTACCTGCCTTATAAAGAGCAAGACCCATCTTTATGCCTGGATGTATCCATACTGTAGTAGGATCTTTAATAGTCTTGTTAAACCAGTGCCGCACCTGTAAATAGGCATAAAAATCTGTATTTCTAAGTTGGAATTGACTTCTTAAATATGCGAATGTATATGCCCGAATAGTTTCTGGGTCCCTAAATTGAGATTAATATTGTAGGCCCAGTATGGCCCATCTAGTAAACACTTTGTTTCTGATACCAGGTATAAAACTTGGGTTCCCTACAATAGGGACCGAGTCTGAAATAACTGGATTGTCATTCATATTTTACCGGATAAACTGCCAGGCTTTGATAATGTGAAATATTGTTCGTTTAGACTTAATCTTGTGCGGTAATTCCTTAGTAGGGCAGTGTAATAAAGCCGTCAGACAATAAGGAAAGACCAATTTTTGTTCAACTTTCAAAGAGGCAACATAACTCCCCCCAGTGAGCCAATCCATAGCTACCTTTGCTAGACATATTTTGTTATAGATAGAAAAACTAGGAAGTACTAATCCTCCACATTGTCTAAGGTGCGCAAGTTTTTGTAATGCTATGCGCTTCTTACCCAAACCCCATAAAAACAACCTAATCGAGCTATTTAGAGATTTAAGATCTGAGTTTGTTAACGGGATTGGGATATTTTGCATTATGTACATTAATTTGGGCAATATGATCATCTTTATCAGGTTAATTTTTGCCGTCAATGATAGAGGCAATTTTGCCCAGCTTCTAAGGTCTGTTTGAATTTTATTTAGCAGTAAAGAATAGTTCAGAGGATACCAGTCTGCCGGATTTATACTAATCTTAATACCTAGATATGTAATATATTGTATAGTCTGCATTTGGTGGCTTTTTAACCATAGAAGATCTGATTTGGAGATATTGATTTTGTAGCCTGAGAACGAGCCAAATTTGGCAATTATTTCTAGAATGATAGGGATCTCTAGTTGAGGATTGTTAAGAAAAAGTAGCAGATCATCCGCATATAGAAGTAGCTTAAGGTGTTCATCTCCTAAGAGAATCCCTTCTAGATGTAGTTTCAACATGGATGCGAGTGGTTTGATTGCCAGATTAAAAAGTAAAGGTGATACCGGACAGCCTTGTCTTGTACCTGTCAAAATATTAAACGTTTCTGTAGGTGAGCCATTTGCCACTAATACTGAGGAAGCGTTAGCATATAAAGCTTGAATACAATTTAAGAAGTGACCCCTAAACCCGAATTGCTCCATAGCACAAAATAAGTGGTCCCAGGAAATCGAGTCAAACGCCTTTTGGGCGTCTACTGATAGAATCGCGGAATCCACTTGATTCTTTATTTTTTCCGTTTTAAAAAAATCCAAAAGTATTAGAATTTTCTGAATGCTAGCTTCTGGATTTCTATGTGACATAAAACCAACCTGGTCCACATGAATCAAAGAGCCAAGGATTTGTTTGAGTCTGTTAGACAAGATGGTTGTAAATATTTTGTAGTCTGCATTGAGCAGCGATATCGGGCGGTATGAATCGATTATTTCTGGATCTTTCCCTTTTTTTAAAATTAGGATAATTTTAGATGCAGAAAAGTATGCAGAAGGCACTTTACCATTACATAGGTAGTCATTAAATAGATTTACCAGTGGCATGTTTACCTCCTCTCTGAGGATTTTAAAAAATTCAGCTGGAAGCATATCTGGGCCGGCCGCTTTATCCAATTTAAGTCTATCTATAGCTAGAGATACTTCTATAGGCGTTATAGGTGTGTTTAATTTGTCAACCTCAGCTAGAGGTAGTTTTGGGAGCGAGATTTTTTCCCAAAACCATTTTTTATTTTCTAGATTGATCTGAGGGGCCGCATATAGTTTTTAAAAAAATTTAGCAAAACCATTTTTAATTGCCTCTGCCTCAGTAACTCTAATACCGTCTACAACAATGGCTTTGATAGTTTTATGGGTCTTATGTAATTTCACACAGTTGGCTAAAAGTTTACCAATTTTACTGCCATATCTATAGTAGCTAGCTCTCTGACACAGATCTTGTCTAGTTGTTTGTTGAAGACTAAATGAGTCCCACTCCCGTTTTGCTTTGATGTATTTCTGCCAATTAGTCTGGGAAGATGTTGTTAAATAAGTGTTGTAAGAGTTTCTAAGACAATTAGATAGCTCGGTTTCCCTTAGACGCATATTTGCTCTAAGTCTGCAGGTATATTTCTTAATTTCACCTCTAACCACAGCTTTGGCTGCTTCCCAGAATATCTCTGATTTACTACTATATGAGAGATTTTGTATAGTATATTCATGCCATCTATCAATAACAAATTTTCTAAATTTAGAGTTGTTATATAGATAACGTGGAAAAGAGTAGCCTCTAATTGGCTCATGTTGATTATTATCCAGACACAGCTCCAATGAAATGGGAGCGTGATCTGAAATAGTAAAGTCGCCTATTTGCGTTTTCACCCCAGAACCAAACAGTCTATCTGAACCGAGAAAAAACATAATTTATGCTTACCTGATAAATTCCTTTCTCCTGTAGTGTGGTCAGTCCACGGGTCATCATTACTTGTGGGATATTTGCTCCTCCCCAACAGGAAGTGCAAGAGGATCACCCAGCAGAGCTGCTATATAGCTCCTCCCCTCTACGTCACACCCAGTCATTCGACCGAGAACCAACGAGAAAGGAGAAGCTAAAGGGTGCAGTGGTGACTGGAGTATAATTTAAAAATTTAGACCTGCCATAAAAAACAGGGCGGGCCGTGGACTGACCACACTACAGGAGAAAGGAATTTATCAGGTAAGCATAAATTATGTTTTCTCCTGTTAAGTGTGGTCAGTCCACGGGTCATCATTACTTGTGGGATACCAATACCAAAGCTAAAGTACACGGATGACGGGAGGGACAGGCAGGATCTTTATACGGAAGGAACCACTGCCTGAAGAACCTTTCTCCCAAAAACAGGCTCCGAAGAAGCAAAAGTGTCAAATTTGTAAAATTTGGAAAAAGTATGAAGAGAAGACCAAGTTGCAGCCTTGCAAATCTGTTCAACAGAGGCCTCATTCTTAAAGGCCCAAATGGAAGCCACAGCTCTAGTAGAATGAGCTGTAATTCTTTCAGGAGGCTGCTGTCCAGCAGTCTCATAAGCTAAACGTATTATGCTACGAAGCCAAAAAGAGAGAGAGGTAGCAGAAGCTTTTTGACTTCTCCTCTGACCAGAATAAACGACAAACAGGGAAGACGTTTGTCGAAAATCTTTAGTTGCCTGTAAATAAAATTTCAGGGCACGAACTACATCCAGATTGTGTAGAAGTCGTTCCTTCTTCGAAGAAGGATTAGGACACAAAGATGGAACAACAATCTCTTGATTGATATTCCTGTTAGTGACCACCTTAGGTAAGAACCCAGGTTTAGTACGCAGAATGAAAAATCAGATAAGAAGAATCACAATGTAAGGCCGATAACTCAGAGACTCTTCGATCCGAGGAAATAGCCATTAAAAACAGAACTTTCCAAGATAACAATTTTATATCAATGGAATGAAGGGGTTCAAACGGAACACCCTGTAAAACGTTAAGAACTAAGTTTAAACTCCATGGCGGAGCAACAGTTTTAAACACAGGCTTAATCCTGGCCAAAGCCTGACAAAAAGCCTGAACGTCTGAAACTTCTGACAGACGTTTGTGTAAAAGAATGGACAGAGCTGAGATCTGTCCCTTTAAGGAACTAGCGGATAAACCCTTTTCTAAACCTTCTTGTAGAAAAGACAATATCCTGGGAATCCTAACCTTACTCCAAGAGTAACCTTTGGATTCGCACCAATATAAGTATTTACGAAATATTTTATGGTAAATCTTTCTGGTAACAGGCTTCCTAGCCTGTATTAAGGTATCAATTACTGACTCAGAAAATCCACGTTTTGATAAAATCAAGCGTTCAATTTCCAGGCAGTCAGCTTCAGAGAAAATAGATTTTGATGTTTGAAGGGACCCTGGATCAGAAGGTCCTGTCTCAGAGGCAGAGACCAAGGTGGACAGGATGACATGTCCACTAGATCTGCATACCAAGTCCTGCGTGGCCACGCAGGCGCTATTAGAATCACCGATGCTCTCTCCTGCTTGATCCTGGCAATCAATCGAGGAAGCATCGGGAAGGGTGGAAACACATAAGCCCTCCCGAAGGTCCAAGGTGCTGTCAAAGCATCTACCAGGACCGCTCCCGGATCCCTGGATCTGGACCCGTAACAAGGAAGCTTGGCGTTCTGTCGAGACGCCATGAGATCTATTTCTGGTTTGCCCCAACGTCGAAGTATTTGGGCAAAGACCTCCGGATGACGTTCCCACTCCCCCGGATGAAAAGTCTGACGACTTAGGAAATCCGCCTCCCAGTTCTCCACTCCCGGGATGTGGATTGCTGATAGGTGGCAAGAGTGAGACTCTGCCCAGCGAATTATCTTTGATACTTCCATCATCGCTAGGGAGCTTCTTGTCCCTCCTTGATGGTTGATGTAAGCTACAGTCGTGATGTTGTCCGACTGAAACCTGATGAACCCCCGAGTTGTTAACTGGGGCCAAGCCAGAAGGGCATTGAGAACTGCTCTCAATTCCAGAATGTTTATTGGCAGGAGACTCTCCTCCTGAGTCCATGATCCCTGAGCCTTCAGAGAATTCCAGACAGCGCCCCAACCTAGTAGGCTGGCGTCTGTTGTTACAATTGTCCAATCTTGCCTGCTGAATGGCATCCCCCTGGACAGATGTGGCCGAGAAAGCCACCATAGAAGAGAATTTCTGGTCTCTTGATCCAGATTCAGAGTAGGGGACAAATCTGAGTAATCCCCATTCCACTGACTTAGCATGCACAATTGCAGCGGTCTGAGATGTAGGCGTGCAAAGGGTACTATGTCCATTGCCGCTACCATTAAGCCGATCACCTCCATGCATTGAGCCACTGACGGGTGTTGAATGGAATGAAGGACACGGCAAGCATTTTGAAGCTTTGTTAACCTGTCTTCTGTCAGGTAGATCTTCATTTCTACAGAATCTATAAGAGTCCCCAAGAAGGGAACTCTTGTGAGTGGAAAGAGAGAACTCTTCTTTTCGTTCACCTTCCACCCATGCGATCTTAGAAATGCCAGTACTAACTCTGTATGAGACTTGGCAGTTTGAAAGCTTGAAGCTTGTATCAGAATGTCGTCTAGGTACGGAGCTACCGAAATTCCTCGCGGTCTTAGTACCGCCAGAAGAGCACCCAGAACCTTTGTGAAGATTCTTGGAGCCGTAGCCAATCCGAATGGAAGAGCTACAAACTGGTAATGCCTGTCTAGGAAGGCAAACCTTAGATACCGGTAATGATCTCTGTGAATCGGTATGTGAAGGTAAGCATCTTTTAAATCCACTGTGGTCATGTACTGACCCTTTTGGATCATGGGTAGGATTGTCCGAATAGTTTCCATTTTGAACGATGGAACTCTTAGGAATTTGTTTAGGATCTTTAAATCCAAGATTGGTCTGAAGGTTCCTTCTTTCTTGGGAACCACAAACAGATTTGAGTAAAACCCCTGTCCGTGTTCCGACCGCGGAACCGGATGGATGACTCCCATTAGTAAAAGATCTTGTACACAGCGTAGAAACGCCTCTTTCTTTATTTGGTTTGTCGACAACCTTGACAGATGAAATCTCCCTTTTGGGGGAGAGGATTTGAAGTCCAGAAGATATCCCTGAGATATGATCTCTAACGCCCAGGGATCCTGGACATCTCTTGCCCAAGCCTGGGCGAAGAGAGAAAGTCTGCCCCCCACTAGATCCGTTCCTGGATTGGGGGCCCTCAATTCATGCTGTCTTAGGGGCAGCAGCAGGTTTTCTGGCCTGCTTGCCCTTGTTCCAGGACTGGTTAGGTCTCCAGCCTTGTCTGTAGCGAGCAACAGCTCCTTCCTGTTTTGGTGCAGAGGAAGTTGATGCTGCTCCTGCCTTGAAATTACGAAAGGAACGAAAATTAGACCATCTAGCCCTAGGTTTGGCTCTGTCTTGAGGCAGGGCATGGCCTTTACCTCCTGTAATGTCAGCGATAATTTCTTTCAAACCGGGCCCGAATAAGGTCTGCCCTTTGAAAGGTATGTTAAGTAACTTAGATTTAGAAGTAACGTCAGCTGACCAGGATTTTAGCCACAGTGCTCTGCGTGCCTGAATGGCGAATCCGGAATTCTTAGCCGTAAGTTTAGTTAAATGTACTACGGCATCTGAAACAAATGAATTAGCTAGCTTAAGTGTTTTAAGCTTGTTTGAAATCTCATCTATAGTTATTGAGTCAAGAGTCTCTTCCAGGGACTCGGACCAAAAAGCGGCCGCGGCCGTGACAGACGCAATACATGCAAGGGGTTGCAATATAAAACCTTGTTGAACAAACATTTTCTTAAGGTAACCCTCTAATTTTTTATCCATTGGATCTGAAAAGGCACAGCTATCCTCCACCGGGATAGTGGTACGCTTAGCCAGAGTAGAAACCGCTCCCTCCACCTTAGGGACCGTCTGCCATAAGTCCCGTGTGGTGGCGTCTATTGGAAACATTTTTCTAAATACAGGAGGGGGGGAAAAGGGTACACCGGGCCTATCCCACTCCTTAGTAATTATCTCTGTAAGCCTCTTAGGTATAGGAAATACGTCAGTACTCGCCGGTACCGCATAGTATCTATCCAGCCTACATAATTTCTCTGGGATTGCAACGGTGTTACAATCATTTAGAGCCGCTAATACCTCCCCTAGCAGTACGCGGAGGTTTTCAAGCTTAAACTTAAAATTAGAAATGTCTGAATCCACTCTATTGGGATCAGAACCGTCACCTGCAGATTGAAGCTCTCCGTCCTCATGTTCTGCATACTGTGACGCAGTATCTGACATGGCCCTATTATTATCAGCGCACTCTGTTCTCACCCCAGAGTGATCACGCTTCCCTCTAAGTTCTGGTAATTTAGACAAAACTTCAGTCATAACATTAGCCATGTCCTGTAATGTGATTTGTAATGGCCGCCCTGAAGTACCCGGCGTTACAATATCACGCACCTCCCGAGCGGGAGATGCAGGTACTGACACGTGAGGAGAGTTAGTCGGCATAACTTTCCTCTCGTTGTTTGGTGAATGATGTTCAATTTGTACAGATTGACTTTTATTTAAAGTAGCATCAATGCAATTAGTACATAAATTTCTATTGGGCTCCACTTTGGCTTTAGCACATATAGCACAGAGATATTCCTCTGAGTCAGACATGTTTAACACACTAGCAATTAAACCAGCACACTTGGAAATACTTTTCAATTCAATTTACAAATAATATGAAAAACGTACTGTGCCTTTAAGAAGCACAGAAAAAGTTATGACAGTTGAGTAACAATAAACCGGAGAAACTATAAAATCAAATTCTTTCCGGTAAAAACACAATTTTAGCAAAGGATTGCCCCCATTAGCAATGGATAACTAACCCTTAAATAGCAGAAAAAATGTACAGAATATAACGTTTTTTATCACAGTCAAAGCACAATCTCACAGGTCTGCTGTGAGTGATTACCTCCCTCAAAATAATTTTTGAAGACCCTTGAGCTCTGTAGAGACGAACCGGATCATGCAGGGAAGAAAACAGACTTGTGACTGAATTTCTGATGCGTAGCAAAAGCGCCAAATTAAGCCCCTCCCCCTCACACACAACAGTGAGGGAGATCAGTAAACTGTCTTAAATTAAATAAAATGACCGCCAAATGGAAAAAACAGTGCCCAAAACAATTTTTCACCCAGTACCTCAGAAAATTAAACGATTTAACATGCCAGCAAAACGTTTAACATCAAATAAATGAATTGTCATAGAAAGCCTGCTGCTAGTCGTTCTCACTGCAAGATATGCTAAAGTTTTATGCATACAGTATTATCCCAGTGAAGTGCCATTCCCCAGAATACTGAAGTGTAAATATACATACATGACAGCCTGATACCAGTTGCTACTACTGCATTTAAGGCTGAACTTACATTATATAGGTATTGGCAGTATTTTCTCAGTCAATTCCATTCCTCAGAAAATAATATGCTGCTACATACCTCTTTGCAGGTGAACCTGCCCGCTGTCCGCTGATCTGAAGTTTACCTCACTCCTCAGATGGCCGAGAACAGCAAAATGATCTTAACTACTCTGGCTAAAATCATACAAAAACTCAGGTAGATTCTTCTTCAAATTCTCCCTGAGAAGGAACAACACACTCCGGTGCTGTTTTAAAATAACAAACTTTTGATTGAAGTTATAAAAACTAAGTATAATCACCACAGTCCTCTCACACATCCTATCTATTAGTTGGGTGCAAGAGAATGACTGGGTGTGACGTAGAGGGGAGGAGCTATATAGCAGCTCTGCTGGGTGATCCTCTTGCACTTCCTGTTGGGGAGGAGCAAATATCCCACAAGTAATGATGACCCGTGGACTGACCACACTTAACAGGAGAAAAGTCAATGCGTGAAAATGATCTATATTGTTTAGAATTATATGTAAATGCACGCCTATTGGGATTTGTGTGCCGCCATATATCCCTAATCTTAATCGCTTTTTGAGAAATTTTGACGACTCTTTGCTTAGTGGTCTGTAGTCTGTCGATATTGTTAAAGACCATATTAAAGTCACCGGCTACTACCAATTTGGTATCCACATACTCAAACAATTTAATCTTCAAAGTTTCCCAAAAAGATTCATCCACCTTGTTTGGCCCATATACATTACATATTGTGAAAAAATGCGTGCCAATTTTTATTTTTAAAATAATAAACCGCTCGTCAGGGTCTATCACCTGTGATATAACTTGATAGTCTAATCCTTTTCTGAAAAGAATCGCTACCCCTCTTTTACGAGAGGCACAGGGGGTATATATCTATTCTTGTACCCAATTAACTTGCAGTTTTTTGTGTTCGCTTTCTGAAAGGTGAGTTTCTTGTAGTAAAATTAAATCAGCCTTATGTTTTTTAAGATATGTTAAAATTCTTTTTCTTTTCATCGGGCTAGAAATGCCCCCTACATTCCATGATACAAACCTTAATTGTGACATTTTAGTTTAGGTATAATCAATACGAGAGAGAGGAAGTAAGGGGAAAAAAAAAAAAAGGGAACACAGGGCCCACACCCCAACCGGGGCGTTCCCCCTCCCATTCCCTCCCCCCCGTCCCAACAACCCAATACAGAATCCATCCATCATAGCACTGGACCTGGCCATAGGAATATTATACCAGTAACTATAGCTGTACTCAATATATCTATTTTTTATATGATACACAAACGTAGGAGTAAAGCTCACATATGTCATCGGACAAAAACTCACAACATGAGAGAAAGTAAGGAGGAGGCCCTAGAGCCTATTACCTATCTCCCTGTCAGCTACCTACTAGCCTTTTTAAGTTTATCTACAAAAGTCTTGGCCTCCTGAGGCGTATCTAATACTGTTAGTTCATTATCAACATAGAGTTTAATTTTAGCTGGATAAATTAATCTAGCCGGGAGGCCCTGATTAATGAGCGTGGTACAAAATGGCGCCATTGCTTTTCGTTTAGTTGCTGTCTGAAAGGAAAAGTCCTGGAACAATAATATTCTATTTTGATCTATTTCTAAGGTTTGCATTTTCCTGTAAGCTCTAAGAATGGTGACATTATGTTGAAAATTTAAGTATTTCACCATAATAGGGCGCTTCTGTGTCGTGTTTTCTGCTGTGTTCCTGACAGTACCGATCCGATGTGCTCTTTCTACCTGTATGTTCTGAACTTGACCATCTATTCCAAGTAATTGTGGGAGTGTTATAGCTGCAAAATAGATTAGGTCTTGATAGGAAGAGCTCTCTGGTAGCCCAATAATTCTCAAATTATTATGGCGAGATCTATCTTCTAGCTCCTCGACTTTATCGTTGAGGTCATCTATTTTGCTATTGTGATGTTGGATTATTTGCTCTGACTTAAACGCAGCATCCTCTATCTCAGAAATTCTGGATTCGGCTTCTGATATCCTTGACGTAAAGTTCTTCATATCTGAGACTAGAGTATTGATCTCCGTTTTAATCAGGTCAAATTGGGGTAAAAGTTGGTGTGCTACCTGTTTTGATATTTCCTCGATATCTGATTTATTTATGCTTACCGAATTCATCTCAGCCCTAAGATCTGGGTTGGTGTCTAGACTACTTCTTGGCTTCCTGTCCTTCACTTTTGCTGGCATTGCGTGACGTGTAGGTGATAGAAATTTATCCATAGATTTTATTCAGAATAGTGTGTGAAGGTGGTGTGGAGGGGAGAGAAGAAAAAAAAAAAAAAAAAAGGGGGAGAAAAGGAGGGGGGAGTGAGGTGAAGGGAAGTAATATATTGGTAAACAAAAAAGAGGATGCAAATTTAACAAAATCAGCACATTTGCTATTAATGTCTAACCGGAATAGCCTGTTACTGCAATATACCCAACAGCACTATGCCACTATAGCCTGCTTTATAGCCACTAGAACTTGCAAGAGTCAATTGTCACTATATTACATTAGCACACTTTGCATATTATACATGTTATATATAGTGTTCCTTTTAATTTTAATTTTCTTTTTCAGCTGTTGTTTTTCTTTCCCCTTAGATCTTTCTGTTACATTCAGCCAGACATCTGCTTACATATAATGCCTTTAAATTACAGCATATAAGCGCTTCTGTCCTTTGGTCACCAAGTGCTGTGCTGTCTTGTTCAGAGTGGTTATAACAGTTCAACCCGTTAAGGCCAGATACAACACTGCCTTGTTGCAAGCTTTAAGGCAGTTGGGCTTAGCAGGTAAAAAGCAGGTCTATGATCATTGTCCCGCCACCAAATAAGGGGCTTTCAGCTATTCCCACTTATTACCTTTGGACGGCACCTAGAAAAAGCTGTTTATACCCTGTTACCAGCTTAGAGACAAAGAGTCAATTTTGGGTTCTCCGACCCCAGATCTTCACAACCACGCTATTGAGACTGCTGCTACCCATCATGTTTATACACAGCTCTAGCGTTCCTGCACACCATGTGCTCAGTTATTATATTTGTTGTCGGTGTAGTAGTGCTCAGCCCCTGAGTAGCTACTGGGTAAGTACAATCCCCACGGACCCTCTCTCCGCTTACCTTCACCCTGCAACCAGGTCAGGGACTTATGTTCTAAACCTAACATTACTAAAAATAATAAAACCTAACATTACCAAATAAAAAAATAAAACCTACCATTATAAAACAAAAAAACACTAAAATTACAAACAAAATTATCCAAAATAATAAAAAATATTCCTATTCTTATATAGTGATGTTGCGAACAGTTCCCCCGGAGAACAGTTCCCGGCGATCTTAGCTTGTTCGCGTTCGCAGCGGCAGGCGAACATATGCGATGTTCGATCCGCCCCCTATTCATCATCATTGAGTAAACTTTGACCCTGTATCTCACAGTCTGCAGACACATTTCAGCCAATCAGCAGCAGACACTCCCTCCCAGACCCTCCCAGCTCCTGGGCAGCAGCCATTTTAGATTCATTCTGATCCTGCATTCTTAGTGAGAGGAGGGATAGTGCTGCTGCTGGTGATTTTATAGGGAAATTGATAGCTAGGCTAGTGTATTCAGTGTCCACTACAGTCCTGAAGGACTCATCTGATCTCTGCTGTAAGGACAGCACCCCATAAAGCCCTTTTTAGGGCTAGAACTTCAGCCCAAAAAGCCCTTTTTAGGGCTAGAACTTCAGTCTTTTTTTTTTTTTTTTTTTTGTAATCTAATTGCATTTGCCTGCCTGTCAGCCTGTGTGTGAGGCTCACAGCATATACTGTGCCTACTTGCTCACTGCCACCACTCATATCTGGTGTAACATTAGTGTAAATTTAAAAAAAAAAACTTTTACATCAGTTTGCTAGTGTAATCTAATTTCATTTTCCAGCAGGCCTGTGTGTCAGGCCCACAGCATATACTGTGCCTAATTGCTCTGTTTTCCACCACTCATATCTGGTGTAACATTAGTGTAAACAATTTTTTAAAAAAACTTTTACATCAGTCTGCTAGTGTAATCTAATTTCAGTTGCCAGCCTGCCACTGCCAGCCTCAGTGCCACCACTCATATCTGGTGTAACATTAGTGTAAAAAAATGTTTTAAAAAACTTTTACATCAGTCTGCTAGTGTTATTTAATTTTAGTTGCCAGGCCAGAAACAGTTAAATAAATCTGCCCTTTCTTGTCTACATTTGGGACACTCCCCTGATACTATATTGCCCCTCCATATAGATATTCGGGCAGGGGAGAGATATGCCATATTCAGTAATTTAATATGGGATTCCCACCAGGTAACTAAGGTTGTTGCTTTCATTGTTAACCTGATACTGGCGGCGATCCGCTCTTTTTCTACTAATGGTAGCACCTTATCCCATTTCCCAAGTAATCCATTCATATGGATTTCCCCTTGGGTATTAATTAGCATTTTATATACTTGTGAAATTCTGTTGGCCCCATCAGTTTAAGCTTGAATAACTCTGCCAACTTCCCCCCTATCTATTTCCATCCCTGTTTCGGTTCTTAAATCCACAATCCAGTGACATACTTGTAAATAGGCATAAAAGGATGACCTTTCTAGATTGTATTTACCTTTCAGCTCCTCAAAGGATCTAACTACCAGCTTATTTTCCTGACATAATTGGCCTAATGAGTAGAGACCGGCTTGTGCCCATCTAGAAAAGACCGACATATTCAACCCTGGCGAAAAACTTGGGTTTCCTGTTAGTGGGAGAAAGACCGATTTGCGAAAATTAATCTTGGTTCCTAAACACACTTTCTGCCACGTCCTGACAACATCTTTGATGGTGACATATTGTATTATATTAGTCGGCAATTTTATCGCTGGATTGTGTAAAATTGCTTTTAAATCAAAAGGGGCAATCAAATGCGACTCCAGGTCATACAATGTAACATAGCATTTCTCAGTAATCCAATCTAACGCAAATTTACAAACAGCTGCATAGTTATAGATTCTAATATTTGGACATGCAAGGCCTCCACACTGTTTTGGGAGTGTTAGAGTTTCAAATGCTATTCGTGGCTTTTTCCCCCGCCAAATGAAATTATTAAAGGCCCTCTGTAACGTGAGAATGTATTTCTTATATAATAACAATGGAAAATTTTGGATGAAGTATAGCAGTTTAGGAAATATGATAGTTTTTATAAGCATGATTCTAGCCGTAGTGCTGAGTGGTAAATTGGCCCAGATTTTAGCTTTTTCTTGTATTTCTTTAATACATTTAGGGAAGTTCAGTCCATACCAATCCCTAGGATTTCTACTCAAGCTTAAACCCAGATATTGTATACACGCAGTTTCATGGAATGGGTGGGTTATTGCCTGGGCCGGTTTATGAATACATAGCAATTCCGATTTCTCATTATTAGTCCTATAACCCGAGAAAGATCCAAACAACCTAAATATAGATAAGACTTGTGGTATGGACTGAGTTGTACTGCGTAGAAATAACAAGAGATCGTCTGCAAAGAGTGAAAGCTCCATCTCCTGAGGGCCTATTCTAATCCCCTTCAACTCCTGTCTCAAATAAATTGCCAAGGGTTCTAGGGACAGATTAAAAAGTAGTGGGGTTAACGGGCAACCCTGTCTTGTCCCTCGCCTCAAAGGAAATCTGTCTGATGCTTCACCGTTTACTATAATTGTTGATAATGGATTTTTATAGATTCTCTGCATAAACTGATGAAATGCCCCTGTCAATCCAAATCGCTCTAATGACTCAAAGAGATGATCCCACCCGATCGAGTCGAACGCCTTTTCGGCATCGACTGTGAGAATTGCAAGATCGGGTTTAGAGTGTGCCGTCTTGTAAACTTTATTTGCAAAGTAGTCCAAGACCAGCTGTACTCTTCGTATATTTTTAACTGGATTACGTCCTGTCATAAATCCTGACTGGTCTGGATGTATAATGTAGTGTAAACATTTTTTGAGGCGATTAGAGATAATAGCCGTCAGCAGTTTGTAGTCCTGATTTAGAAGGGAGATAGGTCTATATGATGAAGGAGAACTGGGGTCTTTTCCCTTCTTTAAAATCAGAACCACATTTGAAGCTGTAAACAAAGAAGATTGTGGTCTATTTCCAATAAAATAATCATTGAATAGTACATGTAGAAGGGGGAGAATTTGTTCTCGTAAAAGTTTATAAAATTCGGCTGGCAAAGCGTCCGGCCCAGGGGATTTACCTCCTTTGAGGTTAGTTATGGCATCTGATATCTCTTTCATTGTAATTGGTTCGTTCAACATTTGTAAGTCTTGATTTGTGATCTGGGGTACTTTGATCTTCTGCCAAAACTTATCTTTGTTATCTTGGTCTATTATACTGGGAGAATACACCTTTTGATAATAATCAAGGAAGACTTGTCTTATTTCTGAACTCTTATTAAATCTCATATTCTGGTAGTCAATAGTTGAGATCAAGTTTTTCTGTTGTCTATTTTTTGCAATTTTAGCTAATATTTTAGCCGAAATGCCCTGGCTCCCTGCAAAAAAGGCTTTTTGCTTCTGATCCTCTTCTACCATCTTTTGTTTGAGAAAAAGATCACGTTCCCCTCTGATCTTTCTGTATTTATCCCAATTAAGTATAGTTTTATCCTGAATATAACGCACATATGCATTTTTAAGTGTATTGGCTAGTTGTTCCTCTCTCTGACCCCTTCTTCTCTTCATCCTAATTAAATATGCTTTTATTTCACCTCTAAGGACCGCCTTTGCAGTTTCCCTGAGGATTTCGGGTTTATTCAAATAGTCTTTATTATGATTAAAAAACTCCCTCCATCTTTCTTGCAGCCATGACCTAAATTTAATATTCTGAACCAAGTATTGTGGAAAAAAGAATTGCGCATTACTACTCCGGGTGGAGGCCCTGTGTTGGATCTCCAATGAGATGATTGCATGATCAGATACCTTGATATCTTTAATATCCGACTTTATGTCGGACTTCATCAATTGGCTAGAAACTAAAAAAAAGTCTATCCTAGAAAAGGATCTGAATGACCTGGACTTGCACGTGTACCCCCTCTGATCTGGGTGTTGAATTCGCCAAACATCCTTGAGTGCCAGTCTCTGACAGAACTTGTGGAGAATCTTGGTTTCCCTAGTCTTTCTATCCGCCGATCTACTGTTGAATCTATCTAGGCTATAGGAGAAAGTCATATTATAATCCCCAACTACTATTATGTTTTTTCCCACAAACTGAAAGAGTTTCAGCCCTAATATTTCCCAAAAATCTCTATCTGTTTTATTGGGACCATAAAGATTACAGAAGACATATAATTTTTTATCTATTATAATTTCAAGGATTTGATACCTTCCATCTGGGTCATTATGTGTTGTTAAAATTTGATAGTCTAAATTCTTGTTAAGCAATATAGCTAACCCTCTTTTCCTTTGGCTATAAGGTGTGAATATGACCTCCCCTACCCATTTAGTTTGTAATTTAACAGCTTCTACCGGGGGTAGGTGGGTTTCTTGGATAAAAGCTAAATCCGGTTTATGGGAGCCCAGAAGCTTTATCATTAATTTCCGCTTAATAGGTGAGGAGATTCCTCCTATATTCCAGGATAGTATATTAAGTTTGTTCATCCCTATTTATCAGGACCTTTGCTAGGTCTCGGCGAGAGAGAGAGGGCGAGAGAGAAAGAAAAAAAAAAAAAGGAGAAATAAGCAAATAGAATGGTCCCGAGTCCCAGCATGCAAATTAGCAATACTGCAATATCTGAACTTAACATTCAAATATCTAATATATTTAACCAATCTCAGTGGTTGTTGGGGGGCCTGTGCTCCCCCAACACTACTAGACAAAATTCCCTTCCCATTTTTCAACATGGTTGGAAACATAAACAATAAAGATAAAAGAAAAAGAATAAGGCAGACATCATAACAGCATAGACCTAAAAAAAATAGCCTTTTCAACATTGAGACCAACATCATTCCCATAAATACACATTTCCGCCTAGGGCGCTCACTAACATCACTGTATCCCATTCTTTTGACAGTAGGCCTTGACTTCTTCAACTTTCAAGAATGTGAGTATGGCGCCATCCTTCTCCAGTACAATTTTGGCCGGATACAATAATCTAGCCTTCAGGTTGGCATTGATAAGCCTGGAGCAGTATGGCGCCATTTCCCTTCGCTTTGTTTGCATTCTATCGAAAAGTCCTGAAACAGTAACAATCTCGTCTGGCCTACCTTAATTCCTTTATTCTTACGATAAAGTCTTAAAATGTGAAACTTATCTTGAAAGTTTAAAAATTTTATTATAACTGGTCTGGGTTTCTGTAAAACAGTAGATTTATCACGTACTTGCCCTATTCTATGTGCTCTCTCCACAGGAATCACCAAATTTTCTATGTGACTACCAACCATTTGCGGGAGTGTGGTGGAGGCAAATTTTAGAAGATCGGAATATTCAGCTGTTTCAGGGAGCCCAATAACCCTAAGGTTATTGCGCCGCGACCTATCCTCTAAATCCTCTAACTTAACTTGTAATATATGTATGGTCTTATCTTGTGTCTCATTTATCTGTTCCTGGGTGGAGAGCTTATCCTCCATGTCGGAAACTCTTGTTTCCAATTCCATGAGTCTAGGGGAGAATTGCTTGGCTTCTGCCGATAAATTACTTATCTCTTGTTTTAGGACATCAAATTGAGGCATTAACAATTCAGATATTTGATTCAATAATGTTGCAGTGTCAACACTACTCAGACTTAAGTCGCTGCAGGCCTCCGGCTCACTGGGCTTGGTCCTTTTGTCCTTCTGTTTAGGTGGCATCGCGGGTGAATTAGATTTAGAGTGGGACATATATTTGTCCATGAGTAGGGGAGCAAAAGAACTTTATTCCAATTAAATGTGATCAGTGAAAACTAAGTCTAGTTGGAGTGAATCTATAGAGTGTGAAAAATCAAGAAAGTGAACAAGAAGTAAGAATTGTGAGGATAGGGGTGAAGGGGAGTGGGGCAACCCAAGAAGAGGGGGAAAGAACACAAAAAGACCCCCAAAACCGACCCTAGTGACCATAGGTAAGTGCAATTGACGCGTCACCACCCAAAATCGGGACCTAAATTCCAGGACCACCTGAAACAATTGGTCTGAGTACTTCAGCGAATTTGTCTGCCGCCTCTGACTTAATCTTTGGTTCTAACAATAGAACCTCAGAAATGTGCTCCTAAATATAAAGGTATACTATACCCTACATATAGTGGGCCTCAGACTTCCGTATACTTGAACTGGGTCTTAATGGACTGACACCTCCTAAATTTATAACAACCAAAAGGGGTCAATCCCCAACTAGACAATTCACAGTCTTGTTTGACTAATTATCTAAAGAAAGCCACTAATAGTGGCCTTGTTTAAGTATCAAGATACCCTGTCCTAGATTAAGATGTTTAAGCTTTAGGCCTATGGTCGTTTAGCCACTGTCTATACAACCTACTGGTGTCAAATTTAAACAACTTTTTAATAGGATCCCTAAACCAGTATAGGGGTTTTTCTCTTTGCAAACTTAAGCTCACATAAAATATTCATAGCCCTAATAAATGCATACTGAAAACCACCGGCTACAGATATCCAGCCCCTGCAAAGCCTATAAAAAGTTAAATTATAATCACATCCACTGCCTGTGGTATCTTCTATAATAAACAATGTTAGCTATCAATATAATATATACAGAAAAATGGTAATCAGTCCAAATGTAAATGGCGTCCACTAAAATCCATCTGGTGGACCTGGACCAATAAACTATAACACTTGGGCTCACGCCCTAATCCTAACCAAATATTGGCCCACTGATAAAGAGATGGCCTGTTTCTGAGTCCAAAATTGCTTCTCCTAGTGGCTAAGTATGCCAGGGTATACCAATGCCCCTATTCCTGGCAGGTTTGTAGTGGAGCCCGCAACTCCCCGCTCTCCACACTACAGAGATTTTTCCCCAGCTCCTGATATAACTTGCCCAGTCTGTGTCACCCTAGGGTACTCTGGTCTCCAGTGAGAGGCAGTCCGCCAATCTGGTTAAAGCAAAATCCTTCTCCAGGTAATGCTCAGTTTTCTGGTCGTGATTTAAGTCAGACCACCCAAAGATATGAATTATTGATACTAGAGTCTTAATTATCTGAACGCCTCCTTGATCTTCAGACTCAGATGAGAGAAAAAAAAAAAAAAGCCTGTCCTCAGGACCCACGGGGTTAAATCAGACCTGTGTCTAATATTGGTAGCCCAAACAATATTTCCTGTGTTTACCACAGGGGCTTCAGTTACAGGGCCAGCCCATCGCCCCAACCTTAGCAAATTCAGGCAAAGTATAAGACCCAGTGAGGTTATTAACAAAAGTCATTCCCAAGTATATTCCAAACTTCAATATAGCTTTGTTAACATATCTTGGTCTTCAGCTATCATATTAGATACGAGATGAGAGTTAACCTGCAATATCCCGTTAAGGCAGTATGTAATTCTGGGCCATACTCCCTTCAAACCAAACGTGAAGCCCTCTTTCACTTGCTCAGAATTCAATCTTGCTCACAGTGATTTAGGCATGAGCAAGCAGTATTTGTTTAGTACAGGCATATTATGTTTATTGATATTACTCAAGAGGCCTATTATGGGCCGTCACCTTTGCCTCCCTCTTGTCAATACCTGCCTTCAAATAAGTCTCACAATAATATAGAACATAAAATATCATTAGGCATGACTCACAGATTAGTGAACTCCTCCGGCAGGTCTCTTTGTGTTAGCTCAGGGGGCCACTCTGCCTGGCTATGCAACTTCGTGCCGCCCGTCTTCAGCATGTTTTTGCACGCTCCTCCGGCGTCTCTGAATGACCCGGCTCACCTCTGCTCCGGCGCGCCTAACTGCGCTGATGTTCCGGGGTCATATGTAATCTGTACCGGTCTTGGCAGCAGGAGCGTAGTTTTAGCCGTCCTAGCCAATCAGAAAGCCCAGGCTGGTTACTTTACTTTTCTGCACGTCGGCGGCCCACAGGTAAGACTCCCAGGAGGTGTTATTACTGGGCACCTGTATATTCACACCGCCTCGCCTCCGCCTATAATGCCATTTATCCGATGGATGCTTGACCAGACTCCTTCGTGTGCCTCGGCACTCTCCTCTTGACAGGTAGACACTTCTAGTTATTCAGTGTCACTCGAATTCTAAATGCAGGTAGAGCTCTCGTCCACGGGGCAAAGTGTGTGCCTAGGCCGATAGGTAGAGGTGGCTTCCTAGCGACATCTAGCGTTTCCAGACCCCTTTAGATTTGGGTCAAGGAAAGTAGTCGCTTGGGTCTGATGGAAGTTGTCTCTTTCCCACAGAGCGTCGTGCTAGCGATCCCTCTGTTAGCTCCGCCCTCACAGGAAGCCGCTCATCAGTCTCTATTGGTTTCTGAGTGTAATCTAATTGAAGTTTCCTGCCTGCCAGCGTGTGTGCCAGGCCCACTTGCCAAGTTAGTGGCACAACTCATATTTGTTGTAACAGTAGTGTAAATATTTAAAAAAAAAACTTTTTTGACTGTGAAACATCAGTCAGCTAGTGCAATCTAATTGCAGTTGCCTGCCTGCCAGCGTGTGTGCCAGGCCCACTTGCCAACTAGTGCCACCAATCATATTTGTTATAACAGTAGTGTAAATATTTTTTTAAAAAACTTTTTTGACTGTGAAACATCAGTCTGCTAGTGTAATCTAATTGCAGTTGCCTGCCTGCCAGCGTGTGTGCCAAGCCCACTTGCTAAGTGCCACCAATCATATTTGTTATAACAGTAGTGTAAATATTTAAAAAAAAAACTTTTTGACTGTGAAACATCAGTCTGCTAGTGTAATCTAATTGAAGTTGCCTGCCTGCCAGCGTGTGTGCCAGGCCCACTTGCCAACTACTGCCACCAATTATATTTGTTATAACAGTAGTGTAAATATTTAAAAAAAAAAAAATTTTGACTGTGAAACATCAGTCTGCTAGTGTAATCTAATTGAAGTTGCCTGCCTGCCAGCGTGTGTGCCAGGCCCACTTGCCAAGTTAGTGGCACCACTCATATTTGTTGTAACAGTAGTGTAAATATTTAAAAAAAAAACTTTTTTGACTGTGAAACATCAGTCAGCTAGTGCAATCTAATTGCAGTTGCCTGCCTGCCAGCGTGTGTGCCAGGCCCACTTGACAACTAGTGCCACCAATCATATTTGTTATAATAGTAGTGTAAATATTTAAAAAAAAACTTTTTTGACTGTGAAACATCAGTCTGCTAGTGTAATCTAATTGCAGTTGCCTGCCTCCCAGCGTGTGTGCCAGGCCCACTTGCTAAGTGCCACCAATCAAATTTGTTATAACAGTAGTGTAAATATTTTTTAAAAAAACTTTTTGACTGTGAAACATCAGTCTGCTAGTGTAATCTAATTGAAGTTGCCTGCCTGCCAGCGTGTGTGCCAGGCCCACTTGCCAAGTTAGTGGCACCACTCATATTTGTTGTAACAGTAGTGTAAATATTTAAAAAAAAACTTTTTGGACTGTGAAACATCAGTCTGCTAGTGTAATCTTATTGCATTTGCCTGCCTGCCAGCGTGTGTGCCAGGCCCACTTGCCAAGTTAGTGGCACCACTCATATTTGTTGTAACAGTAGTTTAAATATTTAAAAAAATAAACATTTTTGACTGTGAAACATCAGTCTGCTTTTTTGTATCAGGCTCACAGCGTATACTGTGCCCACTTGCCCAGTGCCACCACTCATATCTTGTTTAATAGTAGTGTAAGTGTACATTTAAAAAAAATAAACTTTTTGGATTGTAAAACATCAGTCTGCTTTTTTGTGTCAGGCTCACAGCGTATACTGTGCCCACTTGCCCAGTGGCACCACTCATATTTTGTTTAATAGTAGTGTAAGTCTACATTTAAAAAAAAAAAAATGACAGGCAGAGGCAGGCCAACCCGCAGGTGCCATCGTGGTTGTGGTGCTGTGATTCCCTTTGACCCTACAATAATGCACAGTGTTCAGAGGCCACGTGCCATGAACGTGAAAAGTTCTGAGGAGGACCTAGTTGAATGGATAACACAGGACACCCAATCTTCTACAGCTTCCGCTCCTAACCTTGACGCACCATCCACCTCCAGCTTAGCTTCGGGCAGCTCTCAAGTGACCAGTGCCACTCGCCTGCCTGCCGCCACCACCAACACTAGCACCACAGCCGCTTCACTTGATCTGTCAGAGGAGTTATTGACACATCAGTTGGAAGAAATGAGTGATGCACAACCATCATTGACAGAGGATGTAGATAACAGTGATATGTCTCAGTCAGGCAGCATTACAGACATGGACGTACGGTGTGATGATGATGGTGATGTTGTACCCACTGCTGCTTCCTTTGTTGATTTGTCAGATACAAGTGAAGCGGTTGATGATGATGCGTCCGTGGATGTCACGTGGTTGCCCGCTAGAAGAGAAAAAGAAGAGGGGGAAAGTTCAGATGGGGAGACAGAGAGGAGGAGGAGGAGACGAGTTGGAAGCAGGGGGAGGTCATCAGAAGGAGATAGTGGCACAGTCAGACAGCATGCATCGGCACCCGGGGTCAGCCAGACAGCACGCCAATCAACGCATGCTGTTGCCACCACCAGAATGCCGTCATCAAAGAGCTCAGCAGTGTGGCATATTTTTTGTGTGTCTGCCTCTGACAACAGCGATGCCATTTGCAACCTGTGCCAAAAGAAACTGAGTCGTGGGAAGTCCAACACCCACCTAGGTACAACTGCTTTGCAAAGGCACATGGTCTCACATCACAAACGCCGATGGGATGAACACATGAGTAGAAGCAGCACACAAACTCAAAGCCGCCATCCTCCTCCTGGTCCAGCATCTTCAGCCACGTCAACCACTGCTGTACTCCTTGCCCCCTCTCAATCATCTGCCACTCAGTCTCTCTTACGTAGCAGTTCCTGGTCATCTGCCCACAGTCAGGTGTCTGTCAAGGTGTCTCCCTGTTCCTAAAAATTATCTCCGGGTTCCTAAAATCGATGCCATACCTGTACTCGATTGTGCAAAAGGAAGTCATGGCATATGGGGTCTTTCATGCTGTCGTGCCTGTTGAGGGTCGGGGACCCTCGTAAAAAGAAAAGGCTGAAGGAGAACGACCTGTTCTGGGTGTCCAAGCTTCTTTTTCCATCTCCCGGTTCGTAAAAATTATCTCCGGGTTCCTAAAATCGATGCCATACCTGTACTCGATTGTGCAAAAGGAAGTCATGGCATATGGGGTCTTTCATGCTGTCATGCCTGTTGAGGGTAGGGGACCCTTGTATAAAAAGGCTGAAGGAGAATGACCTGTACTGGGTGTCCAAGCATCTTTTTCCATCTCCCGGTTCCTAAAAATAATCTCTGGGTTCCTAAAATCGATGCCATACCTGTACTTGATTGTGTAAAAGTAAGTCATGGCAGATGGGGTCTTTCATGCTGTCGTGCCTGTTTAGGGTCGGGGACCCTCGTATAAAAAGGCTGAAGGAGAACGACCTGTACTGGGTGTCCAAGCATCTTTTTCCATCTCCCGGTTCCTAAAAATAATCTCCGGGTTCCTAAAATCGATGCCATACCTGTACTCGATTGTGCAAAAGTAAGTCATGGCAGATGGGGTCTTTCATGCTGTTGTGCCTGTCTAGGGTCGGGGACCCTCGTATAAAAAGGCTGAAGGAGAACGACCTGTACTGGGTGTCCAAGCATCTTTTTCCATCTCCCGGTTCCGAAAATCCATGCCATATACACGTCCCCTGGCGCCGCAACTGCCTCTGGGAATCTTACCATGGGTCCCAGACCGCACGTCTTGTAATTCTCTGTCAGGGAACTTATATATCTATCAAATCTATCTATTTATCTATCAAATCTATCTAACTATCAATCGTATATATCAAATAAATATTGCATCTATTGATCTATGTAATTCATATCTATCAAATGTATATTGCATCTATTGATCTATGTAATTCGTATCTATCAAATGTATATTGCATCTTTTGATCTATGTAATTCGTATCTATCAAATGTATATTGCATCTATTGATCTATATAATTTGTATCTATCAAATGTATATTGCATCTTTTGATCTATGTAATTCATATCTATCAAATGTATATTGCATCTTTTGATCTATGTAATTCGTATCTATCAAATGTATATTGCATCTTTTGATCTATGTAATTCGTATCTATCAAATGTATATTGCATCTTTTGATCTATGTAATTCGTATCTATCAAATGTATATTGCATCTATTGATCTATGTAATTCGTATCTACCAAATGTATATTGCATCTTATGATCTATGTAAGTCGTATCTATCAAATGTATATTGCATCTATTGATCTATGTTATTCGTATCTATCAAATGTATATTGCATCTTTTGATCTATGTAATTCGTACCTGGCCACAATTTCTTTGCACAAAAGGCCATCCCGGACCTCAACCTGTACTCGATTGTGCAAAAAGAAGTAACCTTACCATGGGTCGCAGACCGCACGACTTTGTAATTCTCTGTCTGCGAAATTATATATCTATCAAATCTATCTATTTATCTATCAAATCTATCTAACTATCAATCGTATCTATCAAATGTATATTGCATCTATTGATCTATGCAATTTGTATCTATCAAATGTATATTGCATCTATTGATCTATGTAATTCGTATCTATCAAATGTATATTGCATATTTTGATCTATGTAATTTGTATCTATCAAATGTATATTGCATCTATTGATCTATGTAATTCGTAAATATCAAATGTATATTGCATCTATTGATCTATGTAATTCGTATCTATCAAATGTATATTGCATCTTTTGATCTATGTAATTCGTATCTATCAAATGTATATTGCATCTATTGATCTATGTAATTCGTATCTATCAAATGTATATTGCATCTTTTGATCTATGTAATTCGTATCTATCAAATGTATTTTGCATCTATTGATCTATGTAATTCGTATCTATCAAATGTATATTGCATCTTTTGATCTATGTAATTCGTATCTATCAAATGTATATTGCATCTATTGATCTATGTAATTCGTATCTATCAAATGTATATTGCATCTTTTGATCTATGTAATTTGTATCTATCAAATGTATATTGCATCTATTGATCTATGTAATTCATATCTATCAAATGTATATTGCATCTTTTGATCTATGTAATTCGTATCTATCAAATGTATATTGCATCTTTTGATCTATGTAATTCGTATCTGTCAAATGTATATTGCATCTTTTGATCTATGTAAGTCGTATCTATCAAATGTATATTGCATCTATTGATCTATGTAATTCGTATCTATCAAATGTATATTGCATCTTTTGATCTATGTAATTCGTACCCGGCCACAATTTCTTTGCACAAAAGGCCATCCCGGACCTCAACCTGTACTCGATTGTGCAAAAGGAAGTAACCTTACCATGGGTCCCAGACCGCACGTTTTTGTAATTCTCTGTCTGGGAAATTATATATCTATCAAATCTATCTATTTATCTATCAAATCTATCTAACTATCAATCGTATCTATCAAATGTATATTGCATCTATTGATCTATTATATTTGGAGTAGAGAACTGGCACTAGATAAAGTAAGCTAGTGGAATAAAGGAAAAATATTTCCGGTGCTAACCCCACAAATTAAATTAATCAAAAGGAGAGAGAGGATAAAATAAATCCTCAAGATTGGGGTGTGTTAGCACTCATTCCTACTAAATAGTAAAGTTTAAAAAGTTTAATTTTTATTAGTTAGAAGTTTAAAAAGAACCCATTTATAATGTGATTAATTATATGAGTAAGGAAGGCCTTATATATCGAAAAATACCTATACAACTTATACACTAAGGTCACCTTGCCCCCCTGTTTCCTGGCCG
This sequence comes from Bombina bombina, assembly GCF_027579735.1. Taxonomy (NCBI): domain Eukaryota; kingdom Metazoa; phylum Chordata; class Amphibia; order Anura; family Bombinatoridae; genus Bombina; species Bombina bombina. Next base: position 107,329,464 of record NC_069506.1, on the reverse strand, counting down.
ATAACTGCTCCCTCGGCTTCAGGTGACAGGGACAAGAGACCATGAACTAAAAGTTAAAACCAAAAATAGTGCACCAAGGTGCTTCTATTTACACAACAAACGCGTTTCGGCTGTTAGTGGCAGCCTTTTTCAATGTAGCATAGACAAGCCGAGGCCCGGGTGCCACCCCTTCTTATAGTCCTAAGCATCCGATGAATTGACCTATCACGCACAAGGGGCGAGATACGCCCCGTTAAACACCAATGACTGACGCCTAAGAAAAGGCTTGTATTCTATAAGGTATCCGATTGGTTATGGCTCTAGTATGAATATCCTATGGTCATTATAATACTAACATCGTTACGCTAATAGTTTAACCCATTTATTTACGATTGCACATCCAATATAATAATCTTATAGTAAATAGCCTACATAAACATGTCAGACATTCTCCTTATGGCGTCTATTTAAATGAGCAGAGATTTGAATATGTTGTTATTTATTTCACATTAATGGTGGTACGTGCCTGTACCATTAGTTAGCCAATGGATGCGCTTCTCTCATTCACTCATGTTTTCTACGCAATTCTATTGGTCTTAATAGAGGACACAAACGATTTTAGGGCTATGATTGTGTAGAAATTTCCGTTCGTAATCAAAATCTTACATATATAACATATCAACCTCAGCTTATATTTTACCTAGAACTTGGAGGTACATTTCCCACAAATTACAATGTAGTGCAAGTGAGAAAGGTCCCTGTACAAATAAACATGTTATGTTGTTAATGTCATGAACCAAGCCTCCAGAGGAAAAAGAAAAAGAAAAGGTCTGGGAGGCATTCTGCTAAGAAGGGCTGTGTGGGGATTTGAACCTGTGGCTCTCTGGTTGCTATTTCTGTTTGCTTACATGTTGAGCCACAGCCAGTTCTAGCAATAGCATGGATCTTAAAAGATCTGATAAATAACTATTTGCCTTACTTGTTATTACACCTGTGCAACACACAGGTGTTCTCAATTCTGGAATTAATCAGAACCAACCCTGTGCAAAACCTCCCTATTTAAGGATGGCTTTTAGTCTGCATTTTTGTCTTCACATTGGATCTGTTTTGTCAAGTCAGAACCTGTTTCCTGTATTTCTTTGGAGAAAGATTTCCTTTGCACCTGTTTACAAGGTATTACCAGGAGAAAGCCTTTACCTTTAAACCTGTTACCAATCTACAAGTTTGTTTCCTGCTTTATGCAATTCCTGCACTTGGCCATTGCCAGGAGAAAGATTTCCTTTGCACCTGTTTACAAGGTTTTACCAGGAGAAAGCCTTTACCTTTAAACCTGTTACCAATCTTCAAGTTTGTTTCCTGCCTTGTGCATTTCCTGCACTCAGCAATTACAAGGAGAGAGACTTTACCTTTAAACCTGTTACCAGTTTGCAAGTTGTTTCCTGCATTGTGCAATTCCTGCACTCAGCAATTACAAGGAGAGAGACTTTATCTTTAAACCTGTTACCAGTTTGCAAGTTGTTTCCTGCCTTGTGCAATTCCTGGACTCAGCAATTACAAGGAGAAAGACTTTACTTTTAAACCTGCTACCTGTTTACAAGTTGTTTTCTGCCTTGTGCAAATCTTACATTTCAGTTATTACCAAGAGAAAGACTTTCCTTTTTGAATCTGCATCTCTGCTTACTAATTTTCTTTATTTTCACTCCTGCTGTATGTGGTCTTAACATACCTGAGTAGCATATTTAAATATTCTGCAAGTATTTGCTTAAACAAAGTATTTTGTTGTTTAAATACATTTGTTTTCATTTTCAATCAGTATGGCTTCTACTAATCTTCCTTTAAAGCAACTGTTCCAGACAATGAGGCTCTCACATGATATCCTGAGACAGAACATGACAGAATGTGAAGACCTTAAAAGAGAGCCCTCTGGGATTATTGCTGTATTGGATTCAGTGTTAAAGTTTATTAAGGACATACTCATTAACTTTATGGAGCTGGTGGAAATGTTATCTCTCCCAACCAAAACCTTGTCTAAAGTTACCTCCCAAACAAGGAAAGGTTTTAAAGAACCCTTAACAGAAGAGGAGAAAATTCGGCGAAGACAACTTAACCTCTGTTTCTATTGTGGGGGACCTGGTCACCGCATCACAGGGTGTCCAGTAAGACCTCCTAGAGGATCAAGTCAAGATACAGCCAAGTTGAAAATTAACTCTGATGTTAAGGGAACAAATTATACTTCCACTAGCAAACTGTATGATACCCCTGGAGATGACCCAGCTATGGAGAATACATCTATTCTACAAACAACCGTTTCTAACACGCTTCAAGAAATGGTACCTGATTTGAAACAGATGGTCATTGGGAGTACAACTCCAACTACATCCATTACCCATACCACTGCGTCTGTTTCTGCATCAACCACATTGGGGAACTCTGCAAAAATACCTCCTGGAAATCCTGCACATTACCTTGTTTCTGCCCTGGCTGGAGATCCAGCTAACAAAAGTCACTCATCAGACATAAAAGTGACAAACCTTCCAGCTGAATCAGACTCTGCCAATTCTAAAGATCCACACCTCCTTGTACCACCTTCACCCAGCTACTCATTGACTGAGAAAGAATTGGATGAGATGGTTGAATTGGATATAAATGACACAGAAAATGAATTCCTGGACTCTGAAGGAGAGGTCATACCTTACCCGGAGGTACTCTACCCATCAGGCAAATATGACCCAGATAACGAATTCCTTGACTCTGAAGGAGAGGTCTTTTCCTACCCGGAGGTACCCTGCCCATCAGCCAGTCCATTGCAAGCTGCTGGGTATAATCAGGAACCTCTAAATCAAAACTGTCTTGGTTTTTCAGCTCTTGTTATGCCTACAGGGATATCTTCTAAGGGTCCCCAATCTCAGGCAGCTGTTCCAAGCAAAGAATCCATTCCATCTGATTGTATTAGGGCTTCAAATGGAACACTTGTTCGTAAATCCCACCTTCAGATGTTTGAACAGGCTTTGAGCGCCCAGAGTGCACTCTTTGGAGGGGGCATCTGTCATGAACCAAGCCTCCAGACGAAAAAGAAAAAGAAAAGGTCTGGGAGGCATTCTGCTAAGAAGGGCTGTGTGGGGATTTGAACCTGTGGCTCTGTGGTTGCTATTTCTGTTTGCTTACATGTTGAGCCACAGCCAGTTCTAGCAATAGCATGGATCTTAAAAGATCTGATAAATAACTATTTGCCTTACTTGTTATTACACCTGTGCAACACACAGGTGTTCTCAATTCTGGAATTAATCAGAACCAAACCTGTGCAAAACCTCCCTATTTAAGGATGGCTTTTAGTCTGCATTTTTGTCTTCACATTGGATCTGTTTTGTCAAGTCAGAACCTGTTTCCTGTATTTCTTTGGAGAAAGATTTCCTTTGCACCTGTTTACAAGGTATTACCAGGAGAAAGCCTTTACCTTTAAACCTGTTACCAATCTTCAAGTTTGTTTCCTGCCTTGTGCATTTCCTGCACTCAGCAATTACAAGGAGAGAGACTTTACCTTTAAACCTGTTACCAGTTTGCAAGTTGTTTCCTGCATTGTGCAATTCCTGCACTCAGCAATTACAAGGAGAGAGACTTTACCTTTAAACCTGTTACCAGTTTGCAAGTTGTTTCCTGCATTGTGCAATTCCTGCACTCAGCAATTACAAGGAGAGAGACTTTACCTTTAAACCTGTTACCAGTTTGCAAGTTGTTTCCTGCCTTGTGCAATTCCTGCACTCAGCAATTACAAGGAGAGAGACTTTACCAGTTTGCAAGTTGTTTCCTGCCTTGTGCAATTCCTGGACTCAGCAATTACAAGGAGAGAGACTTTACTTTTAAACCTGCTACCTGTTTACAAGTTGTTTTCTGCCTTGTGCAAATCTTACATTTCAGTTATTACCAAGAGAAAGACTTTCCTTTTTGAATCTGCATCTCTGCTTACTAGTTTTCTTTATTTTCACTCCTGCTGTATGTGGTCTTAACATACCTGAGTAGCATATTTAAATATTCTGCAAGTATTTGCTTAAACAAAGTATTTTGTTGTTTAAATACATTTGTTTTCATTTTCAATCAGTATGGCTTCTACTAATCTTCCTTTAAAGCAACTGTTCCAGACAATGAGGCTCTCACATGATATCCTAAGACAGAACATGACAGTTAAATTGGCATCAGCAGTATTGAGCTAGTGTTTGGTGCTGTAGTCATGGTAATGAAAGACGCTATGGGAACACCTTGGGGCAGTACCACAAAATTAGTATGAAAATACATATAAATATGGTTTGTCCTTAAGTTGAGTATTACCCTAAAGCTAACATAACCATGGATTGGTCACATGAATGTATAAATTATACATAAATACGGTTGGCTGGGGGTACTATGGGCGGCACAAAGATTGTATTTTAATCTATATTCTAAATGTAATATGAATAAAAAATGATAAAAGATTTATCTGTGAATTCGCATATAGATACAAATTCACGCATCATCCAATTAATGTTATTTCCTGGCACTAGAATTCAGTTGTCCTAGGGATAACATTACTGCTCTATATCATCATGTTCATTAGTAGTAAAGGATTAAAATAATTCAGATCCATTTAGATATTATATGACATACAGGAGTCCATCCATACTTTGGTTGTTATTATAGGAATACCCAATAATTGTTTGCTTCATTCATACCATGTGGGGTAACTGAATTTAACCTAAAGATCCAACCTGTTTCTTTTCTTAGTAACACATTTTCTGTATCACCTCCTCTAATGCCTGGTTTAACCCTTTCAAGGCCCCAGCATCTAAAAGAGTTGGGTTTTCCAGAATGTTTTAGCAAAAAGTGTTTGGCCACACTAGTTATCTGTTTGCCATCAAGTTGATCTTTTTCTGCATTGCGTATATTGCACAGATGTTCTGTGATTCATGTTCGTAATTTGCGGGTAGTCATCCCAGTGTAAATTAGGTTACACAAACAGGAAAGGCAATAAATTATGTTATCACTCTGGCAATTTATGTGAGTCTTTATTTTCCATTTTTTGGAAAACCTATCAGTAATGCAGTCTTTTCTGATCATACATTGGCATATTTTGCAGTGACCACATGGGGTGGATCCTTGGTGTATTGGTTTCTTGTTCCTATTTCTGTCAAAATGACTCATGGTAAGATTGTCCATAAGGTTTCTGCCTCTTCTAAAAGTTAGAGATGTTCTGTCTGGTATTAGTTTTTTTAGACTCTCATCACTTTGTAGTATGTGCCAGTGTTTATGGACAATGGAACTGACTTGATTACTCTGTGTATTGTATGTCGATATAAATCTAATAACATTGGATTCTGAATCACATTTAATGTTAGGTTTTAAGAGTTCTTGTCTATTTTTGTTTAGAGCTTTATTATATGCTCTGGCAAGTGATCTCCTAGAGTAGCCCCTTTTGAGTAATCTGTTCTTCAAATCTTGTGCTGACTCCTTGAAAGCAGAAATATCTGTGCAATTTCTCCTTAATCTTAAATATTCTCCATAAGGGAGGCTCTTTATAGTGGAAGGATGGTGGTTACTTGATGCGTGTAGGATGTTATTTGTGGCAGTAACTTTTCTGTATGTTTCTGTCACTAGTCTATTATCACACTTGGAGATAGTTAAATCTAAAAATTCAACTTTTTCTGTACTCTCACTGTGTGTTAGATATAGACCAAATTGATTGTCATTGAGCATCATGAAGAATTCTCCCAGTATTTCTATTGGGCCTTCCCAAACCAAGAGAATATCATCTATATACCTGGACCAGTGGGAGATGTATTGTGTGTACTGATAGTTGTTGTCACTGAACACAATTGTCTCTTCCCACCAGCCCAGGTATATATTTGCGTAAGTCGGTGCACAAGATGTGCCCATTGCGGTTCCACAAACCTGAAGAAAGAAATTATCATCGAACACAAAGTAGTTGTGTGTTAATATAAACTTGAGTAGTCTGATGATAAAATCTTTCGTTTGTGTGTCCATATTTTCTTCCTTTTGTAAGAAATAAGCAATAGCTTTTATACCCCATTCAGTCTTTATGCTCGTATACAGGGATTCGACATCACAAGTGACAAGTGTTGACTGCTGTGTTATTTCCAGTGTTTGTATTTTGTTTAAGATATGCATAGTGTCTCTTGTATACGATGGTAATGCGACTACTATGTGTCTTAACCTGGCATCAACATATCTACTTGCTTTCTCTGTGAGTGACCCTATACCTGAGACAATGGGTCTCCCTGGTGGGCAGGAGATATTTTTATGGACTTTGGGCAGTAAGTACATTGTGGCTACTTTAGGGTTATTGACAGTTAAGTACTTATATTCTTTTTGGTCGATAATTTTATCAGCCAGAGCAGTATTAATAAGTTTGCAATAAATTTCAAGAAAGTTTTGCGTCGGGTTCCCCAGTAATTTTTTGTAGTTGGTTTTATTACATAGTTGTTTCATGGCTTCCTCTACGTACATAGTGGTTGGCCATATTACTATGTTACCCCCTTTATCGCTGTTTTTAATTTGGACATCTGTCCATTTGGTCATTTCTTGTAATGCTTCTATTTCTGCTTGATTAATGTTACCTGTGGAATATCCACTGTCTTTTATAGTCAAAATGTCATTACAAACTAGATTCAGGAATGTAATGGCCTGAGGAGAAATATGGCTGGGTGGGACAAATTGAGATTTGGTTTTTAATATTTCCCTCCAGTTATTATTATTGGATTGATCAGTGTCTTCACTTGTCGTGTTTATATTTTCCTCTAACAAAGCCATTAGGTCATTTAAAGCTGTTTGATCAGCAGGGGATAAAGTACTGGGATCTTCTGTATTTGCAAAATACTTTCTGAGTAAGATTTTCCTAACAAAAAAATGTGTGTCTTTAATGGCCTCGAACTTATTGATTTGGTTAGAAGGTACAAAGGATAACCCTTTCTTTAGCGCAGATATATGTGCAGGTGTGAGTACTTTATTTGATAGATTTAAAATATTCAAATTATCAGCTGCATCATTATGTGTTATTTCTTTTTGTATGATTGGTTCTTGTGAGCTTGTGGTTTCTGGTTGAAGCGGACCTGTCTCCTGGTTTGCGGATGTTTTACCTCTACCTCTCCTGGTCCTACGTCTAAAGGGAGCTTCTTAATGTTAATGTGTGGTTTAGGTTTCTGTTTATTCTTATTGACAAGGATGGACTTAGGGAGACCCTCAGAATCTGATACTTCTGTGTCTGGAGATTCATATTCTATATCAGTATTTTCTGAATCTGATGTTTGGTTATTTCCCTTTTTCCATGAATACACTTTCCCTTGGGAATAATCATTTAGATCCCTGTCAATCTTTTTCTCTTTCCTTTCAGAGATGAATTTGACAAATCTCTCCACATCATTTTTTATTTTCTTATATGATTTTTGAAAATCCTCTCTTGTTTCATATAGTTTGAGATCCTCACTAAGCTTATTGATTTCCTGCGTTACAGAATTTAATTTTTCAGTTTTGTGTTCTATCAAATAGCCTATAAGCTTAAGTGAGCATTCAGTTAGTGCTTGCTCCCATTTGGTCATCAACTCCGGTTTCAGATTGTAAAAAGAAGGGAATAATTTAAGGCGTAAACCTCTGGGTATGACATTATTTTTATGATAAAAATCATACATGCCTAGGTTCCATTGGCCAATAATTTGTTTCTTCCTTATCTTTTTTAAATCTTTCAAAGGTGGTGACCATTCACAGATACCTCTCTTTCAACAGTACTTTTATTATTCAGGTCAGAGGTAAGTCTACTCAAGTTTATATTAACACACAACTACTTTGTGTTCGATGATAATTTCTTTCTTCAGGTTTGTGGAACCGCAATGGGCACATCTTGTGCACCGACTTACGCAAATATATACCTGGGCTGGTGGGAAGAGACAATTGTGTTCAGTGACAACAACTATCAGTACACACAATACATCTCCCACTGGTCCAGGTATATAGATGATATTCTCTTGGTTTGGGAAGGCCCAATAGAAATACTGGGAGAATTCTTCATGATGCTCAATGACAATCCATTTGGTCTATATCTAACACACAGTGAGAGTACAGAAAAAGTTGAATTTTTAGATTTAACTATCTCCAAGTGTGATAATAGACTAGTGACAGAAACATACAGAAAAGTTACTGCCACAAATAACATCCTACACGCATCAAGTAACCACCATCCTTCCACTATAAAGAGCCTCCCTTATGGAGAATATTTAAGATTAAGGAGAAATTGCACAGATATTTCTGCTTTCAAGGAGTCAGCACAAGATTTGAAGAACAGATTACTCAAAAGGGGCTACTCTAGGAGATCACTTGCCAGAGCATATAATAAAGCTCTAAACAAAAATAGACAAGAACTCTTAAAACCTAACATTAAATGTGATTCAGAATCCAATGTTATTAGATTTATATCGACATACAATACACAGAGTAATCAAGTCAGTTCCATTGTCCATAAACACTGGCACATACTACAAAGTGATGAGAGTCTAAAAAAACTAATACCAGACAGACCATCTCTAACTTTTAGAAGAGGCAGAAACCTTATGGACAATCTTACCATGAGTCATTTTGACAGAAATAGGAACAAGAAACCAATACACCAAGGATCCACCCCATGTGGTCACTGCAAAATATGCCAATGTATGATCAGAAAAGACTGCATTACTGATAGGTTTTCCAAAAAATGGAAAATAAAGACTCACATAAATTGCCAGAGTGATAACATAATTTATTGCCTTTCCTGTTCGTGTAACCTAATTTACACTGGGATGACTACCCGCAAATTACGAACACGAATCACAGAACATCTGTGCAATATACGCAATGCAGAAAAAGATCAACTTGATGGCAAACAGATAACTAGTGTGGCCAAACACTTTTTGCTAAAACATTCTGGAAAACCCAACTCTTTTAGATGCTGGGGCCTTGAAAGGGTTAAACCAGGCATTAGAGGAGGTGATACAGAAAATGTGTTACTAAGAAAAGAAACAGGTTGGATCTTTAGGTTAAATTCAGTTACCCCACATGGTATGAATGAAGCAAACAATTATTGGGTATTCCTATAATAACAACCAAAGTATGGATGGACTCCTGTATGTCATATAATATCTAAATGGATCTGAATTATTTTAATCCTTTACTACTAATGAACATGATGATACAGAGCAGTAATGTTATCCCTAGGACAACTGAATTCTAGTGCCAGGAAATAACATTAATTGGATGATGCGTGAATTTGTATCTATATGCGAATTCACAGATAAATCCTTTATCATTTTTTATTCATATTACATTTAGAATATAGATTAAAATACAATCTTTGTGCCGCCCATAGTACCCCCAGCCAACCGTATTTATGTATAATTTATACATTCATGTGACCAATCCATGGTTATGTTAGCTTTAGGGTAATACTCAACTTAAGGACAAACCATATTTATATGTATTTTCATACTAATTTTGTGGTACTGCCCCAAGGTGTTCCCATAGCGTCTTTCATTACCATGACTACAGCACCAAACACTAGCTCAATACTGCTGATGCCAATTTAACAACATAACATGTTTATTTGTACAGGGACCTTTCTCACTTGCACTACATTGTAATTTGTGGGAAATGTACCTCCAAGTTCTAGGTAAAATATAAGCTGAGGTTGATATGTTATATATGTAAGATTTTGATTACGAATGGAAATTTCTACACAATCATAGCCCTAAAATCATTTGTGTCCTCTATTAAGACCAATAGAATTGCGTAGAAAACATGAGTGAATGAGAGAAGCGCATCCATTGGCTAACTAATGGTACAGGCACGTACCACCATTAATGTGAAATAAATAACAACATATTCAAATCTCTGCTCATTTAAATAGACGCCATAAGGAGAATGTCTGACATGTTTATGTAGGCTATTTACTATAAGATTATTATATTGGATGTGCAATCGTAAATAAATGGGTTAAACTATTAGCGTAACGATGTTAGTATTATAATGACCGTAGGATATTCATACCAGAGCCATAACCAATCGGATACCTTATAGAATACAAGCCTTTTCTTAGGCGTCAGTCATTGGTGTTTAACGGGGCGTATCTCGCCCCATGTGCGTGATAGGTCAATTCATCGGTTGCTTAGGACTATAAGAAGGGGTGGCACCCGGGCCTCGGCTTGTCTATGCTACATTGAAAAAGGCTGCCACTAACAGCCGAAACGCGTTTGTTGTGTAAATAGAAGCACCTTGGTGCACTATTTTTGGTTTTAACTTTTAGTTCATGGTCTCTTGTCCCTGTCACCTGAAGCCGAGGGAGCAGGTATCGGCCAGGAAACAGGGGGGCAAGGTGACCTTAGTGTATAAGTTGTATAGGTATTTTTCGATATATAAGGCCTTCCTTACTCATATAATTAATCACATTATATATGGGTTCTTTTTAAACTTCTAACTAATAAAAATTAAACTTTTTAAACTTTACTATTTAGTAGGAATGAGTGCTAACACACCCCAATCTTGAGGATTTCTTTTATCCTCTCTCCCCTTTTGATTAATTTAATTTGTGGGGTTAGCACCGGAAATATTTTTCCTTTATTCCACTAGCTTACTTTATCTAGTGCCAGTTCTCTACTCCAAATATAATACGTATCTATTGGGTGTAATTGTAGCATCCTTTTTTCTAATTTGAGTACTTGAGCACAGATAACATGGCCTTATTTGATCTTAGCGCAGAAATGCAGAGATGGTCAGAGGATATAGATAAACTTACCTCTGACCTGAATAATAAAAGTACTGTTGAAAGAGAGGTATCTGGTGAATGGTCACAACCTTTGAAAGATTTAAAAAAGATAAGGAAGAAACAAATTAAAGGCCAATGGAACCTAGGCATGTATGATTTTTATCATAAAAATAATGTCATACCCAGAGGTTCAATCCAATAATAATAACTGGAGGGAAATATTAAAAACCAAATCTCAATTTGTCCCACCCAGCCATATTTCTCCTCAGGCCATTACATTCCTGAATCTAGTTTGTAATGACATTTTGACTATAAAAGACAGTGGATATTCAACAGGTAACATTAATCAAGCAGAAATAGAAGCATTACAAGAAATGACCAAATGGACAGATGTCCAAATTAAAAACAGCGATAAAGGGGGTAACATAGTAATATGGCCAACCACTATGTACGTAGAGGAAGCCATGAAACAACTATGTAATATGGCTTTCTCCCACTTGGTTCAGTTTCATTGTGTGCCATTAAGAGTTAAATTTTGTTCAGCTTCAAGAAACCTATTCTAAATACAAGTCTGCTGGGATTAGCTCTAATTAGGTTTAGTGATCAACTTTCCCATTGTCTAATCAGACTAGTATTGATAAGGTGGACTGCATTGTTTTATTGTGTGTAATGTTATCTGCTGAAGTAAATGTTGTGGCCTGTCAAAGGGAGTGTCTCTCTATCTAATATCAAATGTGTGATGGGGGATTTTATGCCTCCCCCTGATAGTGTCCTGTTTGCATGTAACCTGAATAAAAGCAGGCTGTGTGCTCCAGCACATCAGACCTATGTTGACCCTCTAACTTGAAGCTTTGACTCATGTTTGTAGGATACAGCTTATATCACTACAGGGATTGCTGACTATGGTGCTGATGATTCTTTGGTGAGCGCTAGGAGCATCCTTTTCTACGGTCCAACTTCCAGCCAGCCTGGAGGCAACCGTAACATTTGGCGGCAGCGGTGGGATCGCGTCCTAGCGCAAGGAGCAGCACCACAACAGCACTGGTATCGTAGGAGAGTAATTGAGGGCAACGCTAGCCACTGCGCAGCGTCCCTACCTACAGCAGCATGGAGCTGACAAGACACTGGTCAGAACCCTGTGAAGAGCACCTCAACCTGATCCGTCGCTATGAGGGCGCTGATTTCGTTCCAGAGGTAAAGAGGCGGCTAGTCCGATATGGTCCAGACCCTGCGCAGGAGGTAGTCAGTCGCATCATCCAGGAATTGGATACGGAGAACAAAGCGGCACGAGCCTTTGAGCGCCAACTGTGGAGTTTGAGGGTATGGACACCTGGTCTCTCTCCCCAGCCGCAGCATGTTCCACAGGGAGAGGGGAGCAGCGACCTCCCTCCCCAGCGGCAGTATACTGTGCAGAGGGAAGAGACAACCGGTCTCCTTCCCCAACCCCAACCAGAGATACCAGAGGCAGCAGGCCTCATAGACTGGTCCTGGGAGGACCCCCAGCAGGCAGGTGGAGATGGGACCGCAGTCTCTCTACCGGCCCTACAGGGATGCTGGGCAGGCGGCCCAGATCCCCAGCGACAGACCCAGCTACAGGGAGGGGAGAGCATCGACCTCCCTCCCCAGCCGGAGTGTGCCTTCCAGGGAGAGGAGACAACCGGTCTCTCTCCCCAGCCGCAGCATGTTCCACAGGAAGCGGAGAGCATCGACCTCCCTTCCCAACGGCCGCCGGAGTATCAGGAGGAGGAGGTAAGCCAATCTCCCCCTCCCCAGCTAACTCCTAACTTGGGCCCAGGGTTAACAGTGGAGATGTTGGCCCCCACTGACCCCCACGTTCCCTTTGCCACCGGGCAGGACTATGCCCCAATTCCCCCAGCAGAAGAGCTGGCATCAGGACAGAGCGCTGCTGGCCTCTGCCCTACAGACCTTGTCCTTGTTACAGAACTGACCTGCAAACCCCTCACCCCAGCAGAAGCGCTGGCACCAGGGCAGAGTGCCGCTGGCCTCTGCCCCCCAAGTACCATCAGCTATTTGCCCAGCTGCGCCAGGAAGGCAGAGGATGCTGCACTTTCATCCTGCAACCTGGAACTTACAGGCCAGTACTACGTATTGTGGGGGGGCTACTTTGCTGCTAGCGATTATTTGTGGGTGGGTTGCGAGACTAACTTAGGCACTGACCGACAGAAGGTCAGGTGCCTGGTTAGTCTCCCTCCAAAAGGGGAGATATGTTACAAACTGCTATGTGTAACTGGCCCTTTAAATGGAAAATTGCCCTGCTTCCCTGGATTTTGGAGAAGCCTATTTGCCAGCCTCCTTCCTCATGACTATGGCCCCTGGAAGATTGTGCCCCTGAGAACATATTAACTCTTATTGGGTGTGTATGGCCCTTTAAGAACCATCTGGGGACATATTGTGACTTTGATGAACAATGCCCCTTTAAGACTATGTCCCCAGACCTGTGAAATGACTTGTCCCTGGCTTTCTCCCACTTGGTTCAGTTTCATTGTGTGCCATTAAGAGTTAAATTTTGTTCAGCTTCAAGAAACCTATTCTAAATACAAGTCTGCTGGGATTAGCTCTAATTAGGTTTAGTGATCAACTTTCCCATTGTCTAATCAGACTAGTATTGATAAGGTGGACTGCATTGTTTTATTGTGTGTAATGTTATCTGCTGAAGTAAATGTTGTGGCCTGTCAAAGGGAGTGTCTCTCTATCTAATATCAAATGTGTGATGGGGGATTTTATGCCTCCCCCTGAGAGTGTCCTGTTTGCATGTAACCTGAATAAAAGCAGGCTGTGTGCTCCAGCACATCAGACCTATGTTGACCCTCTAACTTGAAGCTTTGACTCATGTTTGTAGGATACAGCTTATATCACTACAGGGATTGCTGACTATGGTGCTGATGATTCTTTGGTGAGCGCTAGGAGCATCCTTTTCTACGGTCCAACTTCCAGCCAGCCTGGAGGCAACCGTAACAAAAACCAACTACAAAAAATTACTGGGAAACCCGACGCAAAACTTTCTTGAAATTTATTGCAAACTTATTAATACTGCTCTGGCTGATAAAATTATCGACCAAAAAGAATATAAGTACTTAACTGTCAATAACCCTAAAGTAGCCACAATGTACTTACTGCCCAAAGTCCATAAAAATATCTCCTGCCCACCAGGGAGACCCATTGTCTCAGGTATAGGGTCACTCACAGAGAAAGCAAGTAGATATGTTGATGCCAGGTTAAGACACATAGTAGTCGCATTACCATCGTATACAAGAGACACTATGCATATCTTAAACAAAATACAAACACTGGAAATAACACAGCAGTCAACACTTGTCACTTGTGATGTCGAATCCCTGTATACGAGCATAAAGACTGAATGAGGTATAAAAGCTATTGCTTATTTCTTACAAAAGGAAGAAAATATGGACACACAAACGAAAGATTTTATCATCAGACTACACAAGTTTATATTAACACACAACTACTTTGTGTTCGATGATAATTTCTTTCTTCAGGTTTGTGGAACCGCAATGGGCACATCTTGTGCACCGACTTACGCAAATATATACCTGGGCTGGTGGGAAGAGACAATTGTGTTCAGTGACAACAACTATCAGTACACACAATACATCTCCCACTGGTCCAGGTATATAGATGATATTCTCTTGGTTTGGGAAGGCCCAATAGAAATACTGGGAGAATTCTTCATGATGCTCAATGACAATCCATTTGGTCTATATCTAACACACAGTGAGAGTACAGAAAAAGTAGAATTTTTAGATTTAACTATCTCCAAGTGTGATAATAGACTAGTGACAGAAACATACAGAAAAGTTACTGCCACAAATAACATCCTACACGCATCAAGTAACCACCATCCTTCCACTATAAAGAGCCTCCCTTATGGAGAATATTTAAGATTAAGGAGAAATTGCACAGATATTTCTGCTTTCAAGGAGTCAGCACAAGATTTGAAGAACAGATTACTCAAAAGGGGCTACTCTAGGAGATCACTTGCCAGAGCATATAATAAAGCTCTAAACAAAAATAGACAAGAACTCTTAAAACCTAACATTAAATGTGATTCAGAATCCAATGTTATTAGATTTATATCGACATACAATACACAGAGTAATCAAGTCAGTTCCATTGTCCATAAACACTGGCACATACTACAAAGTGATGAGAGTCTAAAAAAACTAATACCAGACAGAACATCTCTAACTTTTAGAAGAGGCAGAAACCTTATGGACAATCTTACCATGAGTCATTTTGACAGAAATAGGAACAAGAAACCAATACACCAAGGATCCACCCCATGTGGTCACTGCAAAATATGCCAATATATGATCAGAAAAGACTGCATTACTGATAGGTTTTCCAAAAAATGGAAAATAAAGACTCACATAAATTGCCAGAGTGATAACGTAATTTATTGCCTTTCCTGTTCGTGTAACCTAATTTACACTGGGATGACTACCCGCAAATTACGAACACGAATCACAGAACATCTGTGCAATATACGCAATGCAGAAAAAGATCAACTTGATGGCAAACAGATAACTAGTGTGGCCAAACACTTTTTGCTAAAACATTCTGGAAAACCCAACTCTTTTAGATGCTGGGGCCTTGAAAGGGTTAAACCAGGCATTAGAGGAGGTGATACAGAAAATGTGTTACTAAGAAAAGAAACAGGTTGGATCTTTAGGTTAAATTCAGTTACCCCACATGGTATGAATGAAGCAAACAATTATTGGGTATTCCTATAATAACAACCAAAGTATGGATGGACTCCTGTATGTCATATAATATCTAAATGGATCTGAATTATTTTAATCCTTTACTACTAATGAACATGATGATATAGAGCAGTAATGTTATCCCTAGGACAACTGAATTCTAGTGCCAGGAAATAACATTAATTGGATGATGCGTGAATTTGTATCTATATGCGAATTCACAGATAAATCTTTTATCATTTTTTATTCATATTACATTTAGAATATAGATTAAAATACAATCTTTGTGCCGCCCATAGTACCCCCAGCCAACCGTATTTATGTATAATTTATACATTCATGTGACCAATCCATAGTTATGTTAGCTTTAGGGTAATACTCAACTTAAGGACAAACCATATTTATATGTATTTTCATACTAATTTTGTGGTACTGCCCCAAGGTGTTCCCATAGCGTCTTTCATTACCATGACTACAGCACCAAACACTAGCTCAATACTGCTGATGCCAATTTAACAACATAACATGTTTATTTGTACAGGGACCTTTCTCACTTGCACTACATTGTAATTTGTGGGAAATGTACCTCCAAGTTCTAGGTAAAATATAAGCTGAGGTTGATATGTTATATATGTAAGATTTTGATTACGAACGGAAATTTCTACACAATCATAGCCCTAAAATCATTTGTGTCCTCTATTAAGACCAATAGAATTGCGTAGAAAACATGAGTGAATGAGAGAAGCGCATCCATTGGCTAACTAATGGTACAGGCACGTACCACCATTAATGTGAAATAAATAACAACATATTCAAATCTCTGCTCATTTAAATAGACGCCATAAGGAGAATGTCTGACATGTTTATGTAGGCTATATACTATAAGATTATTATATTGGATGTGCAATCGTAAATAAATGGGTTAAACTATTAGCGTAACGATGTTAGTATTATAATGACCGTAGGATATTCATACCAGAGCCATAACCAATCGGATACCTTATAGAATACAAGCCTTTTCTTAGGCGTCAGTCATTGGTGTTTAACGGGGCGTATCTCGCCCCTTGTGCGTGATAGGTCAATTCATCGGTTGCTTAGGACTATAAGAAGGGGTGGCACCCGGGCCTCGGCTTGTCTATGCTACATTGAAAAAGGCTGCCACTAACAGCCGAAACGCGTTTGTTGTGTAAATAGAAGCACCTTGGTGCACTATTTTTGGTTTTAACTTTTAGTTCATGGTCTCTTGTCCCTGTCACCTGAAGCCGAGGGAGCAGTTATCGGCCAGGAAACAGGGGGGCAAGGTGACCTTAGTGTATAAGTTGTATAGGTATTTTTCGATATATAAGGCCTTCCTTACTCATATAATTAATCACATTATATATGGGTTCTTTTTAAACTTCTAACTAATAAAAATTAAACTTTTTAAACTTTACTATTTAGTAGGAATGAGTGCTAACACACCCCAATCTTGAGGATTTCTTTTATCCTCTCTCTCCTTTTGATCTATTGATCTATGCAATTCGTATCTATCAAATGTATATTGCATCTATTGATCTATGTAATTCGTATCTATCAAATGTATATTGCATCTTTTGATCTATGTAATTTGTATCTATCAAACGTATATTGCATCTATTGATCTATGTAATTCGTATCTATCAAATGTATATTGCATCTATTGATCTATGTAATTCGTATCTATCAAATGTATATTGCATCTTTTGATCTATGTAATTTGTATCTATCAAATGTATATTGCATCTATTGATCTATGTAATTCGTATCTATCAAATGTATATTGCATCTTTTGATCTATGTAATTCGTATCTATCAAATGTATATTGCATCTTTTGATCTATGTAATTCGTATCTATCAAATGTATATTGCATCTTTTGATCTATGTAATTCGTATCTATCAAATATATATTGCATCTATTGATCTATGTAATTCGTATCTATCAAATGTATATTGCATCTTTTGATCTATGTAATTTGTATCTATCAAATGTATATTGCATCTATTGATCTATGTAATTCATATATATCAAATGTATATTGCATCTTTTGATATATGTAATTCGTATCTATCAAATGTATATTGCATCTTTTGATCTATGTAATTAGTATCTATCAAATGTATATTGCATCTTTTGATCTATGTAATTCGTATTTATCAAATGTATATTGCATCTATTGATCTATGTAATTCGTATCTATCAAATGTATATTGCATCCTTTGATCTATGTAATTCGTACCCGGCTACAATTTCTTTGCACAAAAGGCAATCCCGGACCCCAACCTGTACTCGATTGTGCAAAAGGAAGTAACGTTACCATGGGTCCCAGACCGCACGTCTTTGTAATTCTCTGTCTGGGAAATTATATATCTTTCAAATCTATCTATTTATCTATCAAATCTATCTAACTATCAATCGTATCTATCAAATGTATATTGCATCTATTGATCTATGCAATTCGTATCTATCAAATGTATATTGCATCTATTGATCTATGGAATTCGTATCTATCAAATGTATATTGCATCTTTTGATCTATGGAATTCATATCTATCAAATGTATATTGCATCTATTGATCTATGTAATTCGTATCTATCAAATGTATATTGCATCTTTTGATCTATGTAATTCGTATCTATCAAATGTATATTGCATCTATTGATCTATGTAATTCGTATCTATCAAATGTATATTGCATCTTTTGATCTATGTAATTCGTATCTATCAAATGTATATTGCATCTATTGATCTATGTAATTCGTATCTATCAAATGTATATTGCATATTTTGATCTATGTAATTCATATCTATCAAATGTATATTGCATCTATTGATCTATGTAATTCGTATATATATCAAATTTATATTGCATCTTTTGATCTATGTAATTCGTATCTATCAAATGTATATTGCATCTATTGATCTATGTAATTCGTATCTATCAAATGTATATTGCATCTTTTGATCTATGTAATTCATATCTATCAAATGTATATTGCATCTATTGATCTATGTAATTCGTATATATCAAATTTATATTGCATCTATTGATCTATGTAATTCGTATCTATCAAATGTATATTGCATCTTTTGATCTATGTAATTCATATCTATCAAATGTATATTGCATCTATTGATCTATGTAATTCGAATCTATCAAATGTATATTGCATCTTTTGATCTATGTAATTTGTATCTATCAAATGTATATTGCATCTATTGATCTATGCAATTCGTATCTATCAAATGTATATTGCATCTATTGATCTATGTAATCTATGTATCTATCTATCTATCAAATCTATCTATCTCGTGGCCGGACTGTTTTGTGACAGCCACTTGTGTTTCGGGCAAATTTGAAGTAGGAGGACTGACCAAGCATCTTTTTCCATCTCCCGGTTCCTAAAATCCATGCCATATACACCTCCCCCGATAGGGGGAGTAACAGGTATTAAACTGCTAAGAATAGTACTACTTAAAACACCACTCATATCTGGTGTCACAATAGATTGCACGCGCAGTGCCCCAAATTTGAAGCAGGAGGACCGACCAAGCATCTTTTTCCATCTCCCGGTTCCGAAAATCCATGCCATATACACGTCCCCTGGCGCCTCAACTGCCTCTGGGAACCTTACCATGGGTCGAAGACCGCACGTCTTGTAATTCTCTGTCTGGGAAATTAGCTAACTATCAAATCTATCTAACTATCAATCGTATCTATCAAATATATATTGCATCTATTGATCTATGTAATTTGTATCTATCAAATGTATATTGCATCTATTGATCTATTTAATTTGTATCTATCAAATGTATATTGCATCTATTGATCGATGTAATTCGTATCTATCAAATGTATATTGCATCTATTGATCTATGGAATTCGTATCTATCAAATGTATATTGCATGTATTGATCTATGTAATTCGTATCTATCATATGTATATTGCATCTATTGATCTATGTAATCTATGTATCTATCTATCAAATCTATCTATCTCATGGTTGTGCAAATGGACTGCTTGCGGTTGTTTGTGGTGCTTTACACGGGGAGTTTGTTCTGTCACTGTCAAGCGGGCGTAACCCTTACACTACCTTATTGATACAACATCATACCTGATGATTTAAAGCACGTTATTCCAAACAATTTAGCAATGTTAGGTGATTTATGCCCTTTATGGCTTAAAACCAGACTCTGCATCAACTATGTAATTTTCCGTGGGAGTTTTGCCATGGATCCCCCTCCGGCATGCCACAGTCCAGGTGTTAGTCCCCTTGAAACAACTTTTCCATCACTATTGTGGCCAGAAAGAGTCCCTGTGGGTTTTAAAGTTCGCATGCCTATTGAAGTCAATGGCGGTTCGCCGGTTCGCGAACAGTAGCGGAAGTTCGAGTTCGCCGTTCGCGAACCGAAATTTTTAGGTTCGCGACATCACTATTCTTATACCTCCCCAAACCCCCCCAACAAAAAAACCCTAATCTAAAAATACACTACCAATAGGGCTTAAAAGGGCCTTTTGCAGGGCATTGCCCCAAAGCTAACATCTCTTTTACCCTAAAAGAAACACCAATTACTCCGTAACATTGCAACCCCCCAAAATAAAATAAAAAGCTAACTAAAAAACCCTTATCTAACTATTGCCCCAAAAAGGGCATTTAAATAGGCATTGTCCTTAAAAGGGCATTTAGCTCTTTTTCAGCCCCCAAAAAATTCCCTAGTCTTAAAACAAAACAAACACCCAAAATATAAAAAAAAACAACACTAATCCCCAAATTGGTAATTTATCATTATATTGAAAGCATTTATCATCCTATTGGCAGATTTGAATTTGTCAGCCAATAGGAAGGCAAGGGTACCCCCATATAAAAGGGGTACCTTGCATTCAATCTTCAGTGTGCGACTAGAGACTGCGTGAAGAGGAGCTCCGTGTTGATGCTGTTAAGTGGGGGACTGATTTGCAGACGACTTTGCCATCGTCACAGGGATGAAGATACAAGATGGACCGCGGGATCGATGAAGATTGGAGAAGATGCTCTGCCAATAGTGATGTCGCGAATAGTTCGCCGGCAAATAGTTCCCGGCGAACATAGCATGTTCGCGTTCGCCGCGGCGGGCGAATATATGCGATGTTCAATACGCCCCCTATTCGTCATCATTGAGTAAACTTTGACCCTGTACCTCACAGTCAGCAGACACATTCCAGACAATCAGCGGCAGACCCTCCCTCCCACACCCTCCCACCTCCTGGACAGCATCCATTTTAGATTCATTCGGAAGCTGTATTCTTAGTGAGAGGAGGGACAGTGTAGCTGCTGCTTATTTAATAGGGAAATCGATAGCTAGGCTAGTGTATTCAGTGTCCACTACAGTCCTGAAGGACTCAACTGATCTCTGCTTTAAGTACAGCACCCCAAAAAGCCCTTTTTAGGGCTAGAACATCAGTCTGCTTTTTTTTTTTTCCTGTGTAATCTAATTGCAGTTGCCTGCCTGCCAGCGTGTGTGTCAGGCTCACAGCGTATACTGTGCCCACTTGCCCAGTGCCACCACTCATATCTGGTGTAACAGAAGTGTACATTTAAAAAAAAACAACACTTTTTTGACTGTGAAATAATATCAGACAGCTGCCAGTACCCAAGATGGCCGCCAATAAGGCAGATGGGGAGGGTTAGAGAGCTGTTTTGGGGGGCATCAGGGAGGTTGGGGGCTAAGGGGGATGCTACACCACAGCATATGTAAATATGCTAAAAAAAAAATTAAAAAAAATTAAAAACCTTTTATTTTAGTACTGGCAGACTTTCTGCCAGTACTTAAGATGGCGGGGACAATTGTGGGGTGGAGGAGGGAAGGGAGCTGTTTGGGAGGGATCAGGGGGTCTGATGTGTCAGGTGGGAGGCTGATCTCTACACTAAAGCTAAAATTAACCCTGCAAGCTCCCTACAAACTACCTAATTAACCCCTTCACTGCTAGCCATAATACACGTGTGATGCGCAGCAGCATTTAGCGGCTTTCTAATTACCAGAAAGCAACGCCAAAGTCATATATGTCTGCTATTTCTGAACAAAGGGGATCCCAGAGAAGCATTTACAACCATTTGTGCCATAATTTCACAAGCTGTTTGTAAATAATTTCAGTGAGAAACCTAAAATTGGGAAAAACTTTTTAAAAGTTTTAAAAGTTTTTTTTAAATTTGATCGCATTTGGCGGTGAAATGGTGGCATGAAATATACCAAAATGGGCCTAGATCAATACTTTGGGTTGTCTACTACACTACACGTAAGCTAAAATTAAGCTCCCTACATGCTCCCTAATTAACCCCTTCACTGCTGGGCATAAAACACGTGTGGTGCGCAGTGGCATTTAGCAGCCTTCTAATTACCAAAAAGCAACACCAAAGCTGTTATTTCTGAACAAAGGGGATCCCAGAGAAGCATTTACAACCATGTATGCCATAATTGCATAAGTTGTTTGTAAATAATTTCTGTGAGAAACCTAAAGTTTGTGAAAAAGTGAACAATTTATTTTTATTTGATCGCATTTGGCGATGAAATGGTGGCATGAAATATACCAAAATGGGCCTAGATCAATACTTTGGGATGTCTTCTAAAAAAATATATATACATGTCAAGGGATATTCAGGTATTCCTGACAGATATCAGGGTTCCAATGTAACTAGCGCTCATTTTGAAAAAAAGTGGTTTTGAAATAGCAAAGTGCTTCTTGTATTTATTTCCCTATAACTTGCAAAAAAAGCAAAGAACATGTTAACATTGGGTATTTCTAAACTCAGGACAAAATTTAGAAACTATTTAGCATGGTTGTTTTTTGGTGGTTGTAGATGTGTAACAGATTTTGGGGGTCAAAGTTAGAAAAAGTGTGTTTTTTTCCATTTTTTCCTAATATTTTATAATGTTAGGTGATTTATGCCCTTTATGGATTAAAACCAGACTCTGCATCAACTATGTAATTTTCCATGGGACTTTTGCCATGGATCCCCCTCCGGCATGCCACAGTCCAGGTGTTAGTCCCCTTGAAACAACTTTTCCATCACTATTGTGGCCAGAAAGAGTCCCTGTGGGTTTTAAAATTCGCCTGCCTATTAAAGTCAATGGCGGTTCACCCAGTTCGCCCGTTCGCGGACATTTGTGGAAGTTCGCGTTCGCCGTTCTCGAACCCAAATTTTTATGTTCGCGACATCACTATCTGCCAATAGTTTTTAATACTTTTTAGCTTTTAGTAGCGCCACTCTCAACTACAAATCATTTTAAATGAATGAAGATGTTTCGCCACCGGAATGAGGCTGGATCACCGCCCTTCATCATTGGTGAATACCAATTTGGGGATTAGTGTTAGGTTTTTTTGGGGTGTTTTTTTTTTTTTTAGGGAATTTTTTTTTTTTTCTGAAATGAACTGAATGCCCTTTTAAGGGCAATGCCCATCCCAATGCCCTTTTCGGGGCAATGGTTAGATTAGGTTATTTTTATTTTGGGGGCTTGTAATATTAGGGGTAATTGGTGGGAGGTTTTAGGGTAAAAGAGGTGCTACCTTTGGGGCAATGCCCTGCAAAAGGCCCTTTTAAGGGCTATTGGTAGTTTATTTTTAGATTAAGGGTAGTTTTATTTGTTTTTTGTTTTTGGGGGGTATTACAATAGGAATATTTTGTATTATTTTGGATAATTTTGTTTGTTATTTTTGTAATGGTAGATTCTTTTATTTTTTGTAATTTTAGTGTTTATTTATTTATTTTTAAATGGTAGGTTTTATTTTTTTATTTGGTTATGTTAGGTTTTATTATTTTTAGTAATGTTAGCTTTTTTGTATTATTTATTTTTGATAAACTAGTAATGTTGGATTTGTTTTTCGTTTAAGCTTATGTTTTAATTTTGTTTCACAGGTAAGTTTTTATATATTTTAAGGTAGTTAGTATATTGTAACTTTAATTTAGGTGTATTTTAATTTTGTTAAAGTTAGGGGTTATTAGGTTTAGGGGTTGATAGTTTAATTAAGGTATTTGCGTTTGTGTGCAGTATGCGGGTTACCGCAGCATTACACATGCAAAAAAAGTTTGATTGTAACTTTTAATGGTGGCACAATGGAAATTGTGTAACAGCCACAATGCGTGCAGTGTGTTCGCAATAGATTTACCAAAAAATTTGTAATCCGGGCCACAATGAGACATATGCAGGAATTAGGGGGATTAACGTAAGGGGGTGGGATGGTTTAGATTCACTTACATTGAATGGGAATCCTCAGTAGGGAATCCTGCAAAACATGAAATCGATGGTAAGTGAGGTACAGTCATATATTATAATCCAGGTGACCTTAATGAGTTAGTGGGCTTAAGAACATGACACTTACATGTGAAGTATTCCTGGATAACGTAGTCCAGTACTTGGTCACCTCTTAGGTTCCCCATGTCCACACCCTCTGGTACAGGCATCACCTAATGTTGCTGCAGCTGCATGTCCCCCAATAGACATGTGTCCGCAGCAATGTTGTGTAGAATACAACATGCATTGATGATGGAACACACGTTTTCAGGGTTATATTGTTAAGTTCCGTCTGTTATATCCAGACATCTGAATCTGGTTTTGAGTAGGCCAAAGCTCTTTTCAATCACATTACGGATCCGATTGTGGGCCTCCTGGTACCTGAGCCGGGCATCTGTTACGGGTCTGGCCAATGGGGTTTGCAGCCAGGGTCTGCAGCCATACCCAGCATCCCCTGTTATGTGACATAGATATAAGGATTAATACAGTTTCCTTATGTGCTTAACAATAGTGCGCATGGAAAAGGATGAATACAGTGAGTTCTACTAGGCCTTGATAACAGACATGTATAACTTATAGGGTTATTCACTAAAGTGAGAATTGATTTGAAAAATCTATGTAAGAAAAGTGAGATTAGAAATGTTCTCCAAGCAAATTCTGTTTATATTTCGGATTTATTTGCCTTAAAATTTAAATTAATGTTGATTTCCCTGGAATTTGCACTTTAGTGAATAACCCTGATAAACTTCATGTAGTGCATACTCACTGTGACAGATACCGGCTACCCTGACTGGGAAGCTCCGCCAAAGGGTCCTGTTTCCCCCCTGGAGCCTGCAGCTGTAGAGCTGGAAAGTTATTGTAGCCAGAGCCCACCAAAATAACCAGACAAGACCAGTATTCAGGTGAAACAAGAACTGCTTTATTGTGAAACACACTCTGCTTATATACACACAAAAGGGTCTAATTTGACCCCTAGATCTTCCACTATTCCTGCCCCTCCAGACAGTCTGGCGCCTCCATAGGAGCCACAGGCCCATAGAGCCCCCACAGTACCTAGGTCATGGTTTCAGGGTGATCCTGGGGTGATCCCAGATGTCATTGGAAAGCTCTTGGTCCCCAGATGTCACTGTAAGAAAACTGCATGATCCGTTACTGGTGAAAAGAGTTACAGCCTGGGAAAGATTTGGAGGTTGGGGTGTTTAAAACCCCTGATTCCCAAGAGAGCTCCCTTCCGGCATTCACCCCACCCCTGGTCCTCCGTAGGTGCTACCAATACCCAAAAGAGCAGAGCTCTGGGGCAAAGGGCCGCTGGAGTGACCTGGGGTAAAGGTTAGCGGATGTCTGGGGTTATGCGGCTGACCAGCAGTTCCAGGAGCCTGGCCAGCCGGAGAGGAGTTAGGCGGTCAGAGATCAGCTCGTGGCTGGCCGGCAGTTCCAGGAGCCTGGCCAGCTGAGAAGGGTTTTCATGGTCAGGGACCTGTTAGGAGGATCAAACAATAAAGTGGCAAGAGTATTAAGAGTCTGGGAGATCCAGTAAGCCCTGAGAAATCCAAATCCATTCTAAAAGGTAGTGAGCTGGGCAGTAGGGGGGTGAGGGGTAGCCTTGGCAGTCTGGTAACCATGACATTGCTCCCCCCTTCTAGTCGGTAGACCCGGCTAGGCCCCAATGGGTCGGCTTGGGGATGTTCGATGGTGGCCCTCAAATTGTAGGTTGTCGGGAGAGGTCATCCCACCCCTTACAACATCTCCCCCCAGAAAACACCAAAACACATAAACCATAAAGTACTTTACCCCCTTCCTGGGTTCATGGCAACACTGTCACTCCCTGTTAATATTCATCCCCTGCATTCATCCCTTGCATCCTGGGGTGCAGGGATTCCCACTTAGTTCCCCAAAACAGGGTTCCAGCTTGGGCCCCAGAACAGGTGTGCACCACAAGCAACACTAACAGATTGGATTCCTTACTTTCCCATGAAAGGCATCGGCTACTGGAGAGAAGGCAGGGTTGCCAGCTCCACTGCTGGCTGAACCCCACCTACTATTCCAGGGCTGTACCTCCATGGCTCTGGGATGAATAATAGGGGTGGGCAGAGGCCAGAAGCACAGTACCTAGGTCATGGTTTCGGGGTGATCCTGGGGTGATCCCAGATGTCATTGGAAAGCTCTTGGTCCCCAGATGCCACTGTCCAAAAAACGGCATGATCCATTACTGATGACCAGAGTTACAGCCTAGGAAAGATTTGGAGGTTGGGGTGTTTAAAACCCCTGGTCCCCAAGGGAGCTCCCTTCCGGCATTCACCCCCCCTGGTCCTCCCTAGGTGCTACCAATACCCAAAAGAGCAGAGCTCTGGGGCAAAGGGCTGCTGGAGTGACCTGGGGTAAAAGTTAGCGGATGACTGGGGTGATGCGGCTGACAGGCAGTTCCATAATAAAGTAGCAAGAGTATTAAGAGTCTGGGAGATCCAGTAAGCCCTGAGAAAGCCAAATCCATTCTAAAAGGGAGTGAGCTGGGCAGTAGGGGGGTGAGGGGTAGCTTTGGCAGTCTGGTATCCGTGACATTGCTCCCCCCTTCTAGTCGGTAAACCCGGCTAGACCCCAACGGGTCGGCTTGAGGTTGTTCGATGGTGGCCCTCAAATTGTAGGTTGCCAGGAGAGGTCATCCCACCCCTTACAACATCTCCCCCCAGAAAACACCAAAACATATAAACCATAAAGTACTTTACCCCCTTCCTGAGTTCGTGGCAACACTGTCACTCCCTGTTGGTATTCATCCCCTGCATTCATCCCTTGAATCCTGGGGTGCAGGGATTCCCACTTAGTTCCCCAAAACAGGGTTGCAGCTTGGGCCCCAGAACAGGTGTCCACCACAAGCAACACTAACAGATTGGATTCCTTACTCTCCCATGAAAGGCATCAGCTACTGGAGAGAAGGCAGGGTAGCTGGGGCTGCATCCCAAGGTTGGGGACTGGGGCAGACTGCCCTGCATTCCTGGGGTTCATAGGTGGGCACTAGGGTCTCACTCCCCACACTGAAAAATCCTCCTGGACGGGG
Organism: Bombina bombina; assembly: GCF_027579735.1. Classification (NCBI taxonomy): domain Eukaryota; kingdom Metazoa; phylum Chordata; class Amphibia; order Anura; family Bombinatoridae; genus Bombina; species Bombina bombina. Next base: position 107,302,632 of record NC_069506.1, on the reverse strand, counting down.
AGAGGGTATTGATTAGCACCCACCTGCCTGGTTGCCAGCTCCACTGCTGGCTGAACCCCACCTACTATTCCAGGGCTGTACCTCCATGGCTCTGGGATGAATAATAGGGGTGGGCAGAGGCCAGCAGCACTCTGCCCCACTGCCAGCTCCTCCATTGGGTTGACACAGGGGACCACCTCATCCTCCTCTGGGACTACAGAGACAAACTCCGGCACTGCAGTATCCACCGCTCCTCCAGTATAATCCAGTGTTGGTGGTGGAGGGCAGCAATCAATCTCATTCTCAGGGCTCAGCTCCAGCCCTTCTGCCATGGGGATGTCAGGGGTACCCTTGATCGCCTCCACAGCCACCAGAACTCTAATTCTGCACCAGGGTCCTCCACCTTCTAGCATCTACGGGAACTCTGGGAAATGGGGCAACCCAGAGTCAGAAGACAGAATCCTTTCAAGTTCCAGGGTCCATAGTCGGTGGGGAGGAGGCTGGTATGCGTTCCTCTCCAAAAGTAACAGAGGCTTCTGTTACATCTCCCCCACTGGTATGGCTTTGAATTAGCCGAAGGGTCCAGCCCCAAACTCCCTTCCACTTTGGTGGTTGGCCACTGCTCCCGGGGGGTGAGGATGCTGACCTTTTTACCCTAAATCAGGCCAAGCTGCTGGGGAGAGAGACCGGCTGTTTCCTCTCCAGGGAAGGGTTTCTGTCACTGGGTAGAGAGGTCAGCTACCTACTCTCCCTGAAAACTGATCTGCCACTGGGGAGGGAGGGAGGTCGGCTACCTCCGCTTCCTGGGAATGGCTCTGCCGCTAGGGAGAGAGACCGGCTGTCTCCTCTTCCTGAAATTGCCGCTGCCGCTGGGGAAAGAGACCAGCTGTCATCTTTCCTAGGAACTGGCTCTGCCGCTGGGGAGAGGGACCGGCTATCTCTTCTCCCTGGAAGGGGTTCTGTCGCTGGGAATGGAGGTCAGCTACCACCGCTCCCTGGGGATTGCTCTGACGCTGGGGAGAGAGACCGGCTGTCTCCTCTCCCTGGAAGCGGTTCTGTTGCTGGGGAGGGAGGTCGGCTACCTCCGCTCCCTGGGGATGGCTCTGCCACTGGGGAGAGAGACTGGCTGTCTCCTCTCTCTAGAACTGGCTCTGCCGCTGGGGAGAGAGACTGGCTGTCTCCTCTTCCTGGAAGGGGTTCTGTCACTGGGGAGAGAGGTCGGCTACCTCTGCTCCCTGGGGATAGCTCTGCCGCTGGGGAGAGAGACCGGCTGTCTCCTCTCCCTGAAGGGGGTTCCACTGCTGGGGAGAGAAGTTGGCTACCTCTTCTCCCTTGTTTCCCGGAGCTGCTGCAGGTGTTGGGCAGAAGCCAGTGGGGCTCTGCCCTGTTGCCATCTCTTTGGCTGGAGGCTCCCCGGTCTGTCCCTCCTCAGATGAAAAGTCAATTAAAGCCACAATCCCTGGGTCTGGGAGAGAGGATGACTACCACCTCTCCCTGGGACTCCAGAAATGTCACAGGTGTAGGGCAGAAGTCAGCGGCTCTCTACCCTGTTGCCAGCACTTCTGCAGGAGTGGCTCCCTAGTCCAAGACCATAAGCTCAGGGCCAGACTGCTGATCATGGTCTAGCAGCTCCTGGTAGCTCATTCCTGGTTGCCACTCCTCTGAGAAAAATTCCCATAAATCCCTGATTGCTGCACCATAGCTCTCTGCAGAATCTGTGGCACGCTGCTGAATGAGATCTAGCAGCCTTTTGTATGCCTTTTCCATCTCCCATTCCTGGAGACCTATAGATACCAGATCGGCTAGCAGCCAGGGTACCCCCGAGAGATTCAGCAGTTTCTCTCGGAAAATGCTAATTTCCTCCAGTCTCAGTTTCACTAAGCTCCCAAAGTCTGGGTCCTCTGTCATCTTTTCAAATAGTAATCCAGGGCCGCCGAATCCAAAGCCGAGCTTGCATAGTGTGCCATCAGAGGGCCATGTAGCTGCCCTCCAGCCACATCTCTGCTTGGACCAGTCTATCTAGGGTAGATAGTGCCATTCCTCCCTGAGCTGCTCTCCCAGGAAAGGCACTCATAAGTCTAGCTGGAACCAGTACCTTTAATCAGCAGTGGGGAGGACCTTTCCATAACAGTCCTGTTCTTGTTGAAGAGCCTCCCTCCATAGTTGCTGGCGGACAATGTTCCTTCATCTCAGCTTGTCCTGTTCAGAACCAGGACCGTCCAGCTGGACCAGCACCTCTTGTACTCTCCATAGGAACTCAGCTTCCACAGTTGCAAGCTACTGTGGCGCTTCTCCTCTGTCAGCAGGAGCTGAAAGGAAGAGGCAGATCCCACCACTGCCAGCTCTCGGTCCCCAGAGTTACAGCCTGGGAAAGATATGGAGGTGGGGGTGTCCAAAACCCCCAGTTTCCAAGGGAGCACCCTTCCGGCAATCACCCCACCTCTGGTCCTCCCTAAGGGCTACCAATACCCAAAAGAGCAGAGCTCTGGGGCAAAGGGCCACTGTAGTGACCTGGGGTAAAAGTTAGCGGGTGTCCGGGGTGATGCGGCTGACCGGCAGTTGCAGGAGCCCGCCCAGCCAGAGATGGGTTAGGCAGTCAGAGATCAGCTTGGGGTGGGTGGCAGTTCCAGGAGCCTGGCCAGCCGAGAAGTGTTTTCTCTTTCAGGGATCAGCTCTTTTGTTAGGAGGTACAAACAAAAAAGTAGCAATATTAAGAGTTTGGGAGATCCCCTAAGCCCTGAGAAAGCCAAATTAATTGTAAAAAGGAGTGAGCTGGGCAGTAGGGGGTGGGGGGTAGCCTTGGCAGCCTGGTATCCGTGACACTCACCTAGCAGCCAACCTCCCGAGAGTGTCCCATCTTTGAATTGCTGGAACAAGGAGGTCTACCTCAGGATGTAGGAGTCAAGTCCACTCCCTAGAAAGCCTGTATACACATTGCTGAACCTCAAATTAGAATCACAGACAATTCAAGGAATGGTAATACTTCCTGTTTACATAGAGGAATGCCTCCTCATGTGGGGCCACAATACACACATGGGTGCAGTCAATTGCCCACATGACATTGGGTATGCCCCCCAGCTGATAGAAGCCTTGTTTTAGTGTGTTCCACTCCTGGAGGGTACGGAGGAAATAAATGAAGCGCTGTGTCTGTTTGTCAAGAGCACTCAACACCCCTCCCAGGACCCTGGAGAAAGTGGATTATGCTATACCAGACACATAGAGGGCTCTCTGTTGACTGGAATAAGCCAGTCAACACACAACAGCTTCTGCATACCAGTCAGAGCTTGGTTTCTATACACTTGTGGGTCAATATCATCCTTCAAGATCTCAAACAGGTGAATGAGGCTTGCAGATGTCAAGCGATACCTGTCCCTGACCTCCTCCTCGGTCATTCCAAACAGGGTGACCCTAACCCTGTGAATCCTGGGTGCCCTTGCTCTCCCCTTCTGCTGTTGCTGACGTCTGAGTGGTCCTGCAGGCCTCTGGTTGGGAAGGACCAGCATGCTTTGACCAGCAGCAACTGGATCAGCAGGGGCAGCACCTGGGTCTGGTGGTCCATCTAGCACCCCTTGTGCCTCCCGACAGTGCCTCTCCAAACGATCCTTCTCACGTCTCAGAAACTTCAAAGGAAACATGGTGGGTAATCAGGCTGTGCATTGTCTGTCTGTTTTAAGGATACAGATGTGAGGTTGTGCTGTTTGTGATTGGTTTGACACACTTGCAGAGGGCAGATATTGGTTTGTTTAATTAAGTGGCCAGGTAAGGTTTAACTGTTTGATATATGTGGCTGAAATGTATGTGAGTGTGCATGTGTTAGGTGTTTATAAAGCCTTCCAGAGACTTACACTATTTTTTTCTGTGCGCAAGGGTTGCTGCATCTGCCTATGTATGACGAGCTGGAATTGGAGTAAAACAATCCATTCTGCGCGCGTAAGTTCATGCGCTGATTTGTGATACCGACTGTCGACGCCAGTTCTATGTTTGTGTATTGGAGTAAAAAATGGGCATGCCATGAAAAATCTATGTGCGTAACGTGTTCTGCGCTGGGTTTGTGATTGCCTGATGTGCGAAAAAAATGGCGGCGATTGCTTTTACGCACGTTGCCAAGTATGTGATCAAGGTGCAAGTCGTGTGTTATTCTTTGCTCAAAATTGTGGAAAAGATACCACACTCTGCACAATCAATTGTGCTCCACTTGTAATCTATTACATAGTCAGGTAAAATACTTTTACTTTTATTTTAAGTTCAGTCCCTTCCTACTACAACCTAACACATTTGAAAAAATACATTTGTTAAAGAAAACCATTCACATTTTGCCAAACACTTTTTAAAGATGCATCAAAATTAGAATAAAATAAGTCAAATAAATAGTTCTGGATTTATCACAACTTTATTACTGTGTAAGTAAATAAAATCTCTTTTAAGAATATTGAGACCATTTGATCCCTTTTGCACCTGTTTTTGAACAAATGCAAAAAAAATAATATATTTTTCAGTATTCTCTGCACTCGTCTAAAAACGACAAACAATACAACAAACAAATGATCATGCAACTGAAAATTCATTGTTTAGTTTGATCATTTCATTCAGGCCTTTCTTTTTAGTCAGGAAACCCACTATCCAGTAACAATCCAGCAGTGTCCCACTGATTTAAAGGGCAATTAAACTCAAAATGTAATATCACATAACATGTTTCATTATGGAAAGAATAACATTATACATTTATATATTGCAATGCACAATCTTTATTTATTTATCTGCCCTTTTGCTGTAAGGCTTGGGTTAATACTGTTATCTGCTTTTCTTTGAGCTAGCGTTCACCCCCCTCTCCCTTACATTGTCTCTAGTCATTTGCTCTCTTACGGTGGATTATCAGTTTTGCATGAACAATCATGATAGAAAAGCATTCTTTAAATATCTGTTTAATAAATTGTTATTGATGAAATAAGCTAAATCAATACTAAACCACCTTAAGGGATGAGAAGAAGGAATCTCAATCTCATCATACTTTGCATATGTATAAACAACAGTCATGCTCAAATACTTTATATGTGCATTAGTTTGTGATTGGTTAGAAAGGGGTTTGTTCTGGGTGACATGGAAATCAGTGGAAACAAAAAAAAAAAAAATACACCCGAGGTGCGGAGTATGGCCATGATGGAAAATAGCTGCTTCACATTAGAGCTCCTACACCCTGTGTATGTCTTAATGGATAAATATGGATCCCAGCACTGCTTATATAAGATAACTTCTACTTGTATGCTTGTGGGACAATGGAGGACATGCAACTGCCACAGAGGACATGGGATCCTTGCCCAACGACTGCATCTGAACACACACGGTGGGGCCTAGTTCGGAACATACGCCTGACACGCGGCCTGCATTACACCATAAAAGCAGGCAGCGTGGATCAGCCATAACCCATAACAAAGATCGAAGGGACCGAGATCCCATATTAGGGTCAACCTGCAGAACAGATACACTTCATTCCTCCAGAAATAGTCTGGGCTTATTGACCACTACACCCTAACGCTTGCCGGGTAGCTTCACATGGGCTGCTTGGGTCAGAGAAACAGCTGTGAGCATCCCTTTGGTGGGTTTGATCTACCTCAAGTTGTAAGCAACGGCTTGTCACCTCTTTCTTCCCACTCTAATGATTTCTGAAATGTTCATTCAAGCATGCTGAGATGTCTACTGTAACAGCTAAAACCTCCCTTATAAGCCCTAGGGGAGCACACTAACTTTCTGCACTATTTTGGAGAGGACCACACACTCTTTATTTACCCTGTCATTATTCAGCTAAACAATATATATTGCTGCAGTATTATAACATATTTTTCTTGTTACTTAATAAAGTGGCCTCTCTGCCAGGCATGGTACTTATGCAAAAGATCCTTCTTATTAAACTCAACCATAGAGACCTGAAGCTGCTTCAGTTTGGATTCAATCAGTTTATTGTGCAACCTCCCTTATCATCCTGGATAACAAAACAGTTTGCCAATCTGGCAATGCCTAACGAGATTTCAAACATGGCAGACAAAGGAGCGAAGTTTAAGAATATGAATCAATATCATTAGTGCCTACAAACCCAAATATACAGTTAATTATTTAAAACGGCTGGGTATTTCTGTGCTAGTCTCACACAGTGGGTACAAGTTTGTCAAATCTGTGATGTGAAACGCGGGTCAGACATTCTTGATATAGTCCTCTCCTTTCCAAGGCCACTCTTTATTTGAACTACTTTAATTTTGGGTTAATTATCTGAGTAACCTGTACACACTGTGTGAGACTAGCACGGGAATACCCAGCAGTTTTAAATAATTAACTGTATATTTGGGTTTGTAGGCACTAATGATATTGGATTGAACTGGCAAGTCATTTTTTAAATTTTAAAATTCTATTAATTAATTATTTATGTGTATAGTTAATATTGGTTAAGTTTTAGGCCCATCTCTACCTGCAGAATCTGTTTTGTAAAATTAAAGGTACTACCTCTTTCACAGATATTATGATCTAGAGCCCACAAGGCACTTCCTCCAAGGCCTTTGCTGATAGCACCGCCTATCAATGTTATCATTAAAATCCTGAATTTCAGGGACAAAGAGGAAGTTTTAAAATGTTGAACAGCTAAACACCCCATCATGCATGCCGATATTGAACTTCAGATTTTCTCAGACCTTAGCCTAGCAACTTTGCAAAAGGAAAGATATCTTAAGTTTATAACCACATAGAAGCAACAAAATATAATTGCTTTCAAAGGGGACAAGACTGCTACCTACAGAACAGCAATGGACCTTGAAAACTTTTTTAAAGCTCTGAATATTACCTCTGCTTTCTCCTCTCAGGAAGCTTTGACACACCCAGATTAGTCACAGACATGGCGATCTCTTCTAGCACCATAATTACTAGCGTGCTATTGGCATAAGATTACAGTAGTTGCTTTCGGCGGCTCATTTTTGTCGACAATGGTTGATCCAGATTTCTGATGAAGACAGAAGAACTTATTGATAAGTACAATCGCCTAGATTTAGAGTTCTGCATTAGCCATCAAAAGCAGCGTTAAGGGGTCCTAACGCTGCTTTTGGCCGCCCACTGTTATTTAGAGTCAGGCAGGAAAGGGTCTAACGCTCACTTTCAACCCGCGACTTTTCCATACCGCAGATCCCCTTACGCCAATTGCGTATCCTATCTTTTCAATGGGATCTTCCTAACGCCGGTATTTAGAGTCTTGGCTGAAGTGAGCGGTACACCCTCTACCGACAAGACTCCTACCGCCCATGGAAAGGCTGTAGTTAAGAGCTTTATGGGCTAACGCCGGTTTATAAAGCTCTAAACTACAGTGCTCTAAAGTACACTAACACCCATAAACTACCTATGTACCCCTAAACCGAGGTCCCCCCACATCGCCGCCACTATAATAAATATTTTTAATCCCTAATCTGCCGACCGTACATCGCAGCCACCTACATTATCCCAATGAACCCCTAATCTGCTGCCCCTAACATCGCCGACACCTACATAATATTTATTAACCCCTAATCTGCCCCCTCCAATGTCGCCGCTACCTAACTACACTTAGTAACCCCTAATCTGCCGACCGGACCTCGCCGCCACTATAATAAATGTATTAACCCCTAAACTGCCGCACTCCCACCTCGCAAACCCTATAATAAATAGTATTAACCCCTAATCTGCCCCCCCCCAACGTCGCCACCACCTAACTTCAAGTATTAACCCCTAATCTGCCGACCGGACCTCGCCGCTACTCTAATAAATGTATTAACCCCTAAAGCTAAGTCTAACCCTAACACCCCCCTAAATTAAATATAATTTTAATCTAACGAAATACATTAAATCTTATTAACTAAAGTATTCCTATTTAAAACGAAATACTTACCTGTAAAATAAACTCTAAACTAGCTACAATATAACAAATAATTATATTGTAACTATTTTAGGATTTATATTTATTTTACATGCAACTTTGTATTTCTTTTAACTAGGTACAATAGCTATTAAATAGTTATTTACTATTTAATAGCTACCTTGTTAAAATAATTACAAAATTACCTGTAAAATAAATCCTAACCTAAGTTACAATTAAACCTAACACTACACTATCAATAAATTAATTAAATAAATTACCTACAATTACATACAATTAAATAAACTAAACTAAATTACAAAAAATAAAAAAGATCACAAGAATATTATGCTAATTACACCTACTCTAAGCCCCCTAATAAAATAAAAAAAGCCCCCCAAAATAATAAAGGTCCCTACCCTATTCTAAATTAAAAAGTACCCAGCTCTTTTACCAGCCCTTAAAAGGGCTTTTTGCAGGGCATGCCCCAAAGTAATCAGCTCTTTTGCCTGTAAAAAAAAATACAACCCCCCCAACATTAAAACCCACCACCACATACCCCTACTCTAACCCAAACCCCCCTTAAATAAACCTAACACTACCCCCCTGAAGATCTCCCTACCTTGAGTCGTGTTCATCCAGCCGGGCCGAAGTCTTCATCCCATGGGGCAGAAGAGGACATCCAGACCGGCAGAAGTCTCTCTTCATCCTATCCGGGCAGAAGAGGACATCCGGACCGGCAGACATCTTCATCCTAGCGGCATCTTCTATCTTCATCCATCTGACGAGGAGCGGCTCCATCTTCAAGACCTCCGGCGAGGAACATCCTTCTTCCCCGACGACTACCCAACGACTGTTCCGATCAGCCAATAGAATGCTAGCTCAATCTGATTGGCTGATTGGATCAGCCAATCGGATTGAACTTGAATCTGATTGGCTGATTCAATCAGCCAATCAGATTTTTCCTACCTTAATTCCGATTGGCTGATAGAATCCTATCAGCCAATCGGAATTTGAGGGATGCCATCTTGTATGATGTCACTTAAAGGGGAAGAAGGATGGAACTGAAGAGGACATCCGGAGCGGAAGAAGTTAATCCTCCAAGCGGCGCTGAAGAAATCTTCCATCCGATGAAGTCATCATCCAATCAGCCAATCGGATTGAGCTCGCATTCTATTGGCTGTTCCGATCAGCCAATAGAATGCGAGCTCAATCTGATTGGCTGATTGGATCAGCCAATCGGATTGAACTTGAATCTGATTGGCTGATTCCATCAGCCAATCAGATTTTCCTACCTTAATTCCGATTGGCTGATAGAATCCTATCAGCCAATCGGAATTGAGGGGACGCCATCTTGGATGACGTCCCTTAAAGGAGCCGTCATTCGTCGTAGTCCGTCGGTGAAGAAGGTGGTTCCTCGTCGGCGGAAGGAAGATTCAAGACCCGGCTTGGAAGATGACTTCGCCCGGATAGAAGACCTCTTCAGCGCCTCTTTGAAGATGACATCGGCCGGATCGAAGACTTCTTCAGCGCCGCCTGGATGATGACTTCATCGGATGGAAGATTTCTTCAGCGCCGCTTGGAGGATTAACTTCTTCCGCTCCGGATGTCCTCTTCAGTTCCATCGGTGGCTCGGCTGAGTGAAGACGACTCAAGGTAGGATGATCTTCAGGGGATTAGTGTTAGGTTTTTGTAAGGGGGGTTTGGGTTAGATTAGGGGTATGTGGGTGGTGGGTTTTAATGTTGGGGGGGGTTGTATTTTTCTTTTACAGGCAAAAGAGCTGAACTTTTTGGGGCATGCCCCCACAAATGGCCCTTTTAAGGGCTGGTAAGGTAAAAGAGCTTTGAAATTTATGTAATTTAGAATAGGGTAGGGTTTTTTTTTATTTTGGGGGGGTTTGTTATTTTATTAGGGGGCTTAGATTAGGTGTAAGTAGCTTAAAATTGTTGTGATATTTTTAACATGTTTGTAACTTAATTTTTTATTTTTTGTAACTTAGCTTTTTTTATTTTTTGTACTTTAGTTAGTTTATGTAATTGTATTTCATTGTAGTTATTTGTAGGTAGTTTATTTAGTTAATTTAATGATAGTGTAGTATTAGGTTTAATTGTAACTTAAGTTAGGATTTATTTTACAGGTAATTTTGTATTTCTTTTAGCTAGGTAGTTATTAAATAGTTAATAACTATTTAATAACTATTCTAACTAGCTAAAATAAATACAAAGTTACCTGTAAACTAAATATAAACCCTAAGATAGCTATAATATAAGTATTAATTACATTGTAGCTATCTTAGGGTTTATTTTACAGGTAAGTATTTATTTTTAAATAGGAATAATTTATTAAAGTATAGTGTAGTGTTAGGTGTAATTGTAACTTAGGTTAGGATTTATTTCACAGGTAAATTTCTCTTTATTTTAGCTAGGTAAGCTATTAAATAGTTAATAACTATTTAATAGTTATTGTACATGGTTAAAATAAATTGAAAGGTACCTGTAAAATAAATATAAATCCTAAGATAGCTAGAATATAATTATTATTTATACTGTAGCTATATTAGGGTTTATTTTATAGGTAAGTATTTAGTTTTAAATAGGATTCATTTAGTTAATAAGAGTTAATTTATTTAGATGTATTTAATTATTATTTAAGTTAGGGGGGCGTTATGGTTAGGGTTAGACTTAGGTTTAGGGGTTAATCATTTTATTACAGTGGCGGCGGCGTAGTGGGGGGCAGGATAGGGGTTAATAAATTTATTATAGGTTGCGGCGGGTTCATGGAGCGGCGGTTTAGGGGTTAAACTATTTATTTAGTTGCGGAGAGGTGCGGGATCAGCAGGATAGGGGTTAATAATTTTACAATAGAGGGCGACGGTATGGGGGGGCAGGATAGGGGTTACTAGGTATAATGTAGGTGGCAGCGGTGTCCGGGAGCGGCGGTTTAGGGGTTAATACATTTATAAGAGTTGCGGCGGGGTCTAGGAGCGGCGGTTTAGGGGTTAGTAACTTTATTTAGTTGCGGGGGCCTCCGGGGGCGCCGGTATAGGGGGTAGAACAGTGTAGTTTAGTGTGAGTGCTTAGTGACAGGCTAGCAATAAAGCTGGGAAAAAGCCGAAGGGCAGCGAGATCGGATGAGTGATAACTGTCACAGTCCGCTGCTCATCGCCCCGCGGCTTTTTGACAGCTTTATTTGATAACTTAGGCGAACGTATTCAAGGTCCGCGGTGGCGAAGGTAGGCGAGCTTAGGCGGACGTATTGGGCCGGCGAAGCCAGAAAAGTAGACGGCTTGATAACTAGCCCCCTGTATATTATTTAAAGGTTACTCAATAATGAAATAGATGTCTGCCTTTAGCTTAGGGTTCTTCCTACCCCCCCCCCCCTTTTTTTCTTTTTCTTTCACCTAAGCTAGACTTTACATATGCAAATCTTGGTCGCATTGTGCAAAATACTGCCCCCTACGGCTTAAACCTTTCTATACACACATATATATTATTCCTCCCCCCTTTTTTTTCTCTCCCCCTCTTCCTGTCCCCTGAGTACATCAACCACAGATTATGATTAATATTGCTGAGGTCCATAACCAGTTATTGTTACAAATGTATTGTTCATTTTTACATTAAGGACCAGCCAGGGCTAAGACCCCTGAAATAAATTATACTTGTTGTAGTTTACAAACATCTACTATACAATTGCAGTGGTAGATTGTTTTGAGATTATCATTTGTCTATAAATAAAACCATCTTCACTGATAACTAGGCCTACTCAGCTTTTTTCCCTCTTTCTCCTTACCTTCTTACCACCCCCTACATCTCCCACGTCTCCCACACTGATTTAACTGGGGCCATAACAATAATACAGGAAAGATGGTCCCTACACATAGTCAACCAGAAATTCACAATATTAAATTACTAAATGTTATTCCAAGCGTTTAAAAAAATCTAGACAAGAGGTCCATATTGATATGTGAACTACATAAACAGAAGGGAGATGTAACATTTTTACAGGAGACACATTTCCAAAGTCATAAAGAGCTTGGAAAAGATACAGATATCCATTGGCATATTTTGATTCAGGACCCCATAAACGTAATGTGGTCGGAATCCTTATACATCATACTGTGTTCTTTCAACTCTTGTTCATTGAAAAAGGCACAAAAGATATCTCATAATAATAGGTCTCCATTATAGTAGATCAATAACCTTAGTTAACGTCTAGTCCCCTAATATTAATCAGCATCTTTTCTTCAAAGAAATCACAAAAATAAATTTAGAACACACCAAAGGCACATTGTTTCTGTGCTGAGACTTTAATATTCAGATATGGCGGTGCTGTGTCTGTTAGGAATCAAGCTGAATATCCCTCTTTGCTTCTCCAGTCAAATCAGATCTATTTAACCTCCAAAAGATAATAGCCCAAGATAGTGTAGTAACATCACACAAAAGTACTCACAGGATTTAAAATGAAGATCAACTTTATTACTGGAATATATATATACACACACTGTACAGTGCTGTCATGCCATGCCTTCTACAAACTATACATGACATATTGACATTCATTCACAAACAATCATAATGATTGTCTGTGAATGAATGTCAATATGTCATGGTTGCAAATGATGCCTGATGAGCCTTTCACATACCTCCTAATATTTCAAAATTTGAAAGAGGGACACCCCCACAGTGGGAAAAGTCCCCCCCCCCCCCCGCACCGGGAAAAGTGTAATCTGAGGAGCACAAGATTATATGTGGAGACTTCCTCTCCAGTGAGTCTCCAGTCATGTTCCTTGTGCTGAGAAGGAACGTGAGTGACGTGACCTCGCTGAAACTGTTCTGGAGGAGGAGCAAAGCTGTGCCAGCATGCATGGGGGATTGAAGTGTCGCGTGGTGCTGAGTGTAGAGCACTAGGCATGTGTTGTGGTGGGTGGGGGTTCCTTCCAAGTGTGAACACGGGTCGGGGAGGCAAGCTGTCGCTGCGCAGTCACCCTCAGTCATCATCTCACTCAAAATAAAAAAACGGCCCAGAATAAAAAACAAGCAAAATTTAAAAAATATGTCACACTGTTGTCAGTCTGCCGCGGCACACCTGGGGATCTCTCATGGCACACTTGTGTGCCACGGGCACACTGTTTGAAAAACACTACTCTAAACACACCCACTTAACAGGTGTTGCGAGGTGGTTTACATCAGGGTAGTTCTATCCATTTGTTACGATGGGACTCATCTAAAGCTTCACACAACAAATTCAGCAGAATGGCACTAATTGATAGAAGATTGTGGCTTCTTACTTTGACAAGGACCCCCAACAGACTCTGCACAGGGACCTCTGTTAAAGAATTCCCTTAATCTGAACCCTACTAGCGATCACCAGCAAAATAAATCAGAGGACGATATTAACCCTAGGGTTAGAACGCTTACCTTACTCAGCAAGTCTACTGATCTAAGTCACACCGTTGAGCAGCTAACAGATTTAAGAAGAGCAACTACAATAATAGATGACGAAGAGTGTAGAGGGGTTAATATGGTTGCTGCAGGTACATAGGAAACATTCTTACAGATTGATAATGACTAAGTGTCCAAAGATCTGGGCCATTCTCCACTATTTCTATGGCCGCTGTTAATGATTGCAGTTTACTAGAGGTCACAGATGATGGATGTCGTTGGCAAGCTCTATATTCAATAAACAAAGAACACCATCTGACACTGTGAGTAAGTAATATGAAGAAGACTAGACCTAGTACACTACTAGTCCGGTGCTACCCCAGAAAATGTAATACAACATACACTCCCAAAGACAGGAGAGAAAAAAAGGTAGTGGCTCATAGCACTCCTCCTCATCATCAGAGTAACTAGGTTAAAACATAACTTTTATTAATCAATAAAAACAGGGAATCCATGTATAAACAAACCACCACCACCAACTAAAATAACCATGATACACCCCCTTGTTGTTGGCTTCAGAAGTCGTGATTACTTTATGTACAATTTGGTACACCATTTTTGGCAATTTAGTTTTTAGTATTACCAAGTAGCTACTTATGTTACCATACATCGTGGTGGATATTAGTGGTGTACTGTTTTATTAAAGTGCACTGTCTACTATACATTAGGAGCACCTCAGTTTACATCACTACAACTGCCTTTAGTGTGGGAGTTTACTGTTTTTCATACTCCCCTTTTTACTGACCATCGCAATAGTAAACTTAGAAGGCTTCGTCAGCCTCTCTGATATAAATTTAAGAACAAATTTAGTTTATCTGTTACTGAACCCTACCCTATACCTCCGGTGTTGTTAATTCCATTCAACCTCATAGTGTTAGAAGTGTTCATTTGTGTTATTATGTATCAGGTGGGAACTAGTGGAGTAGTGTTCCACTAGGTGCACAAGTAGTTACCCCATGAGCATTTTCATTTATGACAATAGTACCATCGCCTAACTGTGGGAGCATATTACCTCACTCCCTACTTTTCATTATCTATTGCAGTAGCCAACTATACAATTCCGTTGATTTAGCACACTTCATGGTGACCACAGCCATTACTGACATACCACTACTGAGCGTATACTTTAGGTATCAAGAGTGACACGGCACTGTGTTTTTATTGTTTCATTATTTATGTTTTAATTATTATCAATAAAAGTTTTAACCCCGCCTTCCCACTCTCCTATCTTGATATACACGTTAAGACAATCTATATTGGTTTAGATTACCCATAAATGTTGTTGAGTGCTTTTTTGTACACACTTTCCAGTTATCCAATGTTTTTTTGTGAACTTTCCAATTTGCTTTTCTCATCAAATGTACTTTATTCTTTCGGTATTCTTTGTTGAACGCCAAACCTAGGTAGGCTCATATGCTCATTTCAAAGCCCTTGAATGCCGCCTCTTGTCTCAGTGCATTTTGACAGTTTTCCACAGCTAGACAATGCTATTGCATGTGTGCCATATAAATAACATTCGCCTAGATTACGAGTGTTGCACTAACTCCAGCCCAAGTGCGGTATGTGTTTTTTGTGAGGCTCCCTCAAACATATTTAGCCCCTCTAGCCTCACCAGTCCATCTGTTATTAAATATTATTTAATAACATAAGGACTGGTGAGGCTAGAGAAGCTGAAGACGCTCGAGGGAGCCTAACAAAAAAAACATACCGCACTTGGACTGGAGTTAGTGCAACACTCGTAATTTATGAATCAGCACTAAAATACAAGTCTGTCAAAAGCACTGAGGTAAGGGGGCTGTCTGCAGAAGCTTAGATACAAGGTAATCACAGAGGTGAAAAGTGTATTGATATAACAGTTAGCTAGATTACGAGTTTTCAGTGCTATAGGGAAATTAACGACCGCCACAAAAGCGGCATTATTTCACCTCCCTATCGCTGCTTTTACAGGTTTTGAAAAAGCAGGCTTGTGCGGGCGATATGGTGGCATTGAGCTCCATGCCGCACCGAAATACAAGCGCTGCTTTGACGTGCTTGTGCACAATTTCCCCATAGACATCAATGGGGAGAGCCGGCAATAAAGAAGCCTAACACCTGCGATCGCCGAAACAAAAGCTCCGTAACGCAGCCCCATTGATGTCTATGGGGAAAGAAAAAGTTATGTTTAAACCTAACACCCTAACATGAAAACCACATCTAAACACCCCTAATCTGCCGCCCCAAACATCGCCGCCACCTACATAATGTTATTAACCCCTAATCTGCCGCCCTTAACATCACCGCCACCTAAATAAAAATATTAACCCTTAATCTGCCGCCCTTAACATTGCCGCCACCTACATTACAGTTATTAACCCCTAATCTGCTGCCCCAATGTCGCTGCCACTATACTAAAGTTATTAACCCCTAAACCTCTGGCCTCCAACATCACTAACACTAAATAAATATATTAACCCCTAACCCTAACCCTAAGCAAAACCCTAACGTAACCCTAAGATTAAATCTAACCCTAACACCCCCTAACTTAAATATAATTAAAATAAATCTAAATAAACCTTACAATTATTAACTAAATAATTCATATTTAAAACTAAATACAAACTTACCTGTAAAATAAAACCTAATCTAGCTACAATAAAACTAATAGTTATATTGTAGCTATCAAACGGCTAGATTAAGAGTTGTGCGTTATGAGTGAAAAAGCAGCGTCATGGCTCTTTTTCACTACTGCTGCTATTACGAGTCTTGTAGTTATAGCTGTACCGCACACCTTTTTGGCCGTAATGCAACGTAACTACCGCACCTTTCAAAAAGTCCTTTTTCAATGGGACTTCCATAAATATTACGAGTTCTGCCTGGGAGGCCAAAAAGTGAGCGGTACAGCCTATACCAACAAGATTCATACCGCCATCTAAAGTCAGTAGTTATGAGTTTTGCGCTACAAAGCTGTAGCATAAAACTCATAACTAAAGTCTTAAACAGTACACAAACATCCATAAACTACCTATTAACCCCTTAACCGAGGCCCTCCTGCATCACAAACACTAAAAGAAAATTATTAACCCCTAATCTGCCGCTCCGGACATCGCCAAGACTATAATAAACATATTAACCCCTAAACCGCCACACTCCCACATCGCAAACACTAGTTAAATATTATTAACCCCTAATCTGCTGCCCCAATGTCACCGCCACCTACATACATTTATTAACCCCTAATCTCCCCTCCCCAACGTCACCGCCGCCACTATACTAAAGTTATTAACCCCTAAACCTAACCCTAAGTCTAACCCTAACACCCCCTAACTTTAATAAAATTAAAATAAATCTAAATAAAAATTACAATTAATACCTAAATTATTCCTATTTAAAACTAAATTACTTACCGGTAAAATAAACCCTAAGCTAGCTACAATATAACTAATAGTTACATTGTACTAGCTATCTTAGGTTTTATTTTTATTTCACAGCTAAGTTTGTATTTATTTTAACTATGTAGACTAGTTAGTAAATAGTTATTAACTATTTACTAACTACCTAGCTAAAATAAATACAAATTTACCTGTAAAATAAAACCGAACCTGCCTCACACTAACACCTAACATTACAATAAAATTAACTAAATTACATTAATTAAATACAATTAAGTAAAAAAAAAAAAAACACTAAATTACACAAAATAAAATATTTAAACTAATTACACCTAATCTAATAGCGCTATCAAAATAAAAAAGCCCCCCCCAAAATAAAAAAACCCTAGCCTAAAATAAACTGCCAATAGCCCTTAAAAAGGGCCTTTTGCGGGGCATTGCCCCAAAGAAATCAGCTCTTTTACCTGTAAAAAAAATACAAACAACCCCCCACAGTAAAACCCACCACCCACACAACCAAACCCCCCAAGTAAAATCCTATCTAAAAAACCTAAGCTCCCCATTGCCCTGAAAATTGCATTTGGATGGGCATTGCCCTTAAAAAGGCATTTAGCTCTTTTCCATTGCCCAAACCCTAAGCTAAAAATAAAACCCACCCAATAAACCCTTAATAAAACCTAACACTAACCCCCGAAGATCCACTTACAGTTTTTGAAGACCGGACATCCATCCTCATCAAGCTGGGAGAAGTCTTCATCCAAGCGGGCAGAAGTCCTCAACGAAGCCGGGAGAAGTCTTCATCCAAGTGGCAAGAAATGGTCCTCCAGGCAGGCAGAAGTCTTCATCCAGACGGCATCTTCTATCTTCATCCTTGCGACGCGGAGCGGCTCCATCTTCAAGACATCCGGGGTGGAGCATCCTCTTCTGTCGACGTCTACTGAAGAATAAAGGTTCCTTTAAGGCACGTCATCCAAGATGGCGTCCCTTAAATTCCGACTGGCTGATAGAATTCAGGGGTTACGTTAGGGTTAGGGTTAGGGGTTAATATATTTATGTAGAGTTAGTGATGTGGGAGGTCAGAGGTTTAGGGGTTACTAATTTATTTTAGTATATTTCGTTGTTGAGGGCTTGCGGTTTAGTGGTTATTAGGTTTATTATAGCGGCCGTGTGGGCGGTCGGCAGATTAGGGGTTAATAATCTTTAAATAGTGTTTGTGATGTGGAAGGGTCATGGTTTAGGGGTTAATAGGTTTATTATAGTGACGACAATGTCAGGGAGCGGCGGAATAGGAGTTAATAATTTTATTTAGTTGCAGCGATGTCCTGAGCGGCAGATTAGGGGTTAATCATTTTATTTTAGTGTTTGCGATGCAGGAGGGCCTCAGTTTAGGGGTTAATAGGTAGTTTACGGACTTCCGGTGGGCGGAGCAACTAGCTGGATGCAACTCACAGGAGCTCCGCAACATCGTATACATAATTGCTCCTCCAGGTTGCTGTCCAGCTTGCCCCCGTGCCTGTATCTTACCTGATAGGTGGCCTGACACTCCACCACTATATCTAGGCTGATTGCCGACACCCGCATGAAGGACTTTAACAACAGTCCTAGCCCACGGAGGGAATAAGAAAAAGGTGCGAACGGCGCCATATTGGATAGCAGCACAGCAGCACCTCAGACCTTGTCGGGGTCCGGATCCCTCCCGTCACAGCTGTAACCCGGTTTGCGCAGTGAGTAAGCTAGAGACACCGGTTGCCTGTGTTAGCATATGCACGGCCTCTGTGGCCACTCAGGCTCTTTGGACAACGTCTCTGCTCGCAGTGGACTCCGGCCACGCTGGTTTGGGTGAGCTGCCTTGTTTTATGAGTGAATGTGTGGGGAAGGTCTGGCACTAACAATTTACTCCTGGCATCTCTGTATACACTCCCTGGGGAAGACAAGCTTCATCGTTCAAAAGTTCCAGACTCCTGTAGTACTTGGCATATACCCTTCATTTATTGATTCTATATCACAGGGGACAGTTTACCCACGCCTCAATACTGTTGCCTATATGGTTATTTTGCAGATCTTGCTGTTTGTCTGCTCCAGCACCCCTTAATTACAGTCCCCAGTACATTGATATAAAGAGCCTCTGCAGGAAAGGAAGTGAAAGGGTTTATTTCAGCCTGTGTCTTGGGATGTTTTGATTACAATTTCACTGTTTTCTATGGGATTTGCAGAGCAGGGGAAAGTTTAAGCACACTTCAACACTGCTGCCCACACTGTTACTTGGCAAATCCTGCTATGTGTCTGCTTTGAAGCCCCTTAGAGACAGCTTTCAGTGCCTTGATATAAAAAGCCTTTGCAAGGGAAGAAGAGAAATAGTTTATTACAGTTTACATCCTGGGATGTGATGATTGCAACTTCATTGTTCTCCCTGCCATTTATGTTATTGTTGCATTATACAGAACAACAGTGCAACTTAGTGGTCTATTTACAACACTACAGTATCTTCAATTCCTCTGTTTTTTGTTCTATGAAAGTGGACGAGTATTTTCACAGGCTATCTCCGCCTACAAGCAGCACCATGAGTCATAGATCGAAAAATCAAGAAAAAAGGCAAAAGCCCATCACGGAAGCTCAGGCAAACACCTCACTCGCGGAGAGTAACTCCTCAGGAGATCACACCTCGCTTCTGCAGGAGCTTAAGGCATTCTTCTTACCAAAGATGGACACTTTGCAGGCTGGTGTAGACACATTAACCAGTGAAGTGCGACAATTTGCTTCACGTATGTCTGCTGCAGAACAGAGAATTTCTGGGGTTGAAGATAGGCAACAGGAATCAGAAATATCCGTAAAGCACCTGCTGAAACAGAATCAACAATTAATGGATAAAGTGGAAGATTTAGAGAAAAGCAGCAGGCAAAATAATTTACGAATCGTAGGTGTTCCTGAATCCATTAAAGACAAAGATTTATTGGAATTTGCCGCTTCCACCTTTCCAAAGCTCTTGGGTCTGCCTCTGGACTGTTTACCATTGGATATTGAGAGATCACACAGCATAGGCCCCAATAGATATTTGGAAAACTCCAGGGAAAAACCACGTCAAGTAATCTTTAAATGTCTGAATTTCCAGGACAAATTAGCCATTCTAAGAGCCTATAGGGCTGCCAAAGAAGTCATTTATGAAAATCATCGCCTCTTATTATTCCAAGACTTCTCGGTTGAGGTCACCAAGAAATGTAAGGACTTTGTTTCAATCTGCTCCAGCCTTCATGAACAGGGGTGTAGGTTTGCTCTTATGTTTCCAGCTACCCTGAAGATCCAGACTCTCTCAGGACCAAAAACCTTCCACATGCCTGCGGCAGCACAGGCATACCTGGCATCAGAGCGTAGGCAGGATATTGATGTCCTCAATTTAGCATATAATGTATTTTAAAATGTATGCTGTTTTTCTCTTGCAGGGATTGTTGTTTTGGCTATTCATTCCATGTTTAGATTTACGCTCCTGGGGCTGGGAGTTGGGGCACTGCGGTGCCAATGTGCCTTTCAACCTTGAGTTTTGGCCCTTGATAAGACCACTTGTTCACGCTTACTGTATGCCTGGGCATTGTGGTGTCCCTTCTCTGGCCCGTATGAGTGACTTAGGTTTCATACAATGCATAATCCTGCAGATACTGTTCACTTATTATTTATATAGTGTGTATTGGTTCATGTTTATGCACGTACATTTTACAAGATGCTGTACCACAGTGTCAATGGCCCATAAGCCTTTTTTCAGAAGTTTTTGTTTTTAATAAGGTTCTTGATAATCTCTGGTCTTCCTTTTGCTCCCCCATATACCTGGCCCCCAACTTGTTTTCCGTAGGACCCTATGGAGACCTTATACCCCCCTTCTACCCTCCGCTGTGTATTAATGTTTATGTCCTAGAGCTGTTCCTGTCTCAGGATATCAGTAGTGAGCACAGGATACCTGGCTGTTCACCCCAACCCTTACTTATCTATTATATGGCTATTCCCGGTCCCTACCCCACACTGAGGCAATTTATTACCCTAAAATTAGATTGGATGCCTCTGGGCCACACCTGGCTTTGTCATGCCTTGCTCTCCTTCCCCCAAGTTGACTCATAGACCTAGGTTATTGTGTTCTTTTTTCTTGCAAAGAGAGTTCCATATCTATTCAACTGTATTATAGACGGGTTGCCTTACTGCTTTTATTCAAGGTTGCAATTGCAGAAGTGGTCTGGAGTCTATTTTACTTATGTATAACTCACAGGGTTTTGTGTTCTTGCTTCCTTTTCAGCTTTGGTCAGATCAATGCCTGGACGCCTCTGGTTCCCCCCTCTCCACTACGCCACCTATCTTTGGGGACTCATCTGCTCTTTCACATAAGTGTAAGTCAACATACGCCTCCTACACCTCATACACTAACTAAGGCATCTGGCTGGGTTTGTTTCCCTGGCCACATGTCTCATACCCTTATGAGTTTTAGACATGGCACTTCCTTTTAGGATCATTGCATGGAATGTGGGGGGCATCACGTCCCCTGCAAAAAGAAGCATGATTCTTCAACATTTAAACTCCCTACGGGCTGACAGAGCCCTGATCCAAGAGACTAAACTGACGGTTGAGGAACATGAGAAGTTAAAAACCCGTTGGGTCGGTCACATTATATTTTCCCCTACAGAAGGTAGGAAGAGGGGGGTTGCCATCTTAGTGCGAAAGGGCCTAGTGGCTACTTTTTCCCAGGTGGAGATAGATCAGAGGGGGAGATACATTGTTGCCCTACTTCGGGTTGATACCCTCACATACACTCTCTGTAAAATCCATGCCATATACACGTCCCCTGATAGGGGGCATAACAGGTATTAAACTGATCAGAATAGTACTACTTAACACACCATTCATATCTGGTGGCACAGTAGATTGCACGCGCAGTGCCCCAAATTTGAAGTAGGAGGACCGACCAAGCATCTTTTTCCATCTCCCGGTTCCTAAAGTCCATGCCATATACACGTCCCCTGGCGCCGCAATTGCCTCTGGGAACCTTACCATGGGTCCCAGACCGCACGTCTTGTAAATCTCTGTCTGGGAAATTATCTATCTATCAAATCTATCTATTTATCTATCAAATCTATCTATCTATCGTATCTATCAAATGTATATTGCATCTATTGATCTATCTAATCTATCTATCTATCTATCAAATCTATCTATCTCGTGGCCGGACTGTTTTGTGACAGCCACTTGTGTTTCGGCCAAATGTCGGTCGGACAAATGTCCGTCGGCTAAAAGTCCGGCCACGATTGCACGCGCAGTGCCCCAAATTTGAAGTAGGAGGACCGACCAAGCATCTTTTTCCATCTTCCGGTTCCTAAAATCCATGCCATAAACACGTCCCCTGATAGGGGGCGTAACAGGTATTAAACTGATCAGAATAGTACTACTTAACACACCATTCATATCTGGTGTTACAGTAGATTGCACGCGCAGTGCCCCAAATTTGAAGTAGGAGGACCGACCAAGCATCTTTTTCCATCTCCCGGTTCCTAAAGTCCATGCCATATACACGTCCCCTGGCGCCGCAACTGCCTCTGGGAACCTTACCATGGGTCCCAGACCGCACGTCTTGTAATTCTCTGTCTGGGAAATTATCTATCTATCAAATCTATCTATTTATCTATCAAATCTATCTATCTATCTTATCTATCAAATGTATATTGCATCTATTGATCTATCTAATCTATGTATCTATCTATCTATCAAATCTATCTATCTCGTGGCCGGACTGTTTTGTGACAGCCACTTGTGTTTCGGCCAAATGTCCGTCGGACAAATGTCCATCGGCTAAAAGTCCGGCCACGATTGCACGCGCAGTGCCCCAAATTTGAAGTAGGAGGACCGACCAAGCATCTTTTTCCATCTCACGGTTCCTAAAATCCATGCCATATACATGTCCCCTGGTGCCGCAACTGCCTCTGGGAACCTTACCATGGGTCACAGACCGCACGTCTTGTAATTCTCTGTCTGGGAAATTATATATCTATCAAATCTATCTATTTATCTATCAAATCTATCTATCTATCGTATCTATCAAATGTATATTGCATCTATTGATCTATCTATCTAATCTATGTATCTATGTATCTATCAAATCTATCTATCTTGTGGTTGTGCAAATGGACTGTTTGCGGTTGTTTGTGGTGCGTTAAACAGGAAGTTTGGTCTGTCACTGTGAAGCGGGCGTAACCCTTACACTACCTGATCGATACAACATCATACCTGATGTTTTAAAGCACGTTATTCCAAACAATTTAGGAATGTTAGGTGATTTATGCCCTTTATGGATTAAAACCAGACTCTGCATCAACTATGTCATTTTCCGTGGGAGTTTTGCCATGGATCCCCCTCCGGCATGCCACAGTCCAGGTGTTAGTCCCCTTGAAACAACTTTTACATTACTATTGTGGCCAGAAAGAGTCCCTGTGGGTTTTAAAATTCGCCTGCCTATTGAAGTCAATGGCGGTTCGCCCGGTTCGCCCGTTCGCGAACAGTTGCGGACGTTCGCGTTCGCTGCTCGCGAACGGAAAATTTTCAGTTCGCGACATCACTATAGAGGAGTAGTGATGACGTAATGCTGATTATTTTTGCTTTGAATAACTCTATATTAAGCATATAAAAAGCTATGTTAAACCTGGGGACAGCTTATAAAACTAATGGGGCTATTGTTGTAGGTTAACCGCACAACGGGTCCGTACAGGGTTGTTGCAAGGCATTTAGCCTAAATATGATTGAGTATACAGATTGCCTGGTTATGAAAAAGCTGCACACACATGAAGATATGTAGCAAGTCTGAATAAACTGGTGGCACCACACTGATATATCAGATATAATAATGGCTAACTAATGGAATATGGGAGGGCACTATATGTGCACAGCACTTCACACCAAACAAACATCAGAGCTAGACACAATAATGACTGGCCTCATATTCCCAGAGACATAACCACATAGCAAGTAAAACATCTGACCTACAGGAAATGTAAAGCCAAAGTCCAAACAAGATGAAGTCTTGCACTGTCTTTTAAGGCAGTAGGTCTCACCATGTAGGGAAGTTTCTCAGTCAGAGGGCTGAAATGTAAAATCCCCCATGAGTTATATTTACTCTCAGGAGCAGTCTCATGACAAGACGCAGGTTGGATGCCTGACACTAGCAGAGAATTTAATGCTGGGCTGCTAGAAGTGACCACCGGTGTCCTCCAGGCCATGAGTATAGGTGGAATGAGGGTTCCCACTCCTTGTTCAGGACTATCACTGTTAACTTTCAATGCTGGCAGCTTTATGAAGAATGACAGATTTGTTATGCTTGCATTCAAGCTTAGGGTGCTGATCTAGAGTCCGTTATGTGACTGCGACAGGGCTCCTTACAATTGTTCAGTGCAGGCAAACCTAATGAAGCCACTCCGTTTAGCCTTCCAAGATGGCGCCCTATATTCCTCTTATAGACCGGCAGAATTACTGATGGCGCAATTTAAGTGCTGCACCGCTGTTATGTGCCTTTCAGTTTGGTCCGTTATGTTACTGCGACAGGGCTCCTTGCGAGTGTTCAGTACAGACGAACCTAATGAAGCCGCTCCGATTAGCCTTCCAAGATGGCGCCCGCTACCTTCTCCTCAATTCGGCTGGGTATTTTGCAATCAGTGCGAACTTCTAGCTGTGTCTCTCTAAAGCATCGGCCCTAGGGACCCTCACAATCTTAGACTAATATTGCCACCAAATGTGCCCTTTTTTTTTTTTTTAAGGTTTTGCGTTATGTTGTGGCTGATTTAGTCCCAATACTTGCAGAGCTACAGAGGCACACATCCTCACAGTAGCTGGCTGGCTCCGCCCCCCTGTGTTTGGGATTTTTATTCTGCAGTCTTGATTTTTCCTTAGAATTTCCCATATAATAATCTTAAGGTGGTGGTAGCATAGAGATAATTTAGTGTTAGTGGCATTAAAGGGAAGTTTGGACATTTTTCTAAGGTCTAGTACAGACTAGAGAGTGTTTGATAATCCTTGCACCCACTGAACTAAGTTACATGCTTGCCTGGAGTGGCTAGACTGTGACAAACTGGTTAAGATGGAAGGGGTCTGTTAACTCTTTCTGTTCCAAGTGACTGGTACAGGGTTGGTAACCCTGTACATCACAACGTTTAGGAGATTCAGCGGGACCAGGAAACTCAGCAGGTACAAGTGGTGAGGATGATACGGGATACCAGGTAGGTGCAGCAGAATTCGAGTAAGCTGCCACTGGTACAGCAAGTACAGGAGACTCAGCAGGCACAGGAGAGCCACATGGAGGAATGCTGAAAAAGGAGCCATAAGTACCTGACACACACCTCTCGCACACACTGACACCTCTCTCACACACACTTCTCTCAAACAGATACAATCATCTCTCTTTACAAACACTTCTTTTTCTCACACACACACTCCTCTCTCACACACACACACACAGGGCCGGCCTTAGGGGTGTACAAGCTGTGTGGCTGCAGAGGGAGACATGGCAACAAGGGTGCCAGGCAGCCAACAGGTCTCGCGCTGGTAGCAAGGCAGCTGCAGCAAGGCAGCTGCACTGTGGTCACATTTGATTTAAATGTGAAACTGGCAGCCAGATCTCTTAGCTCGCTCAGGGAGGATTGGGGGTGTGTGCTTGTCGCAGTAGGAAGGGAGGGCAGTCCCATCAGCCAATAGGTGGTCCGTGGAGAGTCAGTGAAAGAGGGTGTTCTGTCGAGAACTCCAATTCTTTGAAAACTCCAATCTGACATCACTTACGGTGACTTCTATGTTTACTATCTGTTTTTGCCTCTGTCTTGGGGGCGCACCACAGATACTTTGGCATACACCCCAAGTAAACCTTGGGGAATGAGGTTTACAAGGGGGGTTTGCCCCTCTTGAACCCCCCAGGTGAAGGCAAAATAGATAGTGAAGATAGGCAATTACAGTGCCCATCTGATTGGTTGTGAATCCTGTCACTCACTGAGACACGGACCAATCAGATCTATGGCATCACTGGAAGTGATGTCAGATTGGAGTTTTTCATGTATTGGAGTTCTCGATAGAACAACGGCATCGCTGCAAGACTGTTTCCTGCTGAACTTCAGTGCTACGGTAAGAATTTATTGGTATTTTCTGCCTACTCAGTCTTTGTTAATCTTAAGATTAATAACAAAGAGCAGACATGCAGCTGGGGGCAGAACTGGGCTTCCTCTAGTAACAACACACGCATAGATTGTCTGCGCTTACAAACTTTATCAAGTGCAGCAAATTATCTATACACTAGAGCTGCCTGTACGCACCCCCGAGCACAGGCTGCTACACTACCAAGCTATTCACTTACCTGGTTAGGCTGACATTGTACCTGCCCCTGATGCTCACATTGTAGTAACCAGACCTATTGCCCAGCAGGCTCACTCTTCTGTTTGCTCGGAACTGCTGGTCTGTTCCTTTCACTGACTTTTCTTCCCAGCCCACACAGCCACAGCTAACACAGAGCAGGGAGCAACACTAAACAATATACTGATGCTCATACATCAATGGCGCAAGGGTAAAGCCACTGTCAGCACTGACAATCTGGCTCATGGTAAAACTGCACCTTATCAAGACTAAATTCTCTGTTATTGTATTACATATATTGATCAGGTAGTAAATAATACAAAATAATCATAACACATAAAATGGTAAAAAAACGACTGTAAAAAAATCTTTTTTTAAAATCTGTAATACCAAGGTTTATATTGTTAACAGTCATGGAATGCTTACAAATATATATACAAGTACATGTATTTATATAATGTGTTACCCTTAATATCTACTTCGGATAGAGAGATAAAACCTAGGTATATTTATCAAAAGGTGGTGATATTTCATAGAGAGAAAGTATTAATTGCCACAATGAGGAATTATAGCTTTAATAATATAAGTCAAATTAAATATACCGTATATACTCGCTTCTAAGTTGCACCTATAGATAGATCGCACCAGCTAGATAGGTAGTAATAGGTAGATAGGTCGCACCTCGTAAATAATTCGCAACAGGTAGAAAGTTACACACTGTCTTCTTTTTCTTGTTTTTGCTGGCTGGCTGCTTGTGCACCATACCATTGCTGAAGAGTTCTGGAGGTCCAGGGGGGACTCACACAAGTTGCCCGACAAGGAGCTCCATGAACCCCGGGAGAGAGGGCCGCCCACACACTCTCCTGGAACTCCTCCCTGGGAAGCATGAACTCAAGGGAACACCCTAGAACACACAAATCCATGTCCGCTTGTCTATTCCAGAGGGTCCCTTGGAAACGCGCACCATGGCTGGCATGAGAAACACCCTGAGGAGCGAACCCATTTTGCGCACAGGACGGTGGAGCTCCTGCTCGGCCCCAAGGGTGCGAGCACAATACCATCGCTTGAGAGGTCTGGAGGTCCAAGGGGGACTCGTACAAGTTACCTGACAATAAGCTCCCTTAACCCTCAGGAACATTGACCGAACGCACTGGGAGGGAGAGGGGGCCGCCCGCATACTCTCCTGGAACTCCTCCCTGACAAGCATGGAGCTCCAGGGAACACCCTATAGAGCACCGAAATCTGCATACATTTGTCTACTCCGGAGGGTCCCTTGGAAACGCGTACAAAGGCTGGCATAAGAAACATCCTGCAGAGCGAACCCACATTGCATACAGGACCACAGAGCTCCTGCTTGGCCTCAAGGGCACGAGCACAATACCATCGCTTAAGAGGTCTGGAGGTCCAGGGGGGACTCGCACAAGTTACCTGACAATAAGCTTCATGAGCTCGGGAACATTGACCGGACGCACCGGGAGGAAGAGGGAGCCACCCGCACACTCTCCTGGAACTCCTCCCTGGCCAGCATGGAACTCCAGGGAACACCCTATAGAGCACCGAAATCCGTGTCCACTTGTCTACTCCGGAGGGACCCTTGGAAATGCGCACAAAGATTGGCATGAGAAACATCCGGTGGAGCGGACCCATATTGTGTGTGGGACTGCGGAGCTCCTACTCGGCCTCAAGGGTGCGAGAACAATACCATCACTTGAGAGGTCTGGAGTTACCCGACAATAAGCTCCATTATCCCCGGAAACATTGACCAGATGCACCGGAAGGGAGAGGGGGTCACCCGCACACTCTCCTGGAACTCCTCCCTAGCCAGCATGGAGCTCCAGGGAACACCCTATGGAGCACCAAAATCCGCGTCCACTTGTCTACTCCAGAGGTTCCCTTGGAAACGCTCAAAAAGTCTGACATGGGAAACATCCTGCGGAGTGAACCTATATTTTGCGCGTAAGTGCAGAGCTCCTGCTTGACCTCAAGGGCGCAAGCACAATACCATCGCTTGAGAGGTCTGGAGGTCCAGAGGGGACTCGCACAAGTTACCCAAAAATAAGATCCATGATCCCCAGGAACATTGACCGGATGCACCAGGAGGGAGCGGGGGCTGCCCACACACTCTCCTGGAACTCCTCCCTGGCCAGCATGGAGCTCCAGGGAATGCCCTAGAGAGCACTGAAATCCGCGTCCGCTTGTCTACTCCGGAGGGTCCCTTGGAAATGCGCACAAAGGTTGGCATTAGAAATATCCTGCGGAGCGAACCCATATTGCACCCGGGACCGCGTAGCTCCTGCTCGGCCTCAAGGGCACGAGCACGATACCATTGCTTAAGAGGTCTGGAGGTCCAGGGGGTACTCGCACAAGTTACCCGACAATAAGCTCCATGATCCCCAGGAACATTGACCGGATGCACCGGGAGGAAGACGGGGCCACCCGTACACTCTCCTGGAACTCCTCACTGGCAAGCATGGAGCTCCAGGGAAAGCCCTATAGAGCACCGAAATCTGCGTCCGCTTGTCTACTCCGGAGGGTACCTTGGGAATGCGCACAAAGGCTGGCATTAGAAACATCCTGTGGAGCGAACTCATATTGCACCCAGGACCGCACAAGTTACCCGAAAATATGCTCCATGATCCCCGGGAATATTGACCGGATGCACCGGGAGGGAGAGGGGGCCGTCAGCACACTCTCCTGGAACTCCTCCTTGGCCAGCATGGAGCTCCAGGGAATGCCCTATAGAGCTCCGAAATCTGCGTCCGCTTGCTACTCCAGAGGGTCCCTTTGGAAATACTCACAAAGGCTGGCATTAGAAGCATTGTGCGGAGCGAACCCATATTGAGCGAGGGACCATGGAGCTCCTGCTTGGCCTCAAGGGCGCGAGCACAATACCATCGCTTGAGAGGTCTGGAGATCCAGGGGGGACTCGCACAAGCTACCCGACAATAAGCTCCATGATCCCCAGGAACATTGACCGGATGCACCGGGAGGGAGAGGGGGGCCACCCGCAGACTCTCCTGGAACTCCTCCCTGGCCAGCATGGAGCTACAGGGAACACCCTATAGAGCACCGAAATCCACGTCCGCTTGTCTACTCTGGAGGGTCACTTGGAAATGCACAAAAAGGCTGGCATGAGAAAAATCCCGAAGAGCGAACCCATATTGCGTGCAGGACCACAGAGCTCCTACTTGGCCTCAAGGGCATGAGCACAATACCATCACTTGAGAGGTCTGGAGGTCCAGAGGGGACTCGCACAAGCTACCCGACAATAAGCTCCATGATCCCCAGGAACATTGGCCGGATGCACCGGGAGGGAGAGGGGGCTGTCTGCACAGTCTCCTGGAACTCCTACCTGGCCAGCATAGAGCTCCAGGGAATGCCCTAGAGAGCACTTAAATCCGCATCCACTTGTCTACTCCGGTGGGTCCCTTGGAAATGCGCACAAATACTGGCATTAGAAATATCCTGCGGAGCGAACACATATTGCGCATGGGACCGTGGAGCTCCTGCTCAGCCTCAAGGGCGCGAGCACAATACCATCACTTGAGAGGTCTGGATGTCCAGGGGGGACTCGCACAAGTTACCCGACAATAAGCTCCATGATCCCTGGGAACATTGACCGGATGCACTGGGAGGGAGAGGGGGCAACCCGCACACTCTCCTGGAACTCCTCCCTTGCCAGCATGGAGCTCCAGAGAACGCCCTATAGAGCACCTAAATCCGCGTCCAATTGTCTACTCCGGAGGGTCCCTTGGAAATGCACACAAAGGCTAGCATTAGAAACATCATGCAGAGCAAACCCATATTGCACGCAGGACTGTGGAGCTCCTGCTCGGCCTCAAGGGCGCGAGCACAATACCATCGCTTGAGAGGTCTGGAGGTCCGGGGGGACTCGGACAAGTTACCCGACAATAAGCTCCATGATCCCCGTGAACATTGACCGGATGCACCGGGAGGGAGAGGGGGCCACCCGCACACTCTTCTGGAACTTCTCCCTGGCCAGCATGGAGCTCCAGGGAACACCATATAGAGCACCGAAATCCGCGTCCGCTTGTCTACTCCGGAGGATCTCTTGGAAATGTGCACAAAGACTGGCATTAGAAACATCCTGCGGAGCGAACCCATATTGTGTGCGGTACCACAGAGATCCTGCTCGGCCTCAAGGGGGCAAGCACAATACCATCACTTGAGAGGTCTGGAGGTCCAGAGGGGACTCGGCTGTCTGCACACTCTCCTGGAACTCCTACCTGGCCGGCATGGAGCTCCAGGGAATGCCCTAGAGAGCACTGAAATCCGCATCCGCTTGTCTACTCCGGTGGGTCCCTTGGAAATGCGCACAAAGGCTGGCATTAGAAATATCCTGCGGAGCGAACACATATTGCGCACGGGACCGCGGAGCTATTGCTCAGCCTCAAAGGCGCGAGCACAATACCATTGCTTGAGAGGTCTGGAGGTCCAGGGGGATTCGCACAAGTTACCCGACAATAAGCTCCTTGATCCCCGGCAACATTGACCGGATGCAGCGGGAGGGAGAGGGGGCCGCCCACACACTCTCCTGGAACTCCTCCCTGGCCAGCATGGAGCTCCAGGGAACACCCTATAGACAACCGAAATCCGCTTCCGCTTGTCTACCCTGGAGGGTCCCTTGGAAATGTGCAAAAAGGCTTGCATTAGAAACATCCTGCGGAAAGAATCCATATTGCACGCGGGACCACGGAGCTCTTGCTCATCCTCAAGGGCACGAGCCCAATACCATCGCTTGAGAGGTCTGGAGGTCCAGGGGGGACTCGCACAAGTTACCCGACAATATGCTCCATGATCCCCGGGAACATTGACCGGATGTACCGGGAGGGAGAGGGGGCCACCCGCACACTCTCCTGGAACTCCTCCCTTGCCAGCATGGAGCTCCAGGGAACACCCTATAGAGCACCGAAATCCGCATCCACTTGTCTAGTCCGGAGGGTCCCTTGGAAATGCACACAAAGGCTAGCATTAGAAACATCATGTGGAGCGAACCCATATTGCGTGCAGGACCACAGAGCTCCTGCTCGGCCTCAAGGGCACGAGCACAATACCATTGTTTGAGAGGTCTGGAGATCCAGGGGAGACTCGCACAAGTTACCCGACAATAAGCTCCATGATCCCCAGGAACATTGGCCGGATGCACCGGGAGGGAGAGGGGGCCATCTGCACACTCTCCTGGAACTCCTACCTGGCCAGCATAGAGCTCCAGGGAATGCCCTAGAGAGCACTGAAATCCGCATCCACTTGTCTACTCCGGTGGGTCCCTTGGAAATGCGCACAAAGGCTGGCATTAGAAATATCCTGCGGAGCGAACACATATTGCGCATGGGACCGCAGAGCTCCTGCTCAGCCTCAAGGGCGCGAGCACAATACCATCGCTTGAGAGGTCTGGAGGTCCAGGGGGATTTGCAAAAGGTACCCGACAATAAGCTCCTTGATCCCCGGGAACATTGACCGGATGCAGCGGGAGGGAGAGGGGGCCGCCCACACACTCTCCTGGAACTCCTCCCTGGCCAGCATGGAGCTCCAGGGAACACCCTATAGAGCACCGAAATCCGCTTCCGCTTGTCTACCCTGGAGGGTCCCTTGGAAATCTGCACAAAGGCTGGCATTGGAAACATCCTGCGGAAAGAATCCATATTGCACGCGGGACCATGGAGCTCTTGCTCGTCCTCAAGGGCGCGAGCACAATACCATCGCTTGAGAGGTCTGGAGGTCCAGAAGGGACTCGCACAAGTTACCCGACAATAAGCTCCATGATCCCCGGGAACATTGACCAGATGCACCGGGAGGGAGAGGGGGCCACCCGCACACTCTCCTGGAACTCCTCTCTTGCCAGCATGGAGCTCCAGGGAACACCCTATAAAACACCAAAATCCGCGTCCGCTTGTCTACTCCAGAGGGTCCCTTGGAAATGTGCACAAAGACTGGCATGAGAAACATCCTGCAGAGCAAATCCATGTTGCGCACGGGACCATGGAGCTTCTACTTGGCCTCAAGGGCGCGAGCACAGTACCGTCACTTGAGAAGTCTGGATGTCCAGGGGGGACTTGTAAAAGTTACCGGACAATAAGCTCCATGAGCTCCGGGACCATTGACCGGATGCACCGGGAGGGAGAGGGGGCCGCCCACACACTCTCCTGGAACTCCTCCCTTGCCAGCATGGAGCTCCAGAGAACGCCCTATAGAGCGCCGAAATCCGCGTCCACTTGTCTACTCCGGAGGGTCCCTTGGAAATGCACACAAAGGCTAGCATTGGAAACATCATGTGGAGCGAACCCATATTGCGTGCAGGACCACAGAGCTCCTGCTCGGCCTCAAGGGCACGAGCACAATACCATTGTTTGAGAGGTCTGGAGATCCAGGGGGGACTCGCACAAGTTACCCGACAATAAGCTCCATGATCCCCAGGAACATTGACCGGATGTACCGGGAGGGAAAGGGGGCCACCCGCACACTCTCCTGGAACTCCTCCCTTGCCAGCATGGAGCTCCAGGGAATGCCCTATAGAGCACCAAAATCCGCGTCCGTTTGTGTACTCCAGAGGGTCCCTTGGAAATGTGGACCAAGACTGGCATTACAAACATCCTGCAGAGCAAATCCATATTGCGCACGGGACCATGGAGCTTCTACTTGGCCTCAAGGGCGCGAGCACAATACCGTCACTTGAGAGGTCTGGATGTCCAGGGGGGACTTGTAAAAGTTACCGGACAATAAGCTCCATGAGCTCCGGGACCATTGACCGGATGCACCGGGAGGGAGAGAAGGCCGCCCACTCACTCTCCTGGAACTCCTCCCTTGCCAGCATGGAGCTCCAGAGAACGCCCTATAGAGCACCGAAATCCGCGTCCACTTGTCTACTCCGGAGGGTCCCTTGGAAATGCACACAAAGGCTAGCATTAGAAACATTATGTGGAGCAAACCCATATTGCGTGCAGGACCACAGAGCTCCTGCTCGGCCTCAAGGGCACGAGCACAATACCATTGTTTGAGAGGTCTGGAGATCCAGGGGAGACTCGCACAAGTTACCCGACAATAAGCTCCATGATCCCCAGGAACATTGGCCGGATGCACCGGGAGGGAGAGGGGGCCATCTGCACACTCTCCTGGAACTCCTACCTGGCCTGCATAGAGCTCCAGGGAATGCCCTAGAGAGCACTGAAATCCGCATCCGCTTGTCTACTCCGGTGGGTCCCTTGGAAATGCGCAAAAAGGCTGGCATTAGAAATATCCTGCGGAGCGAACACATATTGCGCATGGGACCGCAGAGCTCCTGCTCAGCCTCAAGGGCGCGAGCACAATACCATCGCTTGAGAGGTCTGGAGGTCCAGGGGGATTCGCACAAGTTAATCGACAATAAGCTCCTTGATCCCCGGGAACATTGACCGGATGCAGCGGGAGGGAGAGGGGGCCGCCCACACACTCTCCTGGAACTCCTCCCTGGCCAGCATGGAGCTCCAGGGAACACCCTATAGAGCACCGAAATCCGCTTCCGCTTGTCTACCCTGGAGGGTCCCTTGGAAATGTGCACAAAGGCTGGCATTAGAAACATCCTGCGGAAAGAATCCATATTGCACGCAGGACCACGGAGCTCTTGCTCGTCCTCAAGGGCGCGAGCACAATACCATCGCTTGAGAGGTCTGGAGGTCCAGAAGGGACTCGCACAAGTTACCCGACAATAAGCTCCATGATCCCCGGGAACATTGACCAGATGCACCGGGAGGGAGAGGGGGCCACCCGCACACTCTCCTGGAACTCCTCTCTTGCCAGCATGGAGCTCCAGGGAACACCCTATAGAGCACCAAAATCCGCGTCCGCTTGTCTACTCCAGAGGGTCCCTTGGAAATGTGCACAAAGACTGGCATTACAAACATCCTGCAGAGCAAATCCATGTTGCGCACGGGACCATGGAGCTTCTACTTGGCCTCAAGGGCGCGAGCACAATACCGTCACTTGAGAGGTCTGGATGTCCAGGGGGTACTTGTAAAAGTTACCGGACAATAAGCTCCATGAGCTCCGGGACCATTAACCGGATGCACCGGGAGGGAGAGGGGGCCGCCCACACACTCTCCTGGAACTCCTCTTTTGCCAGCATGGAGCTCCAGAGAACGCCCTATAGAGCACAGAAATCCGCGTCCACTTGTCTAGTCCGGAGGGTCCCTTGGAAATGCACACAAAGGCTAGCATTAGAAACATCATGTGGAGCGAACCCATATTGCGTGCAGGACCACAGAGCTCCTGCTCGGCCTCAAGGGCACGAGCACAATACCATTGTTTGAGAGGTCTGGAGATCCAGGGGGGACTCGCACAAGTTACCCGACAATAAGCTCCATGATCCCCGGGAACATTGACCGGATGTACCGGGAGGGAGAGGGGGCCACCCGCACACTCTCCTGGAACTCCTCCCTTGCCAGCATGGAGCTCCAGGGAACACCCTATAAAGCACCAAAATCCGCATCCGCTTGTCTACTCCAGAGGGTCCCTTGGAAATGTGCACCAAGACTGGCATTACAAACATCCTGCAGAGCAAATCCATATTGCGCACGGGACCATGGAGCTTCTACTTGGCCTCAAGGGCGCGAGCACAATACCGTCACTTGAGAGGTCTGGATGTCCAGGGGTGACTTGTAAAAGTTACCGGACAATAAGCTCCATGAGCTCCGGGACCATTGACCGGTTCTCCCGGGAGGGAGAGGGGGCCGCCCACACACTCTCCTGGAACTCCTCCCTTGCCAGCATGGAGCTCCAGAGAACGCCCTATAGAGCACCGAAATTCGCGTCCACTTGTCTACTCCGGAGGGTCCCTTGGAAATGCACACAAAGGCTAGCATTAGAAACATCATGTGGAGCGAACCCATATTGCGTGCAGGACCACAGAGCTCTTGCTCGGCCTCAAGGGCACGAGCACAATACCATTGTTTGAGAGGTCTGGAGATCCAGGGGGGACTCGCACAAGTTACCCGACAATAAGCTCCATGATCCCCAGGAACATTGGCCGGATGCACCGGGAGGGAGAGGGGGCCATCTGCACACTCTCCTGGAACTCCTACCTGGCCAGCATGGAGCTCCAGGGAATGCCCTAGAGAGCACTGAAATCCGCATCTGCTTGTCTACTCCGGTAGGTCCCTTGGAAATGCGCACAAAGGCTGGCATTAGAAATATCCTGCGGAGCGAACACATATTGCGCATGGGACCGCAGAGCTCCTGCTCAGCCTCAAGGGCGCGAGCACAATACCATAGCTTGAGAGGTCTGGAGGTCCAGGGGGATTCGCACAAGTTACCCGACAATAAGCTCCTTGATCCCCGGGAACATTGACCGGATGCAGCGGGAGGGAGAGGGGGCCGCCCACACACTCTCCTGGAACTCCTCCCTGGCCAGCATGGAGCTCCAGGGAACACCCTATAGAGCACCGAAATCTGCTTCCGCCTGTCTACCCTGGAGGGTCCCTTGGAAATGTGCACAAAGGCTGGCATTAGAAACATCCTGCGGAAGAATCCATATTGCACGCGGGACCACGGAGCTCTTGCTCGTCCTCAAGGGCGCGAGCACAATACCATCGCTTGAGAGGTCTGGAGGTCCAGAAGGGACTCGCACAAGTTACCCGACAATAAGCTCCATGATCCCGGGGAACATTGACCAGATGCACCGGGAGGGAGAGGGGGCCACCCGCACACTCTCCTGGAACTCCTCCCTTGCCAGCATGGAGCTCCAGGGAACACCCTATAGAGCACCAAAATCCGCGTCCGCTTGTCTACTCCAGAGGGTCCCTTGGAAATGTGCACAAAGACTGGCATTACAAACATCCTGCAGACCAAATACATGTTGCGCACGGGACCATGGAGCTTCTTCTTGGCCTCAAGGGCGCGAGCACAATACTTTCACTTGAGAGTTCTGGATGTCCAGGGGGGACTTGTAAAAGTTACTGGACAATAAGCTCCATGAGCCCCGGGACCATTGACCGTATGCACCAGGAGGGAGAGGGGGCCGCCCACACACTCTCCTGGAACTCCTCCCTTGCCAGCATGGAGCTCCAGAGAACGCCCTATAGAGCACCGAAATCCGCGTCCACTTGTCTACTCCGGAGGGTCCCTTGGAAATGCACACAAAGGCTAGCATTAGAAACATCATGTGGAGTGAACCCATATTGCGTGCAGGACCAAAGAGCTCCTGCTCGGCCTCAAGGGCACAAGCACAATACCATTGTTTGAGAGGTCTGGAGGTCCAGGGGGGACACGCACAAGTTACCTGAAAACAAGCTCCATGATCCCTGGGAACATTGACTGGATGCACCGGGAGGGAGAGGGGGCCACCCGCACACTCTCCTGGAACTCCTCCCTTACCAGCATGGAGCTCCAGAGAACGCCCTATAGAGCACCGAAATCCGCGTCCACTTGTCTACTCCGGAGGGTCCCTTGGAAATGCACACAAAGGCTAGCATTAGAAACATCATGCGGAGCGAACCCATATTGCTCGCAGGACTGCGGAGCTCCTGCTCGGCCTCAAGGGCGCGAGCACAATACCATCGCTTGAGAGGTCTGGAGGTCAAGGGGGGACTCGGACAGGTTACCCGACATTAAGCTCCATGATCCCCTTGAACATTGACCGGATGCACCGGGAGGGAGAGGGGGCCACCTGCACACTCTCCTGGAACTCCTCACTGGCCAGCATGGAGCTCCAGGGAACACCATATAGAGCACCGAAATCCACGTGGAGCGAACACATATTGTGCATGGGACTGCAGAGCTCCTGCTCAGCCTCAAGGGCGCGAGCACAATACCATCGCTTGAGAGGTCTGGAGGTCCAGGGGGATTCGCACAAGTTACCCGACAATAAGCTCCTTGATCCCCGGCAACATTGACCGGATGCAGCGGGAGGGAGAGGGGGCCGCCCACACACTCTCCTGGAACTCCTCCCTGGCCAGCATGGAGCTCCAGGGAACACCCTATAGAGCACCGAAATCCGCTTCCGCTTGTCTACCCTGGAGGGTCCCTTGGAAATGTGCACAAAGGCTGGCATTAGAAACATCCTGCGGAAAGAATCCATATTGCACGCGGGACCACAGTTCTCTTGCTCGTCCTCAAAGGCGCAAGCACAATACCATCGCTTGAGAGGTCTGGAGGTCCAGAAGGGACTCGCACAAGTTACCCGACAATAAGCTCCATGATCCCCGGGAACATTGACCAGATGCACCGGGAGGGAAAGGGGGCCACCCGCACACTCTCCTGGAACTCCTCCCTTGCCAGCATGGAGCTCCAGGGAACACCCTATAGAGCACAAAAATCAGCGTCCGCTTGTCTACTCCAGAGGGTCCCTTGGAAATGTGCACAAAGACTGGCATTACAAACATCCTGCAGAGCAAATCCATGTTGCGCACGGGACCATGGAGCTTCTAATTGGCCTCAAGGGCGCGAGCACAATACCATCACTTGAGAGTTCTGGATGTCCAGGGGGGACTTGTAAAAGTTACTGGACAATAAGCTCCATGAGCCCCGGGACCATTGACCGGATGCACCGGGAGGGAGAGGGGGCCACCCACACACTCTACTGGAACTCCTCCCTTGCCAGCATGGAGCTCCAGAGAACGCCCTATAGAGCACCGAAATCCGCGTCCACTTGTCTACTCCGGAGGGTCCCTTGGAAATGCACACAAAGGCTAGCATTAGAAACATCATGTGGAGCGAACCCATATTGCGTGCAGGACCAAAGAGCTCCTGCTCGGCCTCAAGGGCACAAGCACAATACCATTGTTTGAGAGGTCTGGAGGTCCAGGGGGGACTCGCACAAGTTACCCGACAACAAGCTCCATGATCCCTGGGAACATTGACCGGATGCACCGGGAGGGAGAGGGGGCCACCCGCACACTCTCCTGGAACTCCTCCCTTACCAGCATGGAGCTCCAGAGAACGCCCTATAGAGCACCGAAATCCGCGTCCACTTGTCTACTCCGGAGGGTCCCTTGGAAATGCACACAAAGGCTAGCATTAGAAACATCATGCGGAGTGAACCCATATTGCACGCAGGACTGCGGAGCTCCTGCTCGGCCTCAAGGGCGCAAGCACAATACCATCGCTTGAGAGGTCTGGAGGCCAAGGGGGGACTCGGACAAGTTACCCGACATTAAGCTCCATGATCCCCGTGAACATTGACCGGATGCACCGGGAGGGAGAGGGGGCCACC
Organism: Bombina bombina; assembly: GCF_027579735.1. NCBI lineage: Eukaryota > Metazoa > Chordata > Amphibia > Anura > Bombinatoridae > Bombina > Bombina bombina. The sequence continues at coordinate 107,264,426 of NC_069506.1, read as the reverse complement.
CGCACACTCTCCTGGAACTCCTCACTGGCCAGCATGGAGCTCCAGGGAACACCATATAGAGCACCGAAATCCACGTCCGCTTGTCTACTGCGGAGGATCCCTTGGAAATGTGCACAAAGACTGGCATTAGAAACATCCTGCAGAGTGAACCCATATTGCGTGCGGGACCACAGAGCTCCTGCTCGGCCTCAAGGGCGCGAGCACAATACCATCACTTGAGAGGTCTGGAGGTCCAGAGGGACTCACACAAGCTACCCGACAATAAGCTCCATGATCCCCGGGAACATTGACCGGATGCACCGGGAGGGAGAGGGGGCCTCCCGCACACTCTCCTGGAACTCCTCCCTTGCCAGCATGGAGCTCCAGGGAACACCCTATAGAGCACCAAAATCCGCGTCCGCTTGTCTACTCCAGAGGGTCCCTTGGAAATGTGCACAAAGACTGGCATTACAAACATCCTGCAGACCAAATCCATGTTGCGCATGGGACCATGGAGCTTCTACTTGGCCTCAAGGGCGCGAGCACAATACCATCACTTGAGAGGTCTGGATGTCCAGGGGGGACTTGTAAAAGTTACCGGACAATAAGCTCCATGAGCCCCGGGACCATTGACCGGATGCACCGGGAAGGAGAGGGGGCTGCCCATACACTCTCCTGGAACTCATCCCTTGCCAGCATGGAGCTCCAGAGAATGCCCTATAGAGCACCGAAATCCGCGTCCACTTGTCTACTCCGGAGGGTCCCTTGGAAATGCACACAAAGGCTAGCATTAGAAACATCATGTGTTGGGAACCCATATTGCGTGCAGGACCACAGAGCTCCTGCTCGGCCTCAAGGGCACGAGCACAATACCATTTTTTGGAGGTCTGGAGGTCCAGGGGTGCTCGCACAAGTTACCCGACAATAAGCTCCATGATCCCCAGGAACATTGGCCGGATGCACCGGGAGGGAGAGGGGGCCGTCTGCACACTCTCCTGGAACTCCTACCTGGCCAGCATGAAGCTCCAGGGAATGCCCTAGAGAGCACTGAAATCCGCATCCGCTTGTCTACTCCGGAGGGTCCCTTGGAAATGCGCACAAAGGCTGGCATTAGAAATATCCTGCGGGGCGAACACATATTGTGCACGGGACCGCGGAGCTCCTGCTCAGCCTCAAGGGCGCGAGCACAATACCATCGCTTGAGAGGTCTGGAGGTCCAGGGGGATTCACACAAGTTACCCGATAATAAGCTCCTTGATCCCCGGGAACATTGACCGGATGCAGCGGGAGGGAGAGGGGGCCGCCCACACACTCTCCTGGAACTCCTCCCTGGCCAGCATGGAGCTCCAGGGAACACCCTATAGAGCACCGAAATCCGCTTCCGCTTGTCTTCCCTGGAGGGTCCCTTGGAAATGTGCACAAAGGCTGGCATTAGAAACATCCTGCGGAAAGAATCCATATTGCACGCAGGACCATGGAGCTCTTGCTCCTCCTCAAGGGCGCAAGCACAATACCATCGCTTGAGAGGTCTGGAGGTCCAGAAGGGACTCGCACAAGTTACCCGACAATAAGCTCCATGATCCCCGGGAACATTGACCGGATGCACCGGGAGGGAGAGGGGGCCACCTGCACACTCTCCTGGAACTCCTCCTTTGCCAGCATGGAGCTCCAGGGAACACCCTATAGAGCAACAAAATCCACTTCCGCTTGTCTAGTCCGGAGGGTCCCTTGGAAATGCACACAAAGGCTAGCATTAGAAAAATCATGTGGAGCGAACCCATATTGCGTGCAGGACCACAGAGCTCCTGCTCGGCCTCAAGGGCACGAGCACAATACCATTGTTTGAGAGGTCTGGAGGTCCAGGGGGGACTCGCACAAGTTACCCGACAATAAGCTCCATGATCCCTGGGAACATTGACCGGATGCACCGGGAGGGAGAGGGGGCCACCCGCACACTCTCCTGGAACTCCTCACTGGCCAGCATGGAGCTCCAGGGAACACCATATAGAGCACCGAAATCCACGTCCGCTTGTCTACTCTGGAGGTTCCCTTGGAAATGTGCACAAAGACTAGCATTAGAAACATCCTGCAGAGCAAACCCATATTGCATGCAGGACCACAGAGCTCCTGCTCGGCCTCAAGGGCGCGAGCACAATACCATCACTTGAGAGGTCTGGAGGTCCAGAGGGGACTCGCACAAGCTACCCAACAATAAGCTCAATGATCCCCAGGAACATTGGCCGGATGCACCGGGAGGGAGAGGGGGCCATCTGCACACTCTCCTGGAACTCCAACCTGGCCAGCATGGAGCTCCAGGGAATGCCCTAGAGAGCACTGAAATCCGTGTCCGCTTGTCTACTCTGATGGGTCCCTTAGAAATGCGCACAAAGGCTGGCATTAGAAATATCCTGCAGAGCGAACACATATTGCTCACGGGACCGCAGAGCTCCTGCTCAGCCTCAAGGGCGCGAGCACAATACCATCGCTTGAGAGGTCTGGAGGTCCAGGGGGACTCACACAAGTTACCTGACAATAAGCTCCTTGATCCCCGGGAACATTGACCGGATGCAGCGGGAGGGAGAGTTGGCCGTCCACACATTCTCCTGGAACTCCTCCCTGGCCAGCATGGAGCTCCAGGGAACACCCTATAGAGCACCGAAATCCGCTTCCGCTTGTCTACTCCGGAGGGTCCCTTGGAAATGTGCACAAAGGCTGGCATTAGAAACATCCTGCGGAAAGAATCCATATTGCACGCGGGACCACGGAGCTCCTGCTCATCCTCAAGGGCGCGAGCACAATACCATCGCTTGAGAGGTCTGGAGGTCCAGGAGGGACTCGCACAAGTTACCCGACAATAAGCTCCATGATCCCCGGGAACATTGACCGGATGCACCGGGAGGGAGAGGGGGCCACCCGCAAACTCTCCTGGAACTCCTCCCTTGCCAGCATGGAGCTCCAGGGAACACCCTATAGAGCACCAAAATCCGCATCTGCTTGTCTACTCCGGAGGGTCCCTTGGAAATGAGGTCTGGATGTCCAGGGGGGACTTGTACAAGTTACCCGACAATAAGCTCCATGAGCCCCGGGACCATTGACCGGATGCACCGGGAGGGAGAGGGGGCCGCCCACACACTCTCCTGGAACTCCTCCCTTGCCAGCATGGAGCTCCAGGGAATGCCCTACAGAGCACTGAAATCCGCGTCCACTTGTCTACTTCAGAGGGTCCCTGGGAAACGTGCACAAAGGCTGACATGAGAAACATCCTGCAGAGAAAATCCATGTTGCGCGCGGGACCATGGAGCTCCTACTCGGCCTCAAGGGCGCGAGCACAATACCATCACTTGAGAGGTCTGGAGGTCCAGGGGGGACTTGTACAAGTTACCCGACAATAAGCTCCATGAGCCCCGGGACCATTGACCGGATGACCCGGGAGGGAGAGGGGGCCGCCCACACACTCTCCTGGAACTCATCCCTGGCCAGCATGGAGCTCCAGGGAATGCCCTATAGAGCACCGAAATCTGTGTCCGCTTGTCTACTCTGATGGGTCCCTTAGAAATGCGCACAAAGGCTGGCATTAGAAATATCCTGCAGAGCGAACACATATTGCGCACGGGACCGCAGAGCTCCTGCTCAGCCTCAAGGGCGCGAGCACAATACCATCGCTTGAGAGGTCTGGAGGTCCAGGGGGACTCACACAAGTTACCTGACAATAAGCTCCTTGATCCCCGGGAACATTGACCGGATGCAGCGGGAGGGAGAGTTGGCCGTCCACACATTCTCCTGGAACTCCTCCCTGGCCAGCATGGAGCTCCAGGGAACACCCTATAGAGCACCGAAATCCGCTTCCGCTTGTCTACTCCGGAGGGTCCCTTGGAAATGTGCACAAAGGCTGGCATTAGAAACATCCTGCGGAAAGAATCCATATTGCACGCGGGACCACGGAGCTCCTGCTCATCCTCAAGGGCGCGAGCACAATACCATCGCTTGAGAGGTCTGGAGGTCCAGGAGGGACTCGCACAAGTTACCCGACAATAAGCTCCATGATCCCCGGGAACATTGACCGGATGCACCAGGAGGGAGAGGGGGCCACCCGCAAACTCTCCTGGAACTCCTCCCTTGCCAGCATGGAGCTCCAGGGAACACCCTATAGAGCACCAAAATCCGCATCTGCTTGTCTACTCCGGAGGGTCCCTTGGAAATGAGGTCTGGATGTCCAGGGGGGACTTGTACAAGTTACCCGACAATAAGCTCCATGAGCCCCGGGACCATTGACCGGATGCACCGGGAGGGAGAGGGGGCCGCCCACACACTCTCCTGGAACTCCTCCCTTGCCAGCATGGAGCTCCAGGGAATGCCCTACAGAGCACTGAAATCCGCGTCCACTTGTCTACTTCAGAGGGTCCCTGGGAAACGCGCACAAAGGCTGACATGAGAAACATCCTGCAGAGAAAATCCATGTTGCGCGCGGGACCATGGAGCTCCTACTCGGCCTCAAGGGCGCGAGCACAATACCATCACTTGAGAGGTCTGGAGGTCCAGGGGGGACTTGTACAAGTTACCCGACAATAAGCTCCATGAGCCCCGGGACCATTGACCGGATGACCCGGGAGGGAGAGGGGGCCGCCCACACACTCTCCTGGAACTCATCCCTGGCCAGCATGGAGCTCCAGGGAATGCCCTATAGAGCACCGAAATCTGTGTCCACTTGTCTACTCTGGAGGGTCCCTTGGAAATGCACACAAAGGCTAGCATTAGAAACATCATGTGGAGCGAACCCATATTGCGTGCAGGACCAAAGAGCTCCTGCTCGGCCTCAAGGGCACAAGCACAATACCATTGTTTGAGAGGTCTGGAGGTCCAGGGGGGACTCGCACAAGTTACCCGACAACAAGCTCCATGATCCCTGGGAACATTGACCGGATGCACCGGGAGGGAGAGGGGGCCACCCGCACACTCTCCTGGAACTCCTCCCTTACCAGCATGGAGCTCCAGAGAACGCCCTATAGAGCACCGAAATCCGCGTCCACTTGTCTACTCCGAAGGGTCCCTTGGAAATGCACACAAAGGCTAGCATTAGAAACATCATGCGGAGTGAACCCATATTGCACGCAGGACTGCGGAGCTCCTGCTCGGCCTCAAGGGCGCAAGCACAATACCATCGCTTGAGAGGTCTGGAGGCCAAGGGGGGACTCGGACAAGTTACCCGACATTAAGCTCCATGATCCCCGTGAACATTGACCGGATGCACCGGGAGGGAGAGGGGGCCACCCGCACACTCTCCTGGAACTCCTCACTGGCCAGCATGGAGCTCCAGGGAACACCATATAGAGCACCGAAATCCACGTCCGCTTGTCTACTGCGGAGGATCCCTTGGAAATGTGCACAAAGACTGGCATTAGAAACATCCTGCAGAGTGAACCCATATTGCGTGCGGGACCACAGAGCTCCTGCTCGGCCTCAAGGGCGCGAGCACAATACCATCACTTGAGAGGTCTGGAGGTCCAGAGGGACTCACACAAGCTACCCGACAATAAGCTCCATGATCCCCGGGAACATTGACCGGATGCACCGGGAGGGAGAGGGGGCCTCCCGCACACTCTCCTGGAACTCCTCCCTTGCCAGCATGGAGCTCCAGGGAACACCCTATAGAGCACCAAAATCCGCGTCCGCTTGTCTACTCCAGAGGGTCCCTTGGAAATGTGCACAAAGACTGGCATTACAAACATCCTGCAGACCAAATCCATGTTGCGCATGGGACCATGGAGCTTCTACTTGGCCTCAAGGGCGCGAGCACAATACCATCACTTGAGAGGTCTGGATGTCCAGGGGGGACTTGTAAAAGTTACCGGACAATAAGCTCCATGAGCCCCGGGACCATTGACCGGATGCACCGGGAAGGAGAGGGGGCTGCCCATACACTCTCCTGGAACTCATCCCTTGCCAGCATGGAGCTCCAGAGAATGCCCTATAGAGCACCGAAATCCGCGTCCACTTGTCTACTCCGGAGGGTCCCTTGGAAATGCACACAAAGGCTAGCATTAGAAACATCATGTGTTGGGAACCCATATTGCGTGCAGGACCACAGAGCTCCTGCTCGGCCTCAAGGGCACGAGCACAATACCATTTTTTGGAGGTCTGGAGGTCCAGGGGTGCTCGCACAAGTTACCCGACAATAAGCTCCATGATCCCCAGGAACATTGGCCGGATGCACCGGGAGGGAGAGGGGGCCGTCTGCACACTCTCCTGGAACTCCTACCTGGCCAGCATGAAGCTCCAGGGAATGCCCTAGAGAGCACTGAAATCCGCATCCGCTTGTCTACTCCGGAGGGTCCCTTGGAAATGCGCACAAAGGCTGGCATTAGAAATATCCTGCGGGGCGAACACATATTGTGCACGGGACCGCGGAGCTCCTGCTCAGCCTCAAGGGCGCGAGCACAATACCATCGCTTGAGAGGTCTGGAGGTCCAGGGGGATTCACACAAGTTACCCGATAATAAGCTCCTTGATCCCCGGGAACATTGACCGGATGCAGCGGGAGGGAGAGGGGGCCGCCCACACACTCTCCTGGAACTCCTCCCTGGCCAGCATGGAGCTCCAGGGAACACCCTATAGAGCACCGAAATCCGCTTCCGCTTGTCTTCCCTGGAGGGTCCCTTGGAAATGTGCACAAAGGCTGGCATTAGAAACATCCTGCGGAAAGAATCCATATTGCACGCAGGACCATGGAGCTCTTGCTCCTCCTCAAGGGCGCAAGCACAATACCATCGCTTGAGAGGTCTGGAGGTCCAGAAGGGACTCGCACAAGTTACCCGACAATAAGCTCCATGATCCCCGGGAACATTGACCGGATGCACCGGGAGGGAGAGGGGGCCACCTGCACACTCTCCTGGAACTCCTCCTTTGCCAGCATGGAGCTCCAGGGAACACCCTATAGAGCAACAAAATCCACTTCCGCTTGTCTAGTCCGGAGGGTCCCTTGGAAATGCACACAAAGGCTAGCATTAGAAAAATCATGTGGAGCGAACCCATATTGCGTGCAGGACCACAGAGCTCCTGCTCGGCCTCAAGGGCACGAGCACAATACCATTGTTTGAGAGGTCTGGAGGTCCAGGGGGGACTCGCACAAGTTACCCGACAATAAGCTCCATGATCCCTGGGAACATTGACCGGATGCACCGGGAGGGAGAGGGGGCCACCCGCACACTCTCCTGGAACTCCTCACTGGCCAGCATGGAGCTCCAGGGAACACCATATAGAGCACCGAAATCCACGTCCGCTTGTCTACTCTGGAGGTTCCCTTGGAAATGTGCACAAAGACTAGCATTAGAAACATCCTGCAGAGCAAACCCATATTGCATGCAGGACCACAGAGCTCCTGCTCGGCCTCAAGGGCGCGAGCACAATACCATCACTTGAGAGGTCTGGAGGTCCAGAGGGGACTCGCACAAGCTACCCAACAATAAGCTCAATGATCCCCAGGAACATTGGCCGGATGCACCGGGAGGGAGAGGGGGCCATCTGCACACTCTCCTGGAACTCCAACCTGGCCAGCATGGAGCTCCAGGGAATGCCCTAGAGAGCACTGAAATCCGTGTCCGCTTGTCTACTCTGATGGGTCCCTTAGAAATGCGCACAAAGGCTGGCATTAGAAATATCCTGCAGAGCGAACACATATTGCTCACGGGACCGCAGAGCTCCTGCTCAGCCTCAAGGGCGCGAGCACAATACCATCGCTTGAGAGGTCTGGAGGTCCAGGGGGACTCACACAAGTTACCTGACAATAAGCTCCTTGATCCCCGGGAACATTGACCGGATGCAGCGGGAGGGAGAGTTGGCCGTCCACACATTCTCCTGGAACTCCTCCCTGGCCAGCATGGAGCTCCAGGGAACACCCTATAGAGCACCGAAATCCGCTTCCGCTTGTCTACTCCGGAGGGTCCCTTGGAAATGTGCACAAAGGCTGGCATTAGAAACATCCTGCGGAAAGAATCCATATTGCACGCGGGACCACGGAGCTCCTGCTCATCCTCAAGGGCGCGAGCACAATACCATCGCTTGAGAGGTCTGGAGGTCCAGGAGGGACTCGCACAAGTTACCCGACAATAAGCTCCATGATCCCCGGGAACATTGACCGGATGCACCGGGAGGGAGAGGGGGCCACCCGCAAACTCTCCTGGAACTCCTCCCTTGCCAGCATGGAGCTCCAGGGAACACCCTATAGAGCACCAAAATCCGCATCTGCTTGTCTACTCCGGAGGGTCCCTTGGAAATGAGGTCTGGATGTCCAGGGGGGACTTGTACAAGTTACCCGACAATAAGCTCCATGAGCCCCGGGACCATTGACCGGATGCACCGGGAGGGAGAGGGGGCCGCCCACACACTCTCCTGGAACTCCTCCCTTGCCAGCATGGAGCTCCAGGGAATGCCCTACAGAGCACTGAAATCCGCGTCCACTTGTCTACTTCAGAGGGTCCCTGGGAAACGTGCACAAAGGCTGACATGAGAAACATCCTGCAGAGAAAATCCATGTTGCGCGCGGGACCATGGAGCTCCTACTCGGCCTCAAGGGCGCGAGCACAATACCATCGCTTGAGAGGTCTGGATGTCCAGGGGGGACTTGTACAAGTTACCCGACAATAAGCTCCATGAGCCCCGGGACCATTGACCGGATGCACCGGGAGGGAGAGGGGGCCGCCCACACACTCTCCTGGAACTCATCCCTGGCCAGCATGGAGCTCCAGGGAATGCCCTATAGAGCACCGAAATCTGTGTCCGCTTGTCTACTCTGATGGGTCCCTTAGAAATGCGCACAAAGGCTGGCATTAGAAATATCCTGCAGAGCGAACACATATTGCGCACGGGACCGCAGAGCTCCTGCTCAGCCTCAAGGGCGCGAGCACAATACCATCGCTTGAGAGGTCTGGAGGTCCAGGGGGACTCACACAAGTTACCTGACAATAAGCTCCTTGATCCCCGGGAACATTGACCGGATGCAGCGGGAGGGAGAGTTGGCCGTCCACACATTCTCCTGGAACTCCTCCCTGGCCAGCATGGAGCTCCAGGGAACACCCTATAGAGCACCGAAATCCGCTTCCGCTTGTCTACTCCGGAGGGTCCCTTGGAAATGTGCACAAAGGCTGGCATTAGAAACATCCTGCGGAAAGAATCCATATTGCACGCGGGACCACGGAGCTCCTGCTCATCCTCAAGGGCGCGAGCACAATACCATCGCTTGAGAGGTCTGGAGGTCCAGGAGGGACTCGCACAAGTTACCCGACAATAAGCTCCATGATCCCCGGGAACATTGACCGGATGCACCAGGAGGGAGAGGGGGCCACCCGCAAACTCTCCTGGAACTCCTCCCTTGCCAGCATGGAGCTCCAGGGAACACCCTATAGAGCACCAAAATCCGCATCTGCTTGTCTACTCCGGAGGGTCCCTTGGAAATGAGGTCTGGATGTCCAGGGGGGACTTGTACAAGTTACCCGACAATAAGCTCCATGAGCCCCGGGACCATTGACCGGATGCACCGGGAGGGAGAGGGGGCCGCCCACACACTCTCCTGGAACTCCTCCCTTGCCAGCATGGAGCTCCAGGGAATGCCCTACAGAGCACTGAAATCCGCGTCCACTTGTCTACTTCAGAGGGTCCCTGGGAAACGCGCACAAAGGCTGACATGAGAAACATCCTGCAGAGAAAATCCATGTTGCGCGCGGGACCATGGAGCTCCTACTCGGCCTCAAGGGCGCGAGCACAATACCATCACTTGAGAGGTCTGGAGGTCCAGGGGGGACTTGTACAAGTTACCCGACAATAAGCTCCATGAGCCCCGGGACCATTGACCGGATGACCCGGGAGGGAGAGGGGGCCGCCCACACACTCTCCTGGAACTCATCCCTGGCCAGCATGGAGCTCCAGGGAATGCCCTATAGAGCACCGAAATCTGTGTCCACTTGTCTACTCTGGAGGGTCCCTTGGAAAACACGCACAAAGGCTGACATGAGAAACATCCTGCAAAGCAAATCCATGTTGCGCACAGAACCATGGAGCTCCTACTCGGCCTCAAGCGCCCTCTCTGACCCATCTCTCCACCTCAGGCAGCCGGCCCTCTCTCCATACCCATCCTGTCGGCACTCCCCTACATTTGCAGGCCGCCTCGGTCACACTGCCTCCATTGTCTCCCGGTGGCACGCAGTCGGGACAATCCTCAATCGCCGGGGGAGCACTTCTCCAAGGACGGGGGCATCATCACGAGGGTGCCTTTTGTGGGGAGGGCAGGCCAACGTAGGGGATCCCCTTCCGGGGGCCCACTCTCAGGCCTACCTCTCCCTCTCAGACGGCCGCCCTCTCTCCATCCCCATCCTGTCGGCACTCTATTACGTTCACGGGACACCTCCAGTATGCCGCCGCTGCATCCTGATGCAGGGGAGCGCTTCTCTAAGGGCAAGGATTCAGAATCATTGAGGAGCAGCCACCTTTGGGGAGGACTCTCCTGCACTTGTGGGCCACCTCGATTACGCAGCCTCCGTTCCCTCCTGGTGGCAGGCGGTCGGGACGGTTCTATTTTGCCTTGGAGCGCTTCTCCAAGGGCAGGAGTCATTGAAGAGTGGCCGCCTTTGGGGGGAAGCAGGCTGGCGCAGGGGATGCCCTTCTGGGGGCCCCCTCTCCGACAAGTCGCTCCACCTTAGGCGGTAGCCCCACCTGCACCTGCATCCCCGTCCCGGTAGGCACTCCCTACTGCACTCGTGTGCCACCTCACTTACGCAATCTCCGTAAGTGAGGCGACCGGGACAGTTCTTTTTTGCCTTGGATCGCTTCTCCAAGGGCGGGGGAGTCATGGAAAGAGCTGCTGCTTTTGGGGGAAGCAGACCGACGAAGGGGATCCCCTTCTGGTGGGACCCCTCTCCGACCTGTCTCTCCACCTCAGGCAGCCGCACCACCTCCATCCCCGTCCCGGTAGACACTCTCCAGCACCCCTCTCCAACCCGTCTTTCCACCTCAGGCGGCCGCCCCTACTCAACCCTCGTCCTGGTAGGCACTCTCCTGCAGTCATGGGCCACCTTGCTTACGCAGCTTCCGTTCCCTCCCAGTGGCAGGTGGTCGGGATGTTTATTTTTTGCCTTGGAGCGCTTCTCCAAGGGTGAGGGAGTCATCGAAGAGCGGCCGCCTTTGGGGGAAAGCAGGACAGCACAGGGGATCCCCTTCCGGGGGCCTCCTCTCCGACCTGTCTCTCCACCTCAGGCGGCCGCCCCTACTTCATCCCCATCCCGATAGGAACTCTCCTGCACTCGCAGGCCACCTCGCTTGCGCAGCCTCCGTTCGGGACAGTTTTATTTTGCCTTGAAGCGCTTCTACAAGTGCAGGGAGCCATCAAAGAGTGTCCGCCTTTGGGGGAAAGCAGGCCGGTGCAGGGGATCCCCTTCTGGGGGCCCCTTCTCTGACCCGTCTCTCCACCACAGGCACGCCCCTACTCACTCGTGTCCCGGTAGGCACTCTCCTGCACTCACGGGCCAACTCGCTTATGCAGCCTCTGCTTCCTCCCGGTGGCAGGCAGTTGGGAGAGTTCCCTTTTGCCTTGGAGCGCTTCTCCAAGGGCGGGGGTGTCATCGAAGACGGTCCGCCTTTAGGGGAAAGCAGGCCTGCGCAGGGGATTCCCTTCTGGGGGCCCCCTCTCCGAACCGTCTCTCCACCTCAGATGGCCGCCCCTACTTCACCCCCCCATTAGGCACTCTAATGCACTCGCAGGCCACCTCGCTTACGCAGCCTTCATTCAGGACAGTTCTCTTTTGCCTTGAAGCACTTCTACAAGGGCGGGGAGTCATCAAAGAGCGGCCACCTTTGGGGGATAGCAGGCCGGGTGCAGGGGATCCCCTTCCTGGGGACCCCTCTCCGACCTGTCTTTCCACCTCAGACAGCCACCCCTACTCCACCCCATCCTGGTAGGCACTCTCCTGCACTCACGGGTCACCTTGCTTACGCAGCCTCCCAGTGGCAGGTGGGGGAGTCATCAAAGAGCGGCCGCCTTTGGTGGAAAGCAGGCCGACACAGGGGATCCCCTTCCAAGGGCCTCCTCTCCGACCCGTCTCTCCACCTCAGGCGGCCGCCCCTACTTCATCCCCGTCCCGGTAGGCACTCTCCTGCACTCGCAGGCCACCTCACTTGCGCAGCCTTTGTTCGGGACAGTTTTCTTTTGCCTTGAAGCGCTTCTACAAGTGCGGGGAGCCATCTAAGTGTGGCCGCCTTTGTGGGAAAGCAGGCCGGTGCAGGGGATCCCCTTCCGGGGGCCCCCACTCCCACCTATCTCTCCACCTCAGGCGGCCGCCCCTACTCCACCACCGTCCCGGTAGGCACTCTCCTGCACTCATGGGCCAACTCGCTTATGCAGCCTCTGCTCCTCCCGGTGGCAGGCGGTCGGAGGGTTACCTTTTGCCTTGGAGCGCTTCTCCAAGGGCGGGGGTGTCATCGAAGAGCGGCCGCCTTTGGGGAAAAGCAGGCCGGTGCAGAGGATCCCTTTCCAGGGGCCCCCTCTACGACCCGTCTCTCCACATCAGGCGGTCGCCACTATTTCACCCCCGTCCCAGTAGGCACTCTCCTGCACTCGCAGACCACCTCGCTTACGCAGCCTTCATTCAGGACAGTTCTATTTTGCCTTGAAGCGCTTCTACAAGGGCGGGGAGTCATCAAAGAGTGGCCACCTTTGGGGGAAAGCCAGCCGGCGCAGGAGATCCCCTTCCTGGGGCCCCCTCTCCGACCCGTCTTTCCACCTCAGGCGGCCACCCCTACTTCACCCCTGTCCCGGTAGGCACTCTCCTGCACTCACGGGCCACCTTGCTTACGCAGCCTACGTTCCCTCCCGGTGGCAGGTGGTCGGGACGTTTCTTGTTTGCCTTGGAGCACTTCTCCAAGGGCGAGGGAGTCATCAAAGAGCGGCCGCCTTTGGGGGAAAGCAGGCTGGCTCAGGGGATCCCCTTCCGGGGGCCTCATCTCCAACCCATCTCTCTACCTCAGACGGCTGCCCCTACTTCATCCCCATCCCGGTATACACTCTCCTGCACTGGCAGGCCAGCTCACTGGCCATTCGGGACAGTTCTCTTTTGCCTTGGAGCGCTTCTACAAGTGTGGGGAGCCATCAAAGAGTGGCCGCCTTTGGGGGAAAGCAGGCCGGCGTAGGGGATCCTTTTCAGGGGGGGCCCTCTCCGACCCATCTTTCCACCACAGGCGGCCACCCCTACTTCACCCCCGTCTTGGTAGGCACTCTCTTGCACTCGCAAACCACCTCGCTGATACAGCCTCTGTTACAGAAGCATTAGTTATTCTGTTGTGAAGAGCTTATTTCCCAGCAGCAATGCCTGAACCAGCAAGCCAGCGCCTAAGAAGGGCTCCAAGAAAACTGTAACAAGTTTCATTTCATAAAGAGTTAACTCTTTTTTTTCAGCTTTTAGAAACTATTGTCTAATCACCTCTGGAGCCAGACTGCTAATTGATAAGATGAACTTGTAAACTTGTTATCTTAAGTACTGTAATCCTATTGTGGCCTGTCAAAGGACAGTGCTCTCTATCTAAATGTGTGATGGGGGATTTTGTGCTTCCCCCCCTCTCCCCCTGGGAGTGCCCTGTGTGCATGTAACCTTAATAAAAAGCAGGCTGGGCATCCCAGTCCTGAGTTCTTGTTTGACCCTCAATCGCAGCGTTGACTCGTTTTTGTGGGCAGAAGGGTATCCTAGCTGTACTGCAGCTAAGGGAGATTATTCTATATTTGCGAGACTCATATAGAATACTATGGAAAGCAGCTTCTCCCCTCTTTAGCAATAGGGATCCAGGCTACTAAGCGGTCCATCTCTCAGCGAGACTAAGGGTAACCGTAACATTTGGCGGCAGCGGCGGGATTTTCCTGGATTTCCTAGGAGAGGTACAGAACGGATGGAGAGCGCTTACGAAAAATTGAAGCGTACAACCCTAAAGGATTTACTTGAAAGCAGAGGGGGGTACGCCAGCAACCGGCCGAGGAGAGAGCTGATCGCAGAATTGACCGAACTGGATCAGAGCTTCACAATGGCGGAAACACCGACCACGATTAGTGACGAAAAAACCAGGATTGTTCGGGAAAGGCTCTCATTATACGGGCCGAACCCCTCCATGGAATTGGTACAGCAGTTGATGGCGGAGGCGGACGAGGATATACGAGAGACTCGAGCCCACGAACTCAACCTAGCGAACGCACACCGCAATGCTGAAGCCCCGCAGGTAATCATCCCTGTCGAAAATGCTGGGAGGCCCAAGATGCGGCATTTCGACCCTTCCTAGAGAGCAAGACAGGGATTGATGAATATTTGGCGGACTTCGAAAGGCAATGTGCCCTGCACCAGATTCCCAACAGAGAGTGGCCCACGATATTGTCTGGGAAACTATCCGGGCGAGCCCTGGAAGCCTTTCGTACTCTGGGTGCTGAGGAAGTGACACAGTATGAGCTAGTTAAGGAGACACTGTTGCGACGGTACGCTGTAACTCCGGACACGTATCGCCGACAGTTTCGGGGCACGGAAAAGAAGCCTAACGATACCCATATGGAATGGGCGCACCGAATGCGGAGAGCGGCAAATCACTGGCTGAGCGGAAGTAAAGCGGTGACTGGGGAGGAAATTTTACAATTGTTTCTCTTAGAACATTTTTATAATGGCATGGAACAGCAAGGGAAGGAATGGCTGCGAGACAGGCGGCCTTCTACCTTAGAAGAAGCAGCCAAATTGGCCGATGAACATTATGACTCCCGTCTTCACGAACCCATGAACTACCGAGCTCCAGCACGGGTCGAACCCAGAGAGGTTTACCGTGCACCCCCTCGTGCTGAATTCCGAGCCCCGGTGCCCACAGGGCCCGTCCGACACTCAGGACCACCCAATAACAGCTCTGAGCGTCCCAGACCAACTTGCCACCGATGCAAGCAACCAGGGCATTTCATGGCTAGCTGCCCCCTTAATACGCACCAGACACCCAGGAATTACAATTACCCCTCTGGGTCCTATCGTCCGGCCCGGGCCCTCTGTGTTAACCAAGAGGCCCCTATGGAGGGATATGTGGGGCCGCTTCACGAGGCAGACCCTGTATATGCTGCCTCAGATAACCGCCAGCACCATCGGCAGAGGGTATGGCTCGAGGGGCGATCTACCGAGGGATTGCGAGACACAGGGGCTACTATCACGCTGGTACAGAGTCATTTGGTGCCAGAGCACAAGCGATCCGGACAGACTGTGGCCGTTAGAGTGGCGGGGGGGGGATGTGTACAAAATTCCAACAGCTAAAGTGCATCTTGATTGGGGAGCGGGAAAGGGGGCTGTGAACGTGGGCCTAATGGATAATTTACCTGCCGAAGTACTACTGGGCAACGATTTGGGCCCCATGACTTCTGCCTATGCTCCAGTATGCAACAACGAGGCGGACCCAGTGACTACACGGGCCCAAGCCCGGACGGAGCGAGAGCTCTCACCAGTGCGGGAGACACAGGTAAGACCTACCCCGACCTTGCCTGACAGGTTAGGCCCCATACCCTGGGACACCCCAGATGCCTTCGAGGCAGAGTCTAAGACTGACCCGACCTTACAAAAGTACCGGGAACGAGCAGAGACCGGAGGGGGCGGGGCAGATAACGAAACATTCTTATGGGAAAAAGGGAAACTATACCGCTGGACAGAGAAAAGGGGACAGCGTAGGCGACAGCTGGTAGTGCCCCACAAATACCGTCAAGAAATCCTCAAAATAGGCCACGACATCCCCTTAGCAGGCCACCTAGCCGTTACCCGTACCCTACACCGCATTACTCACACGTTCTTTTGGCCAGGGGTGCACGCTGACGTTAGAACTTACTGTAACACCTGCGATGTGTGTCAACGAGTAGGAAGGCGAGGCGATCACCCTAAAGCCCAGCTAGTAAATATGCCCATTGTAGAGGAACCCTTCAGCCGGGTTGCTATTGACCTAGTGGGACCACTGGCTACCCCTAGTCCCTCCGGTAAGCGATACATTCTTACCGTAGTGGACTACGCTACCAGGTACCCAGAGGCTGTCGCCCTATCCAACATACAAGCGGATACGGTAGCGAATGCACTAGTACAGGTGTTCTCCCGGGTAGGATTTCCAAAAGAAATCCTATCCGACCAAGGCACCCAATTTACGGCTGAATTGACCCAACAACTCTGGCAGGTTTGCAAAATTAAGTCCCTCCTAAGCTCCCCATACCACCCCCAGACGAACGGGCTGTGTGAGAGGTTCAATGGGACCCTCAAGCAAATGCTCAAGACGTTCACTCAGGAATACCGAGACTGGGAACGCTTCCTGCCGCACCTCCTATTTGCTTATCGGGAGGTGCCCCAGGAAACGACAGGGTTCTCTCCCTTCGAGTTGCTCTACGGAAGAAAGGTACGGGGACCCCTAAACCTGATCCGGGAGCACTGGGAGGGAGAGATGGAGGCTGACGGTGTCCCAATTGTGCCATACGTGCTGGAACTCAGGGACCGAATGGAGCAATTAGCCAAATCCGTGCGGGCTAATCTCCAGTTGGCCCAGAGAAGACAGAAAGTATGGTACGATCGGGGGGCCCGAAAGAGAATCTTCACCATAGGACAAAAGGTGTTAGTACTTAAGCCGGTGAAGACAGACAAATTGCAGGCGTCCTGGCAGGGTCCCTACCAGATCGTAGAGAAAAGGGGAGACACCACTTATGTGATAGCTAGCTGCCACGACAACAATCTTAGAAAGACATTCCATGTAAACATGCTCAAGGAATATTTTGAGCGACCAGAGAACGTGACGGCCGTATGTTGTTCCCCTCAGGAAGACCCCGACAGTTTACCCATTCCAGACCTATTAGAAAAGAGCCTCCCCACAGGTATAGTGGCGCAGGTTCAGATAGGGGACTGACTTAGCCCCACTGAAAGGGAGCAGCTCAACCAACTCCTCCAGTCCAAACACCTCACCTTCTCCCCGAAGCCAGGGTACACTACTTTAACCACCCACCAGGTAGATACTCCGGGACAAGCTCCCTTGCGCCAGGCTCCGTACCGAATCCCCGAAGCAGTTAGGACAGGAATGAAGAAGGAGATCGATGAGATGCTCCAGCTCAGGGTAATTGAGCCCTCCGATAGTCCCTGGGCCTCCCCAGTTGTCTTGGTGCCCAAGAAAGATGGGACCACCCGGTTCTGCGTAGACTATCGGAGGCTCAATGAAAATACCGTGACGGACGCTTACCCTATGCCCAGGGTAGACGAGCTACTCGATCGTATAGCCAGGGGAAATTACCTGACCACTATTGACCTCTGCAAAGGTTACTGGCAGATTCCCCTGGCCCCGGAGGCTATCCCCAAGTCGGCATTCGTCACCCCATTCGGCTTATATCAGTTTAGGGTAATGCCGTTTGGGATGAAGAATGCCCCAGCTACATTCCAGCGCTTGGTGGATAGGCTCCTGGATGGCTTCCAGAGTTTTGCTTGCGCCTACCTGGACGACATAGCGATCCACAGTGAGTCCTGGGAGGACCACTTAGCTCATGTGGGAATGGTTCTGGATCAGATCCGGGCTGCTGGCCTGACTCTGAAGCCAGAAAAATGCCACTTTGGGATGGCCGAGGTACAGTACCTGGGTCACCGGGTGGGGTGTGGAAAGCAGCGACCAGAGCCGGCCAAAATAGAAGCTGTCGCCAATTGGCCCACCCCCATCACTAAGACTCAGGTCCTAGCCTTCCTGGGCACGGCAGGGTACTATAGACGGTTCGTACCAGACTACAGCACACTTGCCAAACCCCTGACTGACTTGACCAAGAAGAACTTACCTCGACAGGTCCTGTGGTCTCCCCACTGTGAAACGGCTTTCCAGGCTCTCAAAAATGCTCTAATTAACGCTCCTGTCTTGGCGGCCCCAGCCCTTAACAAACGTTTTATCGTCCATACAGATGCTTCCATGTTCGGGCTGGGAGCTGTCCTCAGCCAAGTAGGCGAAGATGGAGGGGAGCATCCAGTTGCCTACATCAGCCGGAAGCTCCTGCCCCGCGAAGTCAGCTATGCAGCGGTCGAAAAGGAGTGTTTGGCTTTGGTGTGGGCATTAAAGAAATTGACTCCCTATTTATATGGTCAGGAGTTCACTCTGGTCACCGACCATAACCCGTTGGTGTGGCTGAACCGGGTCTCTGGAGATAACGGCAGGCTATTACGTTGGAGCTTATCGTTGCAAACCTTCAATTTCACCATTACTTACAGACCTGGGAAACAGAATGGCAACGCCGACGGGTTGTCCAGACAAACCGACCTCAGCCCCGCATAACCAGCGGTCTGGACAGCCTTAGTCTGCCCCGAAAAGGGGTCAGACCGTGTCTGCCAGAGTGTTCCACAGAAAGGGAGCAATGTTACAGAAGCATTAGTTATTCTGTTGTGAAGAGCTTATTTCCCAGCAGCAATGCCTGAACCAGCAAGCCAGCGCCTAAGAAGGGCTCCAAGAAAACTGTAACAAGTTTCATTTCATAAAGAGTTAACTCTTTTTTTTCAGCTTTTAGAAACTATTGTCTAATCACCTCTGGAGCCAGACTGCTAATTGATAAGATGAACTTGTAAACTTGTTATCTTAAGTACTGTAATCCTATTGTGGCCTGTCAAAGGACAGTGCTCTCTATCTAAATGTGTGATGGGGGATTTTGTGCTTCCCCCCCTCTCCCCCTGGGAGTGCCCTGTGTGCATGTAACCTTAATAAAAAGCAGGCTGGGCATCCCAGTCCTGAGTTCTTGTTTGACCCTCAATCGCAGCGTTGACTCGTTTTTGTGGGCAGAAGGGTATCCTAGCTGTACTGCAGCTAAGGGAGATTATTCTATATTTGCGAGACTCATAGAATACTATGGAAAGCAGCTTCTCCCCTCTTTAGCAATAGGGATCCAGGCTACTAAGCGGTCCATCTCTCAGCGAGACTAAGGGTAACCGTAACAGCCTCCACTCCCTAACGGTGGCAGGCAGTCGGGACAGTTCCCTTTTGCCTTGGAGTGCTTCTCCAAGGACGGGGGAATCATTGAAGAGGGGCCACCTTTGGGGGAAAGCAGGCCGGCGCAGGGGATCCCCTTTGAGGGGCCCCCTCTCCGACCCATCTCTCCACCTCAGGCAGCTGCCCCTACTTCACCCCCATCTCGGTAGGCACTCTCCTGCATTTGCAGGCCACCTCGCTTAGGCAGCCTTTGTTTGGGACAGTCCTCTTTTGCCTTGGAGCGCTTCTACAAGGGCGGGGAGTCATGAAAGTGTAGCCGCCTTTGGGGGAAAACAGGTAGGCACAGGGGATCCCCTTCCTGGAGCCCCCATTCCGACCTGTCTCTTTACCTCAGGTGGCCGCCCCTACTCCACCCCCGTCTTGGTAGGCACTCTCCTGCACTCACGGCCACCTCGCTTACGCAGCCTCCGCTCCCTCCGGTGGCAGGCAGTCAGGACGATTCCCTTTTGCCTTAGAGCATTTCTCCAAGGGTGGGGGAGTCATTGAATAATGGCCTTTGGGGGAAAGCAGGCTGGCACAGGGGATCCAGGGGCTCCCTCTCCGACCCGTCTCTCCACCTCAGACGGCCGTCCCTACTTCACCCCCATCCCAGTGGGCACTCTCCTGCACTCACAGGCCATTTCGCTTACGCAGCCTCCGTTCCCTCCCAGTGGCAGGCAGTCGGGACGTTTCTTGTTTGCCTTGGAGTGCTTCTCCAAGGGCGGGGTAGTCATCAAAGAGCAGCCGCCTTTGGGGGAAAGCAGGCCGGCACAGGGGATCCCCTTCTGGGGGCCTCCTCTCTGACCCATCTCTCCACCTCAGGCGGCCGGTCATTTCTGTGGCCCTCCGCTGCCAGAGGGTCACCCTGCAACATTAATGATCCTTCCGCAGGTTCAACTATAGAAAACCTTGTTACGACTTTTACTTCTAGATAGTCAAGTTTGATATATTTTAAGGTGCTACGCCAGGGCCGTTGCCAACCTCGACAGGGCCAATCCAAGAACTGAGGTTATCTAGAGTTACCAAAGAGGCTAGGATCCCCGATGTAAAGATCCCTCGGGGTCATTGCTTGTTGGCATGTATTAGCTCTAGAATGACCATAATTACCTAGAATTACCGGCTAGGGCCGTCGCCAACCTCGGCAGGGCTGATCCAAGAACCGAGGTTATCTATAGTTACCAAAGAGGCCGGGATCCCCAATGTAAAGATCCCTTGGGGTCAGCGCTCATCGGCATGTATTAGCTCTAGAATAACCACTTCTCAGTGCCCCGCCAGGGCCATCGCCAACCTCAGCATGGCCAATCAGAGAACCAAGGTTATCTACCAAAGATGCTGGGATCCCCGATGTACAGATCCCTCGGGGTCAGCGCTCATCTGCATGCATTTGCTCTAGAATTACCACAGTTATCCAAAGGAGTGGTTGGAGC
Source organism: Bombina bombina (assembly GCF_027579735.1). Taxonomy (NCBI): domain Eukaryota; kingdom Metazoa; phylum Chordata; class Amphibia; order Anura; family Bombinatoridae; genus Bombina; species Bombina bombina. Next base: position 107,244,027 of record NC_069506.1, on the reverse strand, counting down.
GATCAAAGGAACCGTAACTGATTTAATGAGCCATTCGCAGTTTCACTGTACCAGCCGTGCGCAATGACTATGCTACTGGATGGATCAACCAAGTAGCCCCGCCAAAGGCATCAGCGGAGGGACGCAGGAGGGATGGGGGCTCTCTCGGGGACCCACTGTGGTATTACCCGGCATTACCGATGTCATCTTCCAAGCGGGGTCTTCAATCTTCTTTCTTCAGGATCCATCTTCATCCCGCCGACGCGGAACATCCTTCTTCCCCGACGGACTAACGACGAATGAAGGCTCCTTTAAGGGACGTCATCCAAGATGGCGTCCCTTCAATTCCGATTGGCTGATAGGATTCTATCAGCCAATCGGAATTAAGGTAGGAAAAATCTGATTGGCTGATTGAATCAGCCAATCAGATTGAGCTCGCATTCTATTGGCTGATCGGAACATCAAGATGAAGATGGATCCTGAAGAAAGAAGATCGAAGACCCCGCTTGGAAGATGACATCGCCCGGATGGAAGACTTCTTCAGCGCCGCTTGGAGGATCACTTCATCGGATGGAAGACTTCTTCAGCGCCGCTTGGAGGATCACTTCATCAGATGGAAGACTTCTTCAGCGCCCCTTGGAGGATCACTTCTGCCGCTCCGGATCTCCTCTTCAGTTCCATCGATGGCTCGGCTGAGTGAAGACGACTCAAGGTAGGATGATCTTCAGGGGGGTAGTGTTAGGTTTATTTAAGGGGGGTTTGGGTTAGATTAGGGGTATGTGAGTGGTGGGTTTTAACGTTGGGGGGGGTTGTATTTTTCTTTTACAGGCAAAAGAGCTGAATTCTTTGGGGCATGCCCCGCAAAAGGCCCTTTTAAGGGCTGGTAAGGTAAAAGAGCTTTGAACTTTTTTAATTTAGAATAGGGTAGGGCATTTTTTTATTTTGGGGGGCTTTGTTATTTTATTAGGGGGCTTAGATTAGGTGTAATTAGCTTAAAATTGTTGTAATATGTTTGAAATGTTTGTAACTTATATTTTGTATTTTTTGTAACTTAGCTTTTTTATTTTTTGTACTTTAGTTAGTTTATGTAATTGTATTTAATTGTAGTTATTTGTAGCTAATTTTTTTTTTTTTTTTTTTTTAATATATTTTTTATTGAAGTCGTAAACAGATACAACCAAGGTTGTGCCCCAAAGCATTTACAGAAGAGTGCAAATATAATATTATTAGATAAGTGTCACAAACAAAAACCTACAGTAAGGGTATAATGTATCCAACCAGCACACGCAATGTTATAGAATTTGGGCAGTTTACAGTAAGACTTCAGTTTATAATAAAGGTAATAACAATAAAACAAAAATAGTCCTCCCTGGGCCATATAGCAAGCAAATTGGAGTGTCCACTCAGATACAATTGGGGCCAGGGGGGGATTAGCTTTATAGTTTAAAAAAAGGGGGGGGGGAAAGCAGCGGGCAAGAGCCGCTCGAAATATAAAAGGGGGGGGGGATGGAGGGTGGAGTCGGTCGGGATGTCAATCTTGAATTAACTATTATCGGGACCCTAAGTGAGCATTAGTTTGAATTGCCAAGTAAACTCCTAAGAATATGTAGACAGAGTATAAATTGGAATACCCAATTAAAGGGATATAGTGGCGAGCTTTCATTAGTCTCATTATGACCTTGAGACAGAGCTTTATATACCAGAATGAATCTTAGTACATGGAATATGGGGACTAGAGTAAAATTAAACACATAATACAATGGTGTCATGACCAACAGTAGGAATTGACTTTCTATAAAATGGATAGGGGTGACTCTCAGCATTATTAAGAGGGGTGGGGGACATTAGTATGTATGGAACATAAGAGATTTCTAGGTGAGCTCCTCCCCTAGGGAATTACCAGCTATAGGCGGTGTGGGAAAAAGGCATAGGGGTATGACCCGCAGGCAACCAGTACCGGCGGAGGGGAGGAGCCCATCAGAGACAAATAATTTTGTATTAATATTAAACTCAACATAAGCAATGTCATATCCTAGGAACATAAATATAATAAAGCAGAAGCATAGCGTAATTCCATGCACAGTTATAAGAGCAAAGAGTATTAAATACATTAAATGAACCCACTAGCGCCTAAACATATACACATCTCTGCGAGCGAATGAAAAAACAAACTATATCTATATCTTAGCTTAGTCTTTGAACCTATGAGCAACAGAGCTGTCACTCTTATTGTGGTCATAAACTATGTTTGCCTATCTTATCTGAGCTATCCTCGTAAGCGGCCTCATAGGAGCTTATTATTCCACAACCTCATATAAGGGATAGACGATGAGTGACCAGTTGTTAGTAGGTGCTAATACAGGAGGAACAGCATATATACACAATGTCAGGAAATTCAGACATTGTAGTCAAAGTGAAAATAGGGTATATGGCGGGCTATCAAGGGCAATCAAACATGAGAGAGTCACATAGGAAGCAGACTTACTACTTAAAGGTCTAAACATCAGGCTTAAACACCTATATCAAGATAAATCCCCTTATTGAAAATTAGATTACATTCTCAGCTTCCATGGTGACACAAAAGGCTAATCATAAGCACATTACAAATAATAAGTGTAAGCAGAAGTATCAGGCAATGGAGATAAGACCGTTAAACATGTTAAAATATAACATAGCTGTACTAAAGCATAACCCAACGTATTCTCCATAACTACTGTGTATAGACTTTCAGTAACATAGTAATATGCAACATTCTAAATGGTGAGGGACTTCAAGATAGTCAGCAAGTCCCATTTATAAAGCTATGGCGTAACTATATTATATGAATTAGGAGCAGGCAGGGAGTACAGTAAGGTAGCATCTCAGGAGAGTTATAATAGACAGAACAATATAAAGCCCTATAGTACTATGCACCACCCACTACATATCAGGGTTAATACAGGCTGATGAAATACAAATAGAAGTGTACTTGACTCAAGCCCAGTAAATACAAAGAGGCTTATATGATGTAGCTCACTTATAGATAAACACTAAATATTACCTTAAATATTTAACATGACACCAGATAAACTAGCATTCAATGAACAGCATAAAATTAAACTGTAGATAGAATAGGCAACCACAGGTATTCTGGAATCAACTCTGACTGTTACATATTAGGATTAGGTGTTTAAGGCAGAAACCAGCTAGCTAACCGGTTCCTGTCCTGTTATTATATAAGTGATCCTGTGGTTGATAGATCTAAGAGAAAGGCTATGCCCCCACGTGACCAACAAAAGTACAGGGTGTAGTGGAGAGGCTGTGAAGCTATACACTACCCTGAGACTTAAATAAAATAAAATAGTGGGCTGTTCTGCAAAACTCTGCTTGTATGGGAGATAGGGCGGCAGAGTCTATTCTTCTGCCGATTACATGAAACATAAAAAGAATAATAAACTAAACTATGCACCTATGAAGACTGGTTAAACATAAATATGGTGTATTCAGATAGATATATAACACTAAAACCATAATATAAGTAGTATGTTATGAACACATAGTCCAATTTAACTTAGATGAAGTCTCAGATGAAACTGTAACCCACTCCGAGTCTGAGTTGTGGGAGTGTGACCTCCGTTGAAAAAACCTCCGCAGCATTGTAAAGTATTTACATTCACAAGGGCTAGCATTATAAATCTTAACTGGCAAGTGATCAATATGATGACCCTTATCCAAATAGACAAGATCTGTTGCGGTATCTAGTCCTCTACAGAGCAAGTTAAGTCAGGTAAGTATCTGGCTAGTGTCCATTCCAATTTTGAGAGTTGCGCAAAGGGTCACATAGTACCACTTAGGGGGCTGCAAAAACAGATAAAGCTTACTTAGGTAAGAAGAGGCCGGTATGTCAGTCTTTTCCCCGGGTCCCAGAGTGATCGCCAGAGCCTGACCAGATTACCCATGAGTCGGCTGACAGCATGGGGAGCGCTCTGAAGTATCGCAACTCGGGAGTAGGTGAAAGGTAAGTATTTCCTAGCCCAAAGGTCCAGCGACTGCCCTGGGGTGTCATGTGTGTGTAAGATGTAAGGGCTGTGAGGGTGTCTGGCAAGTAGCTGGATACCTGGCGGCTTTGTGATGTGTGGCAGCCGCACGGGCTGTTCTGCGCAGGGAATTCCAGACGAGGTATCTATCGGCCAGCGTGGGGCTGCTGTGTATTCCCTAAATACGCCTGAATCCAATAATTCGTTGCTTATGTGAGCTAGCGGCTCCTGTAGCCCGCAAGGGTCAGATCTCGTTGTGAGCTCAATTGCAGTGTCCGGCTCTTCGTCAATGGCATTTTGTAAGAGAGGGAGGATTGTACCCTCAAATGTCTCTTCCGTCTGTGCTTGGCAAGGGACTAGTGCTTTCAGTTTGTTCCTGATAGCAATCAGATCCTTCTGTATCTCTCCATAAAAATCTTGCAGTAAATGTCCCGTCCTAGCTTCCCATCTGCTTAGGGATTCCATACTGCTCCAAAATGGCGATTTGCGCTCTTATGTTGAGATAGTTGTTATCAGCTTTAGGTGCTATCTATTAGAGAAGCTTAAATCCTACTCTCACGAAAAGTAGCTAGCCGTATAGACTAAGTGAAAATCCAGTATAGCATCTAAGAATAGACTTCCAGTTTATATATAATGGCAATATCTTAGATTACAGCTCAGGAGCTCCAGCATTGTGCAGCCGATAGCTTTGGCAGTTGGCTCCGCCCCCCATTTGTAGCTAATTTATTTAATTAATTTAATGATAGTGTAGTGTTAGGTTTAATTGTAACTTAGGTTAGGATTTATTTTACAGGTAATTTTGTATTTCTTTTAGCTAGGTAGTTATTAAATAGTTAATAACTATTTAATAACTATTCTAACTAGCTAAAATAAATACAAAGTTACCTGTAAAATAAAAATAAATCCTAAAATAGCTACAATGTAATTATTAATTACATTGTAGCTATCTTAGGGTTTATTTTACAGGTAAGTATTTAGTTTAAATAGGAATAATTTATTAAAGTATAGTGTAGTGTTAGGTGTAATTGTAACTTAGGTTAGGATTTATTTTACAGGTGCATTTCTCTTTATTTTAGCTAGGTAAGCTATTAAATAGTTAATAACTATTTAATAGCTATTGTACCTAGTTAAAATAAATTGAAAGTTGCCTGTAAAATAAAAATAAATCCTAAGATAGCTACAATATAATTATTATTTATATTGTAGCTATATTAGGGTTTATTTTATAGGTAAGTATTTATTTTTAAATAGGATTCATTTATGTAATAATAGAAATATTATTTAGATTTATTTAATTAATATTTAAGTTAGGGGGTGTTAGGTTTAGTGTTAGACTTAGGTTTAGGGGTTAATAAATTTATTACAGTGGCGGCGGTGTAGGGAGGGCAGGATAGGGCTTAATACATTTATTATAGGTGGCGACGGTGTAGGGGGGGCAGGATAGGGGTTAATAAGTTTAATATAGGTTGCGGCAGGGTCCGGGAGCGGCGGTTTAGGGGTTAAACTATTTATTTAGTTGTGGCGGGGTCCGGGATCAGCAGGATAGGGGTTAATAACTTTATTATAGAGGGCGGCGGTATAGGGGGGGCAGGATAGGGGTTACTAGGTATAATGTAGGTGGCAGCGGTGTACGGGAGCAGTGGTTTAGGGGTTAATACATTTATAAGAGTTGCAGCGGGGTCTAGGAGCGGCGGTTTAGGGGTTAGTAACTTTATTGAGTTGCGGGAGGCTCCGGGGGCGCCGGTATAGGGGGTAGAACAGTGTAGTTTACTCTGAGTGCTTAGTGACAGGCTAGCAATAAAGCTGTCAAAAAGCCGAAGAGCAGCGAGATCGGATGAGTGATAACTCTCACAATCCGCTGCTCATCGCCCCGTACTTGGTGCGCGGCTTTTTGACAGATTTATTGATAACTTAGGCGAAATTTTGCAGGTCCGCAGCGGCGATGGTAGCCGAGCTTAGGCGGGCGTATTGAACTGGCGAAGGCAGGTAAATTAGACGCGTTGATAACTACCCCCCTATGTCTGAACGGTGAGCGGGGTAAATTTTAACTACGTAGCATGCCAGAGCGTGCGCATCATGTGGGGAGGACGCAACCGGAATCGATTAACCAAGCGTGTGCTGAGCAAAAATTCTTCCACAATATCCACCTGGGCCAGGAAAAAAAAAAAAAGGGGGTCTTATCGGCAGGGATATACGGTAATAACATTTCTCTTGTTTATATAGCTAATTCTAGTATTCGAGTATAAATTATTTAAAATTTCACTATATATATATATATATATATATATACTGTATATAGTATAAGAACAAACACTTTTAGAAAATAATTTAAAGGGAAAGTAATGTCAAGGTTAAACTTTTGTGATTCCGATGCAATTTTAAACAACTGTCCTATTTACATCTATTATCTAATTTGCTTAATTATCTTGTTATCCATTGTTAAATTGGATCAGCCAATCGGATTGAACTTCAATCCGATTGGCTGATAGCATCAGCCAGTCGGATTTTTCCTACCTTGATTCCGATTGGCTGATAGAATCCTATCAGCCAATCGGAATTTGAGGGACGCCATCTTGGATGACATCATTTAAAGTAACCTTCATTCTTCTTTAGGACTTCGATTGAAAAGGATGCTCCGCGTCGGCTGGATGGAAGATGGACCTGCTCCGCCCCGGAAGGATGAAGATAGAAGATGCAGCCTGGATGAAGCCTTCTGCCATCTGGAGGACCTCTTCTGCCCCGATCGGATGAAGACTTCTGCCGTATGGAGGACCACTTGTGCCCGGCTGGGTGAAGACGGCTCAAGGTAGGGTGATCTTCAGGGGGTTAGTGTTAGGTTTTTTTAAGGGGGGATTGGGTGGGTTTTAGAGTAAGGGTATGTGGGTGGTGGGTTGTAATGTTGGGGGGTATTGTATTATTTTTTTTACAGGTAAAAGAGCTGATTACTTTGGGGCAATGCCCCGCAAAAGGCCCTTTTAAGGGCTATTTGTAATTTAGTATAGGGTAGGGAATTTTATTATTTTGGGGGGCTTTTTATTTTATTAGGGGGATTAGATTAGGTGTAATTAGTTTAAAATTCTTGTAATTCTTTTTTTTATTTTCTGTAATTTAGTTTATTTCATTTAATTGTAATTTGTTTATTTAAATTTATTTAATTTATTTATTTATAGCGTAGTGTTAGGTGTAATTGTAACTTAGGTTAGGATTTATTTTATAGGTAATTTTGTACTTATAGTTATTAAATAGTTAATAACTATTTAATAACTATTGTACCTAGTTAAAATAAATACAAAGTTGCCTGTAAAATAAAAATAAATCATTAGCTAGGTACAATGTAACTATTAGTTATATTGTAGCTATCTTATGCTTTATTTTATCTTTAAGTATTTAGTTTTAAATAGGAATAATTTATTTAATTGTAGTTATTTTATTTAGATTTCTTTAAATTATATTTAAATTAGGGGGGTGTTAGGGTTAGACTTAGGTTTAGGGGTTAATAACTTTATTATAGTGGCGGCAGATTAGGGGTTAATTAATTTAATACAGTTGCGGCGACATTGGGGGGTCAGATTAGGGGTTAATAACTATAATGTAGGTGTCAGCGATGTTGGGGGCAGCAGATTAGGGGTTTATAAGTATAATGTAGGTGGCGGCGGTGTCCTGAGCGGCAGATTAGGGGTTAATAGTATAATGCAGGTGGCGACGATGTTGGGGGCGGCAGATTAGGGGTTAATAAATGTAAGATTAGGGGTGTTTCGACTCGGGGTTCATGTTAGGGTGTTAGGTGCAGACATATTTTTTCTTTCCCCATAGGAAACAATGGGGCTGCGTTAGGAGCTGAACGCTGCTTTTTTGCAGGTGTTAGGTTTTTTTTCAGCCTGCTCAGCCCTATTGTTTCCTATGGGGAAATCGTGCACGAACACGTTTTGCCAGCTTACCACTACCGTAAGCAACGCTGGTATTGAGGTGAGATGTGGAGCTAAATTTTGCTCAACGCTCACTTTTCTAAGGCTAACGCCGGCTTGCAGAAAACTTGTAATACCAGCGTTGTTTAAAGGGAGCGGTAAGAAAAAAAGGCTCGTTAGCACCGCACAGCCTTACCGACAAAACTCGTGATCTAGCTGTTATAGAGGCCAACTTTGCATTTGTTTGGGCCAAAAACTATACTGTATATCGTACCTGGGAGTAAAAATAACTAGTACTATCGGCTATCAAGATGAACATTTTACCCGGGCTCCTATATCTCGTCAGTGCTCTTCCAATTAAAATACCCCAGAAAGATTTAAGCAGTCTACAGACAGATTTGATAAGGTTCCTCAAAGGGAATAAATGGCCCTAGCCTGGGTCTCTCTTCTTTTGGAACAGAACGCTCCACTCCTTCATGATGGTGATCTCTTCATTTCTGCATTTTCTTCTGTTTTGGGACTTCTGGCCATACTTCTGCTCAGGGGCGGACTGAGACCAACCAGGGCCCCCGGGCAAAAGTGTGGCAGGGGCCCCCACCCCCTCTTTGCTCCACCCACCTTCTCTGCCCCTCCTCCACCCAATTTCCCCTCCCATATCTTGTGCCCCTCCCACCTGCATTGCCCCTCCCACTTTATATGCCCCTCCCCCACAATGTTTTTAATTGCCATATAAAGAGACAATTTTTTCCTTAAATATTTTTAATAAGAACTAAATATTGAAACTTAACAAGTGCTTATGCCGACAACAAAAATCCCCATGCCTATATGCACTACAGTATGGAAGAGAAAGTAATGAGGGGCAGTTAAAGAGGTTAAATCATTTGAATTTGTATATTTCCTTTCAATAAGAGATGCATGATCCTATAAGTAGGTGTCTATACTATATAAAGGTAAAACTATCTCCATTTTAACTGAAACCAGGGCAGGTTTAAAGAACTCAATTTTAAAGGGAGAGTAAAGTCAAAATTAAACTTTAAAGGAACATGAAACCCAAAAAATTGCTTTCATGATTTAGATAGAGCATACAATTTTAAACAACTTTCCAGTTTACTTATATTATCAAATTTGCTTCATTCTCTTGGTACCATTTGTTGAAGGAGCAGCAATGCACTACTGGTTTCTAACTGAACACATGGAGCCAATGGCAATCAATGTTCTCTCTGCCACACACACAGCCCCCTCCCTAGTTCCTTATATACAGATATACTATTATAGAGAGCTTCCCTCTGTCACTCACACAGCCCCCTCCCTAGTTCCTTATATACAGAAATATATTATAGAGGTTCCCTTTGTCACACACACACAGCCACCTCCACAAATCCTTATATACAGATATATATTATAGAGGTCCCCTTTGTCACACACACACAGCCACCTCCACAAATCCTTATATACAGATATATATTATAGAGGTCCCCTTTGTCACACACACAGCCCCATCCCCAGATCCTTATATACAGATATATATTATAGATTCCCTCTGTCACAAATAAAGCCCCCTTGCCAGTTCCTTATATACAGATATATATTTTAGAGGTTCAAGGAAGCAGACTGCAGTACTTTACTAAATACTTACACTAACTAATCTATTAATTTGAACTTCAATCAAATGCCTCGTCTGACTTATACTAACCAGTTATATGGTAATATTTACAAACTGTTTGACTGATTTGCATAAGTAAATGCATGGTCATTGCCCCCCAAGAGCAATATAAATGGAGGAAGGTGGGTATTAAGCAGGCTCTCATCCGTTTAGCATTGATCACACTAAAAAGAACATTCCATCTGCTCTGTCCAAACCCTACGCTTTTGAAAATGCCCTGACCTGTCTAGATCAGTATCTTTTAACATGATCCACACAAGAGCTTCAACTTCCTCAATATAAAAAAAGAAAAACTTTTCACAGTGTTTCTTGAGCATTGTCAATGGCTTCTTGATAGCTCCTTCAGTACAGTATGGTCTCATGTTATTATGTACCAGTAACCAGCCACCAGCCAAGCCAATATAATAACAAGTGAAGCAATAGCAAATCACTTGTTAATATATTAGCGTGGCTGGTTACTGGTACATAATAACATGAGACCATACTGTACTGGAGCTAGCAAGAAGCCATTGGCGATGCTCTGCTCAAGAAACACTGTAAAAAGTTGTTTATATTTATATTGCGGAAGCTCTTGTGTGGTTGGTGGCTTATGTTGAAATATATTGCTCTAGACAGGTCAGGGCATTTTCAAAAGAGCAGGGAGGGTTTGAACAGTGCAGATGGAATGCTTTTTTTGTGACTGGCAGCAAAGCTAGGTTTAATTCAGGTGATGGCTAAATGCAGGAAGTACTGAGGAGAACACTGTGAGATAGCAATCTACTGCTCCATTTTATTGCAGAGGATGCAGGCTGGCACAAACACAAACAATACATGCAAGCATTAATGAATCATTAATGCTTGCTTGCATGTATTGTGTTTGTGTCACAGTCTGTCTGATGCAAACAGGAGCCGCTGCCTAAGCCTTCTTCTCCATACTAACTAGTACACTGTCTGATAAGATTCTCCAAAATGTAACAGTCAGTAACAGATATTGCACTCCACAACTGACTGTTACATCATTTTTGAAGAATCGTATCAGACAGTGTACTAGTTAGTATGGAGAAGAAGGCTTAGGCTCCTGTAACCTGTTTGCATCAGGCAGACTGTGATTCTCCTATTGTTCTTCTCAAACCACCTCTTTACCCATGTTGTTGATAGAATTTCAAAAGTTCATCAAACTCTCTCATCATTTCTCCATCAATGACCAAAAGTCTGAAGTACACTGTACTAAACATTTCCCTATCAACTGACAGGTTCCATTCATTTGCACAATGTTGCCCATACAAACTCCAGTCAACATCAGTTAAGTACCTAGGTAAAGCACTCCAGATCCTTCTAAACTATATGATCTTAACTATAAAACTCTTCTAAGGAAGGGACAGAATGAATAAAAACTGAAAAAACAAACCACTGGTACAAGTGACCAAAATAACAAGCCTTCCAAGGATTCTGACTATATCCTTTAAGACAGTACTGATAACACTCCACAATATGTCAGCGCCTGCAGTCTAGTTTAAACACATTTATATGGTAACTCATATGCCCTAGGGTTCACTGGGTCACTTTGTACCATCATTTTAGAGAGGGAAGGTTGGGAATCCCCAAGATTGATAAATACTACTGCTCCATTTTATTGCAGAGGACGCAGGCTGGCACGGGTATCCATAGACTCTCATATATTAAAAACTCCAACAGTGTCTCTATCTGCTGGTTACCTGAAGCTGCAGGACAAACACCTCCTTTTACATAATGTTATGTTCCACCAGCATAAACACATATTTTATACTTAGTCTGTGACACAATGCACAAACACAATACATGCATACATGCAAGCATTAATGAATCATTAATGCTTGCTTGCATGTATTGTGTTTGTGTCACAGTCTGCCTGCCCTGATGCAAACGAGCCACTGCCTAAGCCTTCTTCGTTCTTCTCCATAGTACTAACTAGTACAATACACTGTCTGTCAGTGTCTGATAAGATTCTCCAAAATGTAACAGTCTGAGTCAGTAACAGATATTGCACTCCTGTGTCTGCAAGTCTGGACTGTCTGACTCTGCCAGTGCTGCCACTTACCTTAGACTCGCGACTGACCGGTCAACTTCGTTGTCGCCTACTAGGCCCGCCTGCCTGACTCAGTCCTCCGCTCTTCAGCAGATCGGCTCTTAATCACGTGTGGCCACCGTCTGTCTGCTGCAGCTGCCGCCTAAGCTTCTAATGCGCATTCAAATTTTGTGCGCACACGTGTGGGGCGGAGCTGAGCAGCCAGACAGAGCCAGGGCAGGTGATGTGACTATAATATGTGGACCGGATTCCAGATTGTTTGTTACACCAGCCGGTCCACATATTACAGAGCAGGCTGCCGCTTACTACACCCGGCTCCACGCTCCAGTCCAGTGTCTGTTCTTCACCCAGTCCTAGTTGCACTTCCTGGCTTCATTGATTCACGAGTGATGAGTCACGTCTTCTTCACTACCCCACCCCCCCCCTCCGCAAAAAAAATAAAAAAATATTTAAGGCAAAAAAAATAAAATATATATTTAATAAATAAAAAAATATAAATAAAAAAATGCAGCATCAGTATGATGCATGGGGCCCCTTTAAGAAGCCGGGCCCTCGGGCCAGGGCCGATTTGCCCGACTTGTCAGTCCGCCCCTGCTTCTGCTGCAGAATTTTCTCTCCCGGATCTCCAACAGGGCAATAGAACTGTGGCACAATTCACCATCGAGTTTTGCACCTTGGCACTTGAAACCACTTGGGATGGCAGTGTTCTCAAGGCAGCCTTTAGGAGGGGTCTGCATGAACGCATCAAAGATGAACTCACTTATCGTGATATTCCTTCTTCTTTGGATGACTTTATAACACTTTGTATCAGTCTGGACTCTCGCTTCCAGGAGAGACAAGCCGAGAGAGACAGAACTTGGAGGGTCCTTCCCTCCCATCCTTCTATTTGTCCGGTTTCTGCAGTATCCTCTACCCCTTCAACAGCTCCAGTTACCCCAGTGGAGGAACCCATTGATCTCTCCTCCTTCAAACCCTCAGAGTCTGACAGACAGAGAAGAAGGAGATTGAGATTATGCTTTTATTGTGGATCGAACACTCACCAACTAAAGAATTGTGACATTCGGCCGTGAAAAGCCAATGCTTAGGGGATAACACTGGGGTACCTCTAAGCATAATCACTACTAAATCCCCTCACTCCTCTTGGATTCTGATACCTGTTACCCTTACCTTCCTTCAGAATACTGTCCACACTCAAGCCTTCATTGATTCAGGGGCAGCTGGAAACTTTCTCGATTACCGTTTTATTATTAAATCTGGCTTGCCTCTTCTGCAGAAAAGACATTGTCTCAAAATAACTACTCTGGATGGCACCCCCCTTGGTTTAGGGTTGATCCATTTTGAGTCAGCACCCCTGACTGTGGGAGTCTTTCATACCAAACAGCTGCAGTTCGAGGTCATTTATTCCCCAGCACAGCCTGTCATCCTTGGTCTTCCTTGGCTTCGTATACACAATCCACAGTTTGACTGGGCTGAAGGACAACTGGCCTCCTGGGGTAACTCCTGTTTCCACTCCTGTCTTGCTAAAGTCACTCCTCTGCTCCGAATCCCCATAGCCAGTATTGTAATGTATTGCCTCCTAATTGTTATATGGAAAGAGAGAACTTGATATATTTAATGTAATAATATCCTGAACTTCTTAAATAAAGTTTGTAGCACAGTTTCCTTCGATTACACATACACTCTATGTCAGTGCTTTCCAAACAGTGCTTTCCAAACTGTGTGTCGGGACACACTAGTGTGTCGGCAGCAGTGTGTAGGTGTGTCCCTGCTTCAGCACAAATTTTTTTTTTTATTTTTTTTTGGTTTCTGACTTTCCGCCTGCCTGCTACGCATATCACATGGTTGACACGTGATTGATACCTAGGGGGACACAGATCATCTTAACCTATTGGTGCAGCTCAGTGGGAACTGAAACTATTCCCATTGGCGGCACATTGACTCCTGACTGCACATGTAGTCTAATTAATTGGCTCGTGACTGCATGTGTAGTCAGTGAGTGGAACAGCAGTGTGTATGCAGCGCGGGCAGTAGTCAATCAGACTCACCGAGCTCTGAGGGCGGCAGCTTAAACGCTGAGCTGAAGTCAGTGGGGGTTTTTTTGCAGCTAGCTCCCAGTAGTGCATTGCTGCTCCTGCTCTTGATATATGGATAGGAAGTGGAAGCTCAAAAATGCTTGATGATGAAATGCGAGTGTCTTTATCTAATATTCCACCAAATATTCAGAAACTGTGTTCATCCCATCAACCTCATACATCCCATTAAAATAGTAAGTAGCTATTGGTGTTATTAAACTATTTTTAATTCTTGCACATACATACTGTTACTTGTAAATACATTTAATTATTATATCATTTATGTATGTGTCCGTATCTCTTAAAACAAGTGAGTTTAACCTCCTTTTTGCTAGTACAACTAAGTTACTGTGTCGCAAAATGATGTAGGTCTAAAAAGTGTGTCACCAACATGAAAAGTTTGGAAAGCTCTGCTCTATGTAGTCAAAAGGAAATAAAGTGCCTTTAATATAAGATAGAAAGATATTGCAAATACTGAAACTGAAATAGAATGTGTGCCTTTAACTACTATCTCTAAGTTCAGAATGATGCTGACAATATTCAATATAAGTGCAGGAGTTACGGTGAAACTTTCCAGTATAAATAATACAACTCAATGAGGCAATAAACATAAAGCAATAAGAATGCTATTTGTAGCTAATGAATCCGAAATATGCAGCAAGTGGAAGCGTTTAGATTAGGTGAAAATGAGTACCTTATCGTGGCTTGGCAGTTCTGACTCTGAGTTGTGAGAGAGCAGCGAGGAGACTGAATACCGGTAGTGAGGCTGGAGTGCTGCGTGTGACGTCAGCGCTGCTTCAGAGAAGCCGGGTGTTTCAGGAAAAGGTAAGGGCAAGTGTCCGGTATTAAAACAAAACACAAATTTGCAATTTTAGTATATGCAGGATAAAGTTGGATGAAAATTCCACTTACATGAGGGGTGGTTGTCACAGTAGCTGACAAGAGGAAGTATCTCCGTGAAGCTCAGACTGCTTTGAGCAGAATGGAAAATTTGACAAAGTCACGGACTTCCTTGAGGGCTGATTAGGTTGCTGAAGGTAATTAGATGTTCCTTAGTTGTAGTCCAGATAAACACAGCAAGCAATCTGTAGAACTAGGAAGGCAGAGAGATTAGAAAATCAGAATGCACATAGAATATCAAGGCTCAGTGTTACTCCATGGTTGAATAACAAAATACTAAGCAAGGAGTGCTTAGTGGACAGGTGATTTAAGGAAGAACCTGGATTGCGATTGGAGGAAAGAATTAAAGGAACAGTACACCCTAAAACCCTGACATGACTCCCCCATCAAGCAAGCTGATCCTCAGCTTGAAGCCTGGGTCGATCCGGATACCTTCTGTGGAATTGGGATACCAGGCGAGAAGCATGAACGTTGGATGCAGGTTCCCAAGTATCATCCTCGTCTGAATAACCTTTCCACCAAATCAAGTATTGTAAGACTCCTCTTGAAAATCTGGAATCAAGTATCTCCTTCACGTCATACACATCTGAATCCTGTGTGGATGCTATTGGTGGTAGTTGCGGGGTCATAGACCTTGTGGGTGAGTATGGTTTGAGGAGTGACACGTGAAAAGTCGAGTGAACTATCATAGAAGGAGGTAATTCCAAAGTAACTGCATTCCTATTGATAACTTTGACTATGGTAAATGGACCACAGTACTTTTGTGTCATTTTTCTACTAGGGAGTTGTAACTTCAAGTTCTTAGTTGACAACCAGACTTGATCTCCGATTTGATATCGTGGTGGCTCTCTATGTCGTAAGTCATAATAGTATTTTTGATTGTTCTGAGCTTTTGTGATGTTTTCTTTAATAAACCGGAAATTGTCTAGAAGTGCATTGTTGAGTTCGTCAACCAAAGGAGAAGGTGAAGGAGCTGTTCTAATTGAGGTGATGGTTGGATGGTATCCATAATTTGCAAAAAATTGAGATAATTTTGTGGATGAATTGGTTAGATTGTTATAAGAAAATTCAGCGAATGGCAAGTATGTTATCCAATTTTCCTGCTGGTAGGAACAGAAGCAACAAAGGTACTCATCCAACCACTGGTTAATTCTTTCTACTTGTCCATTAGCCTGGGGGTGAAATGCTGTAGTAAATTGATGGGTTATATTGAGAGATAGACAAAGGCTTTTCCAAAATCTGGATGTAAACTGTGATCCACGATCTGAAATTAGCGTCATTGGTACTCCATGTAAGCGAATCACATGTTGTATGAATAGGGTGGCTGTTTCTGCTGATGTAGGAAGTTTATGGAAAGGTATGAAATGTGCCATTTTGGTGAAACTATCTACGACTACCATTATTGTAGTATATTTATCAGATGGGGGTAGATCTACTATGAAATCTACACCAACTTGCTTCCATGGTCTATCAGAGGCAGGAATTGATAGTAGAAGACCGTAGGGTGCTTTACGTTCTGTTTTACATGTTTGGCAGGTGGTACATCCTTTTATGTAATTCGAGACAGATTCCCTTATTTCTGGCCACCAGTAAGTCCTGGTTATAAGGTCCACAGTGCGAGATTCTCCTGGGTGACCTGCTAAGGGTGAGTCATGATGTTGTTTGAGTATGAGGGTCCTCATATCGTCAGGAACATAAATCTTATCTTTATAGAAGTATAATCCGTCCTTCTTGTCCAAGGTCATCTTGGAATCAGTTGGTGGTGTGATAGATGATTTCTTTATATCTGCAAGGAGGTCAGTAGTAAGTCCAATGAAACATTCAGTGGGAATAATAGAAGTGGGAATATCTTGTGAAAAAGGTACTGATGTCTGTCGAGATAAAGCATCTGCTTTTCCATTTCTATTTGCGGGCCGGTACAGAATCTGAAAATCGAATCTTGCGAAGTATAAGCTCCACCTTACCTGTCTGGCTGATAAGGTTTTGTTGCTTTGAAGGTATTGGAGGTTTTTGTGGTCTGTGTAGATTATGAAGGGCTTTTTTGCACCCTCAAGTAGATGTCTCCAAAATTCAAGGGATTTGCGTATGGCGAGTAATTCATTATCTCCGATTGCGTAGTTTCTTTCAGCTGATGTCATACATTTGGAGAAGAAAGAGATGGGATGTAAAGGTTCCTTAGATGATTTCTGTTGAGATAGGACTGCACCAATCGCAAAGTCAGATGAATCTACCTCCAGAACGTATTGTAGGTCCACATTCGGAAAAATGAGTATGGGAGCTTCTGTAAAAGCTTGTTTAAGAAATTCAAATACTTTTGAATGAGTGTTGTTCCATTGGAACGTTTGTGTAGAGCCAGTGAGTTGTGTGAGAGGTCTTACAATTGACGAGAAATTCTTTATAAATTTTCTATAATAATTAGCGAAACCTAAGAACCTTTGTAGTGATTTTTTGTCTGTAGGTTGTGGCCAATTTTTTACTGAATCAACCTTCTCGGTTTGCATTTGAATGCTGTCAGGTGAGATGGTGTACCCTAAAAATTATATAGTATTATTGTGGAAGGAACATTTTTCTAGTTTAGCAAATAATTTATGTGTTTTCAAACGTGCTAAAACCCAACGGACGTGTTTTATATGGTCTGTTAGATTATTAGAGTAAATGAGTATGTCGTCTAAATACACTACTAAACATATGTCAAGTAAATCTCGGAATATATCGTTGATAAAATGTTGGAACGTTGCGGGGGCATTACATAGGCCGAATGGCATCACAAGGTATTCATATAGCCCATACCTAGTTCTAAATGCTGTGAGCCATTCGTTGCCTTCTCTTATACGAATAAGGTTGTAAGCCCCACGCAAGTCCAACTTTGTAAAAATAGTAGCGTTGCTTAACCTTTCGATTAATTCCGGAATTAGCGGTAGTGGGTATCGGTTTTTCTTTTTTTTTTTTTAATATATTTTTTCCTTTATTGAGGCGTTCAATATCATCTACAGCTTCGACATTAGATTTCAGAAAACAATATAAATAACATCATTGCATATGTGATGATTTAACAGTCTAGCTTCACAAAAAAAAAAAAAACAATAGGCATGGCATCATTACATACGTCATAATCTTACATTCTCGGACATAATCTACACCTCTATTTTCTCTCTTTTTTTAAAATTCTAAACAAACATAAAAAAGAAAAAAAAAGAAAAAAAAAAAAAAAAAAGAAAGACCTATCCTGGCTCTCTTCCCTCCGCCCGGGCCCCCCGCCCCCTACGCCTCAGAAAAACCATTGTCTCCAAAAGTCAGGGTAGCTATCTGATAAGATTAGTTGTAAAAATACCGGTGAATTGCGAAAATTATTTAATATCTGTAGCTGGACCTCTCTAGGTCTGCTCAAAATTACCTTGTCCCATTTAGCTAAATATTTTCTTAATTTGCTTTCCTCAAATATTAACGGATCATATAGTTCTAATAACATTTGATATCGTACATTATTTATAACTGATGCTATACTAGAAGGATTAAAGTATTAATTAGAGACTTATTATGTGTTTTATCCGAAACCAAGAAGAAGATTGCCAAAGGCTTCAGTGCTATTCTGTCTGGCAGAAATCTTTTCAACCAATATTCCACTTGTTTCCAGAGTTTAATCATTTTTGGGCAAGCATAGAATACATGATAGATGTCTGCAGACGGAAAGTTACATCTATAACAAGTCATATCCCCCTTCCATTTGGCCATTCTGCTGGGCGTCAAATAGGCCCTATTAAGAAGCTTACAGTGAGATTCCCTAATTGCCATGCTGTTTGAAAATTTTCTTACCCTATTAAAGCTCTCCTGGAAATATTCCCTGTCCAATTCGGGAAAATCTGATTTCCAGATAGATAAGAGGTTATCCACCTTCATCTCTGCCTCCTTCAGTATCAGCAATCTATAGATAGATGATATAGAATGATTCCCCCGTGAGAATCTGTTAATAACAGGATCTAATGGACCCAAAGTCCAGGGGTCCTCGACCGTGGATTTCTGACTATAATAGTAATGTCTTATTTGTAGATAAGCAAAGAAAGATCTTTTATCCAACTGAAAATCTCTAATTAGCGAATCAATTGTTTTTATATGATTTGTGACTGGGTCTACTAACTGGCTCATAAACGTCAACTCATTAGCAGCCCATTTCCTAAAAGCTGATGATTCGCAGCCACCCTTAAAATCAGGATTTCCCCTAATAGGTAAGTAACGAGAGAATGTATTCTCTACTCCTAATAATTTACAAGTTTTATGCCACGCAAGAATAACATTATAGATTGTGTGTTTTAGTGAGAGGTCCCGAACCTTTATTGGATGGGCAGTATGTAACAATGCCTTAAGAGCAAAAGGCGCCATGATACCCTCTTCCACCTCAGAGCTAGCAATAAAATTTGCCCCTGTAAGCCAATCTAGGGCAATTCGGACAAGACATGCCAGATTGTAATTTGCTAGATTAGGCAAAGCGAATCCACCCAAATCTTTTGGGTGCATTAACCTTGCTAGAGAGATACGGGGTTTCTTTGGGGCCCAGAGAAAAGTAGAACAGCAAGAGTTAAACCTTTTAATATCAGCCCTATGCAGAAAAGAGGGGATATTCTGTATAAAAAACAGTATTTTTGGGAGCGTTCGCATTTTAATTAATGCTATTTTTGAGGAAAGTGACAAAGGAAGTTTGCTCCATTTCTGGATTTCTGCTAGACAACTTCTCCAAATAGGGACAAAATTCATGTCATACCATTCCTCTGGGTTTCCTGAAAGATTTATTCCCAGATATTTAATAGATTTATCAGTTAATTTAAAGGGATTCTGAATATAACTGTTCCTATTCTTTATGATCCAAAGGATCTCTGACTTGGCAAGATTTATTCTGTATCCAGCAAATTTACTAAATTATGATAGAATATCAATTAGAATTGGAATATTTTTGGTAGAATTTCTTATATAGAAGAGGATATCATCTGCATATAGTGAGAGCGTGACTTTATGCTGTTTAATTCTTATACCTTCCAGGACCTCTCGACTCTTCACCGCCAAAGGTTCAATGGCTATGTCAAATAATAATGGCGAAAGAGGACAACCCTGCCTTGTTCCCTTGTGTAGTGTAATTGGGGCAGATAGAATATTATTAATACTAAGAAAAGAGATTGGATTCTGATAGAGAAGAGAAATATAATTATAAAAGTGACCTGAAAGACCAAACTTACTTAAAGCTGTAAACAGATGATCCCATAGGACAGAGTCAAAGGCTTTTTCTGCATCCACCGTTAGCAACGCAAAATCTTGCTTCAGCCCTGACCCCGTCCTATGGGATGCTAAAATATATTCGATTATGGTCATAGCCTTTCTGATGTTTTTCTGTGCTGACCTACCAGGGATAAATCCGGTTTGGTCCGGATGAATAACTTCTCCTATAACCTTTTTGAGACGGTTGGCTAATATATTTGCCAATAGCTTATAATCGCTATTCAGAAGCGAAATTGGCCTGTATGAATCCATTGAATTGGGATCTTTCTCCTTCTTTAAAATAAGGGTAATATTTGAGGCAGTGAAGAACCGAGAGGGACTAGAATGCAACAGAAAATAACTATTGAATAGTTCTGTCAAAGTGACCACTATCTCTTCCGATAACATTTTATAAAATTCAATTGGTAATTGGTCGGGCCCCGGTGCCTTCCCTAAAACTGCTTCCTTGATTGCAATACATGTTTCCTCTATAGTTATCTCCTTATTCAAGGTATTTAAGTGATCTGAGGAGATTTTTGGTAAGTTAATACTATCCCAAAAAGACTTTTTCACCTCTTGATCAACTTCTGCAGGGGAGTATATTTTCTGATAGAATAATTGGAATTGCTCAACGATATCTTTCGGAGCATTATATTTTTTACCCTCTGATATAATTGTACCTATGTAGTTGTTTTTCCTCTTGCTTTTAGAAATATTTGAGAGCATTTTAGCAGTTTTCGGTGAGAAAGTGCCAAATTTAGCTTTGCTTTTCATATCTTCCTGTATCTGATTATTAGTTAGGAAAATCTCTCTCTCACTCTTAGCCCTTTGATAGCAGTCCCAATTGTCCCTATTAGGACTATCAATATATTTTATAAATTTGTTTTTGAGATAGTTGGTCAATTGAATTTCCCTCGCTCTTATTTTTCTTTTCCTTTTAACCATGTATGCCTTAATTTCCCCCCTTAGACAGGTCTTTGCAGCCTCCCAAAATATTTCAGTTTTGGGGATGTATTCCTTATTCTGGTGTACATAGACCCTCCATTTCTGAGTCAGCCAATTTCTGAAAGGTATATTAGAATATAAGAAGCTGGGAAAAAAAAATTTGGCCCCAAGACCGTCCCCCCTGTTCCTCAGCTGGATAGACAGAGATATGATAGCATGATCAGATAGAATTATATTCATAATATCTGTTTTTATCTCTAATTGTAAAAATCTTTCAGACACTAAAAACATGTCTATTCTTGAGAAAGTACGATGCACTTTCGATTCGCAAGTAAATAATTTCTCATCCGGGTGTTGGATTCTCCATATATCCCTTAGTTTAAGGCCTTTTGAAAAGGAGGTCAATATTTTAGCTTCCTTTCTTGATCTATAGGAACCCCCAGTTCTCAGTCTATCCAGCTGAGGAACAAAAACACTATTAAAATCCCCCCCTATGATCAGTTGAGAGTCTATGGAATTAACTAATTTTGCATATAACCCGTCCCAGAAATGTGGCTGACATTCATTCGGGGCATAAAGATTACATAGCGTATACTGACACTCGTTAATCTCTAATTCCAGAATAAGATATCTCCCCTCCACATCTTTCTCTTGCGAGATTAACTTAAAATCGAGGTTTTTATTAAAGATACAAAACAACAAAAAAAAAACCCTCAGACACCCTAACGTGTCGGTACAATACAGTTAGATAAAGAATTAAATCCAGTAACTGACAAACTTGGATATACATTATTCTACTATATTTTTATTATTCTCCAAGAATTGTCTCACCTCCTCTACTGTGTTCAATAAATTCACCTTATCTTTTAGAAAGATTTTAATCTTAGCAGGGTATATCATGGTTGCTTGATAACCTGCATTTATTAGCTTTGAACACCATGGGGCCATATTTCTCCTCCTATTCGCTGTTTCAGCAGAGAAATCCGAGAATAATAAAATGCGATCTTTATTTATCTCTACAATGGCTTTCTTTCTATAATATGCCAAAATTCTCTGCTTGTCCTGAAAATTCAATAGTTTTACTAAAACTGGTCTTTTGGCTTTTATAGGATTCTCTTTATTTTGGTAAGTGCCCAGTCTGTGGACCCTTTCCACCATAATCTCTGTACTAGTTGGAGGCATATCAAGCAGCCCTGGTAAAGTACTTTGGACAAATTTCATAAGATCTACAAACTCGGGGCTCTCAGGAAGGCCTACAATTTTTAAATTGTTCCTCCGTGACCTATCTTCTAAGTCATCTAGACGGGATTGCATAGATTCTATACTTTTAGCCTGAGAATTTAAGCAAGATTGTTGTACCTGTTGTAGATCATCTAAATCAGAGATCCTGTTTTCAATTTCTCCAAGTCTACTCGATACTAGTTTAAGCTCGTTTGTTAAGGTAATTAGTTCTGTTTTTACTCCTTCAAATTGTGGCATAAATAACTCAGTTATTTGTTTTACTAGGTTATTCGTATCGATAATAGTATTAGAACCAGGTGAAAAATCAGTTGCCACAGTCTCTATACTACCAATACTTGACCTGGGCTTTCTATCCTTACTCTTAGGTGGCATTATACCAGAATCACTCCTGCTGATCCCTAGGAATTTATCCATAAAAAAAGAAGTGAGAAGAAAAGAGTGAAAAGTGAGTTGTGACGCCAAATATAGTGTAGAGTGAATAATGGATTTGTGCTAAGGAACAACAATAATAAAAAAAAAGGACAAAGGATAAAGTGTTAAGCTGCCAAGTAAGGCAGGGTAGGAAAAAAAAGAGTGTAATCAGCTTACAGTGTGCACTTGGTTAAGTGTGGAAAAGAGAATAAAGAAAAGAGAAGAAATAGAAAGAAGAGAGAGAAATATAAAATTAGTGCCTGTGTGTGTGAGAAAAGAGGAGAAAAGAAAGATCGGTCACTCCTATATTTTAGTGTAGCTAGAAGGGATCAGTAGTTTCTACGAACACTCAGAATAGTATATGTTTATCAACCTCTTACCTAGTATTCCCTATGTCATACTAATCTTAAACTAAATATCTAGCTGATATAATAGAAAGATGGTTAGTCAATTTTTCCCTACAATGATAGAGAATTTTAGCCAAATATTACTAGAAAGATCCAGAGCCAGCTATCTAAAAAGTGCCAGTCATGCAAAATGATGGATTAGCTAGCTTATCCTAGCCAACATATTAAACCCAGGATCCTTATATATTCCACATAGACTTGGCTGTTATATCAATATAGGTAGAAAACTATATATACTTCTATTACTGGAGAGAAGTTAAACCAGAAAATTTTTCACATACACTGTGCAGATAGTTTGACTGTATTGTTCTACAACCCAGCCGTCTACAATCAGCTATATAGATCATATGTTATACAGATAGATTAAACAAATAGAATAAAATATTCCTACATATAATTCTTATAACTCACTATTACTAAGAACTATATCATATCGGAACGTTTTTCACAAGAACTGTATAGATCTAACCCCTGCTGGAGTTTCAATGCTTTTAAGCCTTTCAACTTTCTGAGGCAGGGTGTAAATATATATTTTTCTTTTTTTTTTTTCCTTTTTTTTTTCCTTTTCCTTCCCTCCCTCTCCCCCTTCTTTCCCTCCTTCCCTTTTTCTCTTCCCCCTCTCCTCTCCTTAGTAACTCCCTCCTATACAAGATGACATTGACACAGAGGCTATCAAATAACTTTGCCTAGACACATATAATTACTTAATCCACTATTATTTTCTGAATATACAGCTGAGTATTTTTGTCCTTCAACAAACAGTTCTCAAGAATGGTGTCAGCAGCAAAGATATAAAATCAGAAAACCCCCCAAAAAAAACTATAGGGAGGAAGGGAGGTCAAAGCTCTTATAACAGTTGAACACAAGTCCCAGCAGAGATAAGTTACGGCCAAAGTCCAGCAGGTTTCCCCTGCTCCAAGCAAGATATTTTCTTTTGACAAACTTAGCTGAGTCCTGGACTGGCAACTCGTGGTATATCCAGGGTATTTAACAGATAGATATATGAATTGAAAAAAGTCCCACTATCCTGCTAGACAGGAGAGGCAGCACAGTTCCCTTGAGTTCAAATTTCAAATATAACAGTTCCACTGTAGATATGCGTGATAGATTAATAGGAGAAGAGGAGTGTAGTCAGCTGATAAATATAGGAGCACTTTATCTTAACTCCTGCTTTCCCTTAATATCACTTTCCTTCACTGCCTTCTAGTAAACGATTCCTCAGGTAGCATCATATATCCCCCTGGGACCCAGGCAGCATGTTGACCACGTTCTTATCCCACCTCCTATCCCATGACAAGCTGACACATAAGCGAAAATAGGAAAATGTAAGAGTATACTTTACAGCCTTGCCCCTGGGGTTCTGGGAGGGGGACCGAAATCCTTTTCAGAGCGTGAAGATCAAATTTAGCAAGCGTCCACCCTGCAGTGTTTCGTACCCAGTGCTCCTATCCTGGGACTCGAGTCTGTTGTGTACAGCGTCAGCTGCCTCGCCTTCCTCGAGTCACCGGGGTTCTGGGAGCACTGCTGCAGCAGATACAGTTCCTTCTGTGCCGATTGCACCGACCGTGACTCTAGCCACTGAGTCTTGATGGCTAGCGGACTTCCTTATCCTCGACGTGCTCCTCAGAAGGAGAAGACTCCCCTCCGAGCCGAACACGCTCCTTGGCCAGGGCAGTTGCAGCCTCAACGGTCTGGGATAAGCTGGGGGTGGCCTGAGTGTAGCTGGATCACAGAGCGCGCCAAACACAGACGCCTCATCAAGCCCCTCCTGCAAACGGAAGTCCGGGTATCGGTTTTTCACTGTCCTTTTGTTAAGCTCCCGGTAGTCAATTATTGGTCTAAGAGAAGAATTTTTGTTTGTAACAAAGAACATTCCTGCTGCTGCAGGTGATGAGGAAGGTCTAATAAAACCTTTCCTTAAATTATCCTGTAAATACTCTTTTAGATGAGTCAATTCGGGTTGACTCAAGGGGTAAAGATGTCCCACAGGTAATGTTGCACCAGGGATGAGTTCTATTGGGCAATCATATACTCGGTGGGGAGGAAGAGTTTCAGCTTCGGTTTTACTGAATACTTCAATGAAATCTTGGTAAGGTTTGGGTATCAGTGTTTTTTCTGGCTCTGTGTGTAGTATTGCTGGTTGTGGGTAACAAGTATTATTACACTATGTAGAGTGAAAGTTAACTGTTAGATTTGACCAATCTATTTGAGGATTGTGCGTTTGTAACCAGAACAAACCTAAAACAATTGGAAAATGTGGTGAGGGTATAACATCAAATGTTAAGTATTCAGTATGACCATTTTTAGTGGTGACTAATAGAGGAATAGTATTATGTGTGATGGGACCCTTAGATATCACTGAACCATCAATAACTTTAAGTGAGACTGGGTTTTGTTTCAATACAGTGGGTATTTTATTCTGTTGTACAATTGATATATCGATGAAATTGCCAAAGGCTCCTGAATCGACAATGGCGGAAGTAGCCAATCTCCTAAGGTCCCACTGCAACAGGAGAGATAAATTGCAGTAAGATATAAGTGTGTCAGAACGTCTGGTATTATTAATAAACTTGAACTTACTCTTTTTGTTCTTGCATAATACAGGGCAGTCCGTTACAATATGGCTAGGATTTGCGCAATACATGCACAGGTGATTTGTTCTTCTCCTCGACCTTTCTTCAGGAGTGAGTGGTCCTCGTATAATTCCTATTTCCATTGGTGTAACTTGATCCGTAAGAGGGGCTTTCATGTGAGAATATGTGGAGGTACTGGCTTTCAAAAGTGATTCTGAATGTCCACGTTCTGCCTTCCGTTCTCCAAGCCTGCGATCTATTTGTGTAGCCACTTTCATAAGAGCTTCCAGGCTGCTTGGTAGCTCTATGCGAGCTAGCTCATCCTTCACAGAGTCGGACAAGCCTAGACGGAACTGGTTTCTGAGCGATACTAGACTCCACGCAGAATCAGAAGCATATAACTTGAATTCAGTGATGTACTCTTCCACTGATTTTTTCCCTTGTTTTAGGTTCCTCATTTTCTGTTCTGCCGTTAATTGAATATCAGTGTCTCTGTATAGCTCATCCATGGCGAGGAAAAAATCTGTCAGAGAATTTAATACTGGATCATTTGATTTGCACAAATGATCTGCCCAGATTCTGGGTTCTGACCTTAGAAAGGAGATTGTGGATAATACCCTAACCCTATCTGTAGGGTAGGTTTTGGGTTTTAAATTGTACAGGAGATGGCATGCGTTTTTGAACTGTCTATAACATCTCCTGTCACCATGAAACAGATCTGGCAAACTGATCTGTGGTTCTGTACTGGGGGTTTGTTGTTCTTTACCCTCCTTAATCAGTTCCCTAAGAACCTGATTTTCCACTTGCAAATCAAGGATAGCCTGCCCCATTTGGTCTACCTTTTGACTCAGGTTATAGACTATTTGGGGTTTTTCAGCAGAATCCATTCCTATTTCTTTTTATTTTTTAAGGCTTAGTAATATGTAATGTATTGCCTCCTAATTGTTATATGGAAAGAGAGAACTTGATATATTTAATGTAATAATTTCCTGAACTTCTTAAATAAAGTTTGTAGCACAGTTTCCTTCGATTACACATACACTCTATGTAGTCAAAAGGAAATAAAGTGCCTTTAATATAAGATAGAAAGATATTGCAAATACTGAAACTGAAATAGAATGTGCGCCTTTAACTACTATCTCTAAGTTCAGAATGACGCTGACAATATTCAATATAAGTGCAGGAGTTACGGTGAAACTTTCCAGTATAAATAATACAACTCAATGAGGCAATAAACATAAAGCAATAAGAATGCTATTTGTAGCTAATGAATCCGAAATATGCAGCAAGTGGAAGCGTTTAGATTAGGTGAAAATGAGTACCTTATCGTGGCTTGGCAGTTCTGACTCTGAGTTGTGAGAGAGCAGCAAGGAGACTGAATACCGGTAGTGAGGCTGGAGTGCTGCGTGTGACGTCAGCGCTGCTTCAGAGAAGCCGGGTGTTTCAGGAAAAGGTAAGGGCAAGTGTCCGATATGAAAACAAAACACAAATTTGCAATTTTAGTATATGCAGGATAAAGTTGGATGAAAATTCCACTTACATGAGGGGTGGTTGTCACAGTAGCTGACAAGAGGAAGTATCTCCGTGAAGCTCAGACTGCTTTGAGCAGAATGGAAAATTTGACAAAGTCACAGACTTCCTTGAGGGCTGATTAGGTTGCTGAAGGTAATTAGATGTTCCTTAGTTGTAGTCCAGATAAACACAGCAAGCAATCTGTAGAACTAGGAAGGCAGAGAGATTAGAAAATCAGAATGCACATAGAATATCAAGGCTCAGTGTTACTCCATGGTTGAATAACAAAATACTAAGCAAGGAGTGCTTAGTGGACAGGTGATTTAAGGAAGAACCTGGATTGCGATTGGAGGAAAGAAATAAAGGAACAGTACACCCTAAAACCCTGACAAGTATACAGACTACCCCAAACCTTACCTCAGTATATGCGGACTTCGCATATGTGTTTGAGAAAAAAGCAGCTGACAGGCTGCCACCCCACCGTCCTTATGACTACAAAATCGAACTCTTTCCCAGAGCCCTACTTCCTAAAGGCAGGACTTATCCACTCTCCAAAGCTGAAACCAAATCCATGGAGGAGTACATCCAAGAGAACCTAGCTAAAGGTTTAATATGCCCTTCCTCCTCTCCTGCTGGGGCAGGCTTCTTTTTTGTCAGTAAGAAGGATGGTGAGTTCAGACCCTGCATCAACTACAGGGGCTTGAACAACATAACTATCAAGAATCGCTAACCCATTCCTTTGATCACCAAACTGTATGACTCACTCCAGATCGCTCGCTTCTTCACCAAGTTGGTCTTACGTGGGGCATACAATCTGATCCGTATCTTACCAGGCCACGAATGGAAGACCACCTGTCTAACGCCCCTGCAGTCTTCTAGGCATTTGTCAACGATGTGTTCCGTGAACGCCTCAATCGCTTTGTCATCGTCTACCGTGATGACATCCCTTTTTCTCTTCCACTCTGGAGGAGCATCATAAGCACGTGAAACAGGTACTACAATGTCTCAGAGACAATTATTTGGTAGACAAACTAGAAAAAAATTGAGTTTTATCAAGTTCAGATCCAGTTCCTTGGTTATGTCATCTCAAAAGAAGGGTTTGCCATGGATCCTGCTAAACTCACCACAGTTTTAGAATGGCCTCAACCTACTTCATTAAAGGAATTACAGAGATTATTGGGGTTCTCCAATTATTACCGCAAATTTATAAGAAACTTTTCTCAAACAGTCGCTCCACTCACAGAATTGACAAAACGGAACAAAGACTGCAAACATTGGCCCCCTGAGGCCATATATGCCTTCACTTGTCTAAAAAAGGCTTTCTGTTTTGCTCTGTGATATCCCAGAGGGGGATGTAAAGGCGCACTGTTGAAAAAGAGGGAGTTGGTGACAAATGCAAAAAAAAAAAAAAAATATTTACAGAGGTAGTCGTATAGAGTTGTTTTGGACAGTCAGATGAGAGAAAGCCGTGATGGCTAAAGTCCCTGGATGGGTGGTGTTCCTGGCGGTGAGGTCCCAGTGGGCAGCTCCTCTATGTCCCAGAGAGCAGGAGTGTTGCTATAGAAATATGAAGAAAAGAGGGCGCCACATAGGGTGATATCGTTTGGTACAGAGAGCACAAGCGTAGAAAATGTAATGCGCTTACCAGAAGCTGTGGTACTGTTCTATGACCAGTACTATCTCGCCTGCTAGCACTTGAATCAGTGGCTAGTACACTGTCAGACTGTTTCTGTTTTGCTCCTGTGCTTCGCTATCCTGATTCTGACCTACAGTTCACTTTAGAGGTTGATGCATCCAAGATAGGGGCTGGAGCAGTTCTAACCCAAAGGGATCCTTTAACCTCCAAGTCGCACCCTGTAACCTTTTTTTCCAAACACTTTACTCCTGCAGAGAGAGATTATGATGTGGGTAATCGTGAACTCCTAGCCCTTAAGATTGCCTTGACTGAATGGCGCCATTGGTAAAAAGGCACTGCCAATCCTATTCAGATTCTCACCGACCACAAGAATCTGACTTACCTAGAGACTGCTCATCGACTCAATCCTTGACAGGCCAGATGGGCCTTGTTCTTTTCCCGTTTTAATTTTGTGGTCTCTTATCTTCCTGGGACTAAAAACAAGAAGGCTAACGCCCTTTCCCGTCAGTTTCCTCACTCAAGTATTTCTCTGAAGCTCCTATTGAACACATCATACCTCCCTCCTGTGTGGTTGCTCAACTGAACACCACCCTTCTTCAAAGACTGCAATATGCCCAGTCTGGTAAACCTCCTGAAGCCCCAGTGGCTTCCGATATCTTTTTTGTACCTTTGAACATACGCATTTCTGTGCTGTCCTGGGCTCATGATAGTAAACTCTCAGGACATCCTGGTTTGACATGGACTTTTAAGCGTCTTTCCCAACACGTATGGTGGCCTACTATGAAGTCTGATGTTCAGGATTATGTGAAATCCTGCACAACTTGTGCTGCTAACAAAACTCCACGATCCCTGCCTCCTGGCTTGCTCCAACCATTATCCATTCCCAAACAACCATGGACACACATAACAATGGATTTCATTGAGGACCACCTTCAACACAAGATCAGGGCATTACAAATACTTCGGAATGCCCTTTGGGCTGTCTAACGCCCCTGCAGTCTTCTAGGCATTTGTCAACGATGTGTTCCTTGAACGCCTCAATCGCTTTGTCATCGTCTACCGGGATGACATCCCTTTTTCTCTTCCACTCTGGAGGAGCATCATAAGCACGTGAAACAGGTACTACAATGTCTCAGAGACAATTATTTGGTAGCCAAACTAGAAAAAATTGAGTTTGATCAAGTTCAGATCCAGTTCCTTGGTTATGTCATCTCAAAAGAAGGGTTTGCCATGGATCCTGCTAAACTCACCACAGTTTTAGAATGGTCTCAACCTACTTCATTAAAGGAATTACAGAGATTCTTGGGGTTCTCCAATTATTACCGCAAATTTATAAGAAACTTTTCTCAAACAGTCGCTCCACTCACAGAATTGACAAAACGGAACAAAGACTGCAAACATTGGCCCCCTGAGGCCATATATGCCTTCACTTGTCTAAAAAAGGCTTTCTGTTTTGCTCTGTGATATCCCAGAGGGGGATGTAAAGGCGCGCTGTTGAAAAAGAGGGAGTTGGTGACAAATGCAAAAAAAAATAAAAAAAATATTTACAGAGGTAGTCGTATAGAGTTGTTTTGGACAGTCAGATGAGAGAAAGCCGTGATGGCTAAAGTCCCTGGATGGGTGGTGTTCCTGGCGATGAGGTCCCGGTGGGCAGCTCCTCTATGTCCCAGAGAGCAGGAGTGTTGCTATAGAAATATGAAGAAAAGAGGGCGCCACATAGGGTTATATCGTTTGGTACAGAGAGCACAAGCGTAGAAAATGTAATGCGCTTACCAGAAGCTGTGGTACTGTTCTATGACCAGTACTATCTCACCTGCTAGCACTTGAATCAGTGGCTAGTACACTGTCAGACTGTTTCTGTTTTGCTCCTGTGCTTCGCTATCCTGATTCTGACCTACAGTTCACTTTAGAGGTTGATGCCTCCAAGATAGGGGCTGGAGCAGTTCTAACCCAAAGGGATCCTTTAACCTCCAAGTCGCACCCTGTAACCTTTTTTTCCAAACACTTTACTCCTGCAGAGAGAGATTATGATGTGGGTAATCGTGAACTCCTAGCCCTTAAGATTGCCTTGACTGAATGGCGCCATTGGTAAGAAGGCACTGCCAATCGTATTCAGATTCTCACCGACCACAAGAATCTGACTTACCTAGAGACTGCTCATCGACTCAATCCTTGACAGGCCAGATGGGCCTTGTTCTTTTCCCGTTTTAATTTTGTGGTCTCTTATCTTCCTGGGACTAAAAACAAGAAGGCTGACGCCCTTTCCCGTCAGTTTCCTCACTCAAGTATTTCTCTGAAGCTCCTATTGAACACATCATACCTCCCTCCTGTGTGGTTGCTCAACTGAACACCACCCTTCTTCAAAGACTGCAATATGCCCAGTCTGGTAAACCTCCTGAAGCCCCAGTGGCTTCCGATATCTTTTTTGTACCTTTGAACATACGCATTTCTGTGCTGTCCTGGGCTCATGATAGTAAACTCTCAGGACATCCTGGTTTGACATGGACTTTTATGCGTCTTTCCCAACACGTATGGTGGCCTACTATGAAGTCTGATGTTCAGGATTATGTGAAATCCTGCACAACTTGTGCTGCTAACAAAACTCCACGATCCCTGCCTCCTGGCTTGCTCCAACCATTATCCATTCCCAAACAACCATGGACACACATAACAATGGATTTCATTGAGGACCACCTTCAACACAAGATCAGGGCATTACAAATACTTCGGAATGCCCTTTGGGCTGTCTAACGCCCCAGCAGTCTTCTAGGCATTTGTCAACGATGTGTTCCGTGAACGCCTCAATCGCTTTGTCATCGTCTACCGGGATGACATCCCTTTTTCTCTTCCACTCTGGAGGAGCATCATAAGCACGTGAAACAGGTACTACAATGTCTCAGAGACAATTATTTGGTAGCCAAACTAGAAAAAATTGAGTTTGATCAAGTTCAGATCCAGTTCCTTGGTTATGTCATCTCAAAAGAAGGGTTTGCCATGGATCCTGCTAAACTCACCACAGTTTTAGAATGGCCTCAACCTACTTCATTAAAGGAATTACAGAGATTCTTGGGGTTCTCCAATTATTACCGCAAATTTATAAGAAACTTTTCTCAAACAGTCGCTCCACTCACAGAATTGACAAAACGGAACAAAGACTGCAAACATTGGCCCCCTGAGGCCATATATGCCTTCACTTGTCTAAAAAAGGCTTTCTGTTTTGCTCTGTGATATCCCAGAGGGGGATGTAAAGGCGCGCTGTTGAAAAAGAGGGAGTTGGTGACAAATGCAAAAAAAAATAAAAAAATATTTACAGAGGTAGTCGTATAGAGTTGTTTTGGACAGTCAGATGAGAGAAAGCCGTGATGGCTAAAGTCCCTGGATGGGTGGTGTTCCTGGCGGTGAGGTCCCAGTGGGCTGCTAACAAAACTCCACGATCCCTGCCTCCTGGCTTGCTCCAACCATTATCCATTCCCAAACAACCATGGACACACATAACAATGGATTTCATTGAGGACCTTCCTCCTTCTGACCACCATACAGTTATCTGGGTTGTGGTGGATCGCTTTTCCAGACTGGCTCATTTTGTACCCCTAACCAAACTGCCTTCTGCCCAAGAATTATCGTCTCTTTTTCTCTTGCATGTGGTACGACTTCATGGCATTCCTGTGTATATTGTTTCGGACAGAGGTCCACAGTTCATCTCTACCTTTTGGAGAGCATTTTCTAAGTTGATTGGAACCACTGTTTTCTTGTCTTCTGGCTACCATCCTCAGACCAATGGACTAACTGAGAGTAAACCAGGATCTCAAAGCTTACCTTACAGCCTTTGTCAACACTCTCCATACCAACTGGTCTGAGTTGTTACCCCAAACTGAGCTGGCAAGAAACACTCATTGGCACTCTTCTCTTCAATGTTCTCCATTTCAAGCCACAGCAGGGTATTAACTTTGTGTCTTCCCTCTTTCTGCTCAGTCCACTGGGGTTCCTGCTGCAGACCAACACTTTACTGAACTCAACCACTCATTGGCAACGTGTTCGCTCTCAGCTACGTTCAGCTGTCTCTAGATACAAAGAGTTTGCTGATCATCATAGAGCTTCTGTACATGCTATCTCGTTAGGTGAACGTGTTTGGGTTTCTACTTGACATATTGGTCTACGTCAACCCTGTCAAAAATTAGGGCCTAGGTTTATCGGTCCATACAAAGTCCTGAAAAGACTGTCTCCTGTTGCCTACAAAGTGGCCTTACCAAAACTCTGCGCATACATCCAGTCTTCCACATATCACTACTCAAGCCTTACATGAAGAGTGGATATACTTGGCTCCGAGCTCCTCCTCCTGGTCTGTAGTGACCCTGAATATGTGGTTGCTAAGATCCTGGACTCCAGATACAGGTGCAGACAACTGCAGTATCTGGTATATTGGAAGGGTTACTCTGTGGCATATCGTTCCTGGGTTCCTGCCTGTGATGTGCATGCTCCATCTTTGGTCTCCAGATTCCATGCTGCTCATACTTTGAGGTAGACTTTGGTTCCCAGAGGGGACCCTTGAGAGGGGGCTATGTTGCGCCACACCGCCTGCTGTTCTGCTCATTGCCTAGGGAGGAGTCTGCTCCTCTCTGCATGCAGCGGTGACATCATCACTGCACGCTTCCTCCCTTCTTAAGCCGGTCAGGATCTCCTGTGGCACGAACCCTGCGCCTATGTAAGTTACTCACTTGTAGATGTTACTTAGTGTTCTCCTGGGTGTTATTATTGCTGTATACTGGACAGTTATATTGCTGCTGACCTCTGCTTGTCTGACCACTCTGCCTGTTAACCCCTAAACTGCTGGATTGATTTACTGCTGCTGAACTCTGCTTGTCTGACCACTCTGCCTGTTAACCCCTAAACTGCTGGATTGATTTACTGCTGCTGAACTCTGCTTGTCTGACCACTCTGCCTGTTTACCCCTAAACTGCTGGATTGATTTACTGCTGCTGAACTCTGCTTGTCTGACCACTCTGCCTGTTAACCCCTAAACTGCTTGATTGATTTACTGCTGCTGAACTCTGCTTGTCTGACCACTCTGCCTGTTTACCCCTAAACTGCTGGATTGATATACTATTGCTGAACCCTGCCTGTCTGACTACTCTGCTTGATTAACCCCTATTGCTCTGGATTGCCTCTCTGTTGCCAAACCCTGCCTGCCTAACCATCCTAGTGGTTTATCTCTGGACTGCTTTACCGTTGCCAGATCCTGCCTGCCTGACCATCCTAGTGGTTTATCTCTGGACTGCTCTACCATTGCCAAACCCTGCCTGCTTGACCATTCTATTGGTTTACCTTTAAACTACCTTTCTCTGATTCCCTGCCTGTTGCCGAAGACTATCCTGTCTGTGGTGAGTGCCGCTTACCTCATCTTGCAAACTTTCTCTACTCTGGGATATTCCCTATCATTCTGGCTCGACACCGGGATAAGAAAACTACTGGCCGAGTTCGGTCTTTTAGGGGAATATCCCACGAGCATTACAGCCAACAGGTAAAAACAATCTGGGACAAATTATCAAACACTAGTCCCAAAGCCCGTGTACACGCGGTTCCACCCCTCGCTCTCTCTCTATCACCCCTCTCTTTGCTCTCTCTTTCCCCCCTCTCTTCTGCTCTCTCTCCCCCCTCTCTCTATTTTGCTCTCTCTCTCCCCCCTCTCTTTTGCTCTCTCTCCCTTCTCTTTTGCTCTCTCTCCCTCTCTTTTTCTCTCTCTCTACCCCCTCTCTCTAATTTTGCTCTCTCTGCCTCTCTTTTCCTCCCTCTCTTTTGCGCTTTCCCCCTCTGTTTTGCGCTCTCCTCCCTCTCTTTTGCTCTCTCTCCCCCTCTTTTTTTGCTGTCTCTCTCCCTCCCCTTCTCTTTTGTTCTCTCTCTCCCCTCTCTTTTGCTGTCTCTCTCCC
The DNA here is from genome assembly GCF_027579735.1 of Bombina bombina. Taxonomy (NCBI): domain Eukaryota; kingdom Metazoa; phylum Chordata; class Amphibia; order Anura; family Bombinatoridae; genus Bombina; species Bombina bombina. The sequence continues at coordinate 107,209,554 of NC_069506.1, read as the reverse complement.
TCTCTTTTGCTGTCTCTCTCCCTCTCTTTTGCTCTCTTTATCCCCCCTCTTTTGCTCTCTCTCCCCCCTATCTTTTGCTCTCTCCCTCCCTTTCTTTTGCTCTCTCCCCCCTCTATTTTGCTGTCTCTCTCCCTCTCTTTGCTCTCTCTATGCCCCCTCTTTTGCTCTCTCTATCCCCCTCTCTTTTGCTCTCTCTCTCTCTCCCCCTCTCTTTTGCACTCTCTCTCATCCCTCTTTTGCTCTCTCTCTCCCCTTCTCTTTTGCTCTCTCTCTCCCCTCTCTTTTGCTTTCTCCCCCCTTTCTTCCCCCCTCTCTTTGGCGCTCTCTCTCCCCCCTCTTTTGCTCTTACTCCTTTCTCTTTTGCTCTCTCTCTCCCCTTTCTCCCCCATCTCTTTTGCTGTTTCTCTCCCTCTCTTTTGCTCTCTCTATCTCCCCTATTTTGCTCTCTCTCTCCACTTTCTTTTGCTCTCCCTCCCCCCACTCTTTTGCTGTCTCTCTCCCTCTATTTTGCTCTCTCTATCCCCCCTCTTTTGCTCTCTCTCTATCCCCCTCTTTTGAGCTCTCTCTATCTCCCGTCCGCACGGTCCCGCCTGGCCCCGCCCATGTCACACCCGACCACGCCCATGCCAATCCCAGCCCCAGCCGCGTCACGCCCGACCCCTTAACGCAAGGTCAGCCCCAGATGCCAGTTCAGTGTGTTGAAGGCCAGGTGTGTTTGACCTCGTGCTGTCTCTACTGTGCATGACAGCTTCGGACAAACATATTTGGCCTTTTATATTATAGGATATTGAGCTTGTTACTTAATGAGCCCATCTCTCTGTCAGCTTCCCAAGCCCTACTGCATACACCTGAGAAAGCCTTTAGCTGTACAATTAACACATTTATTAGAATTGTCTGTACGGCGACCAGAATTTGTATCGCCAAGTACTGGAAAGTAGGATCCCCGTCATGGCCAGAAGTTATTAATAAAATTAATAATGCTATGTCAGAATCAGCATCCTGGATACTTGTATTGGATGGTTGTACTGGATAATGAACAAAGACTCTTGTGAAGCAATAGACAGAGAGAGAACAGCGGGTCCCTAAGCAATAGAGACATGAGGGATACACTAAATCACCACACAACGCCTCCATAGAATTCAGGATATACTAATTAGTTGGAAGATCTTCTTACACAGCTTAGACGAATAATTCAAAACTCCCAGAATTTGACAGTTGATGTTTACCAAGTTAATTTGAAATGTTAGTTTATTTGTAAAAAATGTTGTATCATGAATACTGTTTTTATTTTACCACACATTATACAAGATTGTATAAGCTTCTATGGGGACTGTTAAGGGACAGATATGCGGACTCTCAGAAAATTATTGGAGAACTATGATAAACGGAATGCTGAACTGAAGGGAACATTTAACCTGTTTTACCACCCTCTCTTCCTTACTTTACGGTATTTGTCAATACCAAGATTTATACATCAATATCCATTTAACGGGATGTAAGCTATATGAATAGTCAATGTACCATCAATGTATAGGTGGATTATTCTATGTTAAAGGGACACTGAACCCAAATTTTATTCTTTCGTTATTCAGATAGAGCATGCGATTTTAAGCAACTTTGTAATTTACCCCTATTATCAATTTTTCATCGTTCTCTTGCTATGTTTATTTGATAAAGAAGGCATATAAGATTTTTTGGGGTTCAGCACTCTGGACAGCACTTTTTTATTGGTGGATTAATTTATACACCAATCAGCAAGAACAACCCAGGTTGTTCACCAAAAATGGGCCGGCATCTAAACTTACATTCTTGCATTTCAAATAAAGATACCAAGAGAATGAAGAACATTTGATAATAGGAGTAAATTAGAAAGTTTCTTAAAATTTCATGCTCTATCTGAATCACGAAAGAAAAAAATTGGGTTCAGTGTCCCTTTAATAAAACATATTTCAACATAATTGTTTTCATTTTTTTGCTTTGGATAACATTTATAAACAAAGAATGTATTACACTGCCACAACCTGGTCCTTCTGGTTGACAACATTATCTGTGGAGAGCATTGTAAAGGGATACATTTTGGGTGAAATGACTGCATTAGCATCAGTCTACAAGGGACTATGCAGCTGTAAATTCCCAGACAGTAGACTGGTTCTTGTTGCAGTGACTTATGTTAGGGAATTGCAGCATCTCCAAAGTTCTGTATTCAATCTAATCTCCTCAGCGACAAACCATGAAAGCAGTTAACACTTGGGCATATAGTGTGGGTCATCTCGATAATAGATGTGTAAGTGCTTTTGTTAATAGATAGTAAACTGATAACCTATATAACTATATATCTTATAGTGGTAATCCATTACATTCATTCTAAATATTAACCCTTTGAGTGCTAAGCACTTTCCCACCTGGGTGCTAAGATTTTTTTAAAAAAAAATTTTTGAACACATTTTTTTTTTTCTTCAGATCCCCAAGACTTACACTGTTGGAAAGGTTAGGCAATTACCTTTGGGTCTTGGGGGTCTGTAGCTGCTTAGATGCCTGAGATACAGGCTTCTAAGCAGCATGCCCCTGCTCCTATACTTAACATTGTTAAGTATTAATAAAGTTGCGCAGTGACGTCATCACATTATTGCGCGTGATGTCACCATGCATAACGTGAAGCCCCTGCGATGCCTCTCACTATGCAGGCCCGATCGCCGGGGTAGGAGCGGGTGGGAGCCCCCAGATCTCCTTCAAGGTGGGAGAGTGCTAGTGACGGCTCTGAGCCGTCATTAGCACCAGAGTGGGAAACTCTGTGATGGCTCAGAGCCGTCATTAGCACTCAAGGGGTTAAAGGGTCAGGACACCTCAACATTTTGTTTCATGATGTGGATAGAACATACAATTTTAAAAACTTTATAATTTACTTCTATTATTAAATTTGCTTCATTATTTTGTTATCCTTTGCTGAAGGAGCAGCATTGCACTGCTGGCAGCTAGCTGAACACATCTAGTTAGCCAATCACAAGAGACAAATATGTGCAGACCCCAATCAGGAGCTAGCTCCCACTAGTGTAGGATATGTGCGTTTTCTTTTTCAACAAGGGATACCAAGAGAACAAAGCACATTTTAAAATAAAAGTGAATTTAATAGTGTCTTAAAATTGCATGCTCTATCGGAATCATGAAAGTTACATTTTTACTTTTCTATCCCCTTAAGTAAATGCTAGAAAGTTAATACAGACTTGAATCACATGAATCTGTGGCACTTCTTTATTAGATATTAAGTTTGATAATACAAGGCCTCAGCCATGTGGTGGTAAAATCCTGGCTAAGGAAGGTAAAAAAGTCACAATATTGATATAGTTTATGGCCTTAGAGTAGGCTTAAAAGCAAGATGTTAAAGGGCCATATTATTAAGATGTTATTAAGATGTTATTAAGATGTTATTAAGATGTTATTAAGTTGTTCTATTTTGATGTAATCTTAGATGTTTCAAATCAGTAGACCAAGTGATGACAGCTGTGATGTTTCATAATTAGCGACACCAGATGATAAATTCTAGAAAGCGATCGCAGAACCGCTGCCATGTGGTCTTCCTGGGGACATCTGTAATTGGTGAGCTAATGATAGTGAGAAAATAACAATTAGAATATGAATATTGACAGGATTTATATATATCATAAATACATTATCATGTATACAACAAATATGTTAGAGAATATGAGATAAATACGTAATTGACTTTTTACTTTAATACATTTGTAAAGAATAATCCTATAATATAAAAGGCCAAGTGTGTTTGTCCGAAGCTGTCATGCGCAGTAGAGACAGCACGAGGACAAACACACCTGGCCTTACCTGATCTGCTGTTTGCGGCATGGTGCGGCGAAAGTGAGGGTGGCAGGACGTGGCCGAGGGCATGGTTGGGCGTGGTGGGGCCGGGCCGGGTGTGGCAGAGGGAAGGGACAGGTGCGGTCGGCGAGAGAGAGGGGGAGAGACAAAAAGAGATGGGAAAGAGCTAAAGAGAGGGGAAGAGAGAGCAAAAGAGAGGGGAAAGAGCAAAAGAGAGGAGGGAGAGAGAGCAAAGTAGAGGGGAAAGAGCAAAAGAGAGGGGAAAGAGCAAAAGAGAGCGAAGAGAGAGAAAAAGAGAGGGGGAGAGAGAAAATAAGAGGGGGAAAAAGAGAGAGCAAAAGAGAGGGGGGAGAGAGAGAGCAAAATAAGAGAGGGGGAGAGAGAGGGAGGAGATGGGTAGAGGGATAGGGGGGAGAGAGAGGGGGGAGATAGAGGGGGGAGAGAGAGCAATAGAGAGGGGGAGAGAGCAATAGAGAGGGGGAGAGAGCAATAGAGAGGGGGAGAGAGAGAGAGAGAGAAAGAGAGGGGGGAGAGCAAAAGAGAGGGATGGAGAGAGAGAGCAAAAGAGATGAGAGAGAGAGAGAGCAAAAGAGAGGGGGGAGAGAGAGAGCAAAAGAGAGGGGGGAGAGAGAGAGCGCAAAAGAGACAGGGGGAGAGAGAGAGCAAAAGAGAGGGGGGGAGAGAGAGCGCAAAAGAGAGGGGGGAGAGAGAGCGCAAAAGAGATGGGGGAGAGAGAGAGCGCAAAAGAGAGGGGGAGAGAGCGCAAAAGAGAGGGGGAGAGAGAGCAAAAGAGAGGGGGAGAGAGCAAAAGAGAGAGAGAGGGAGAGAGAGCAAGGGGTGGGACTGCTGTACTGCAAAAAATGGCCCGTATAAACAGGCTTTAGGACTAGTAGAATAATAATTGTTTCATATTAATAAATGTTGCAGAAGATATAACTTATGACAAATGTGAGGTCAGTAATAACATATACTAAGAGGCCCATTTATTAAGCTCTGTATGGAGCTTGAAGGGCCGTGTTTCTGGCGAGCCTTCAGACTCGCCAGAAACACCAGTTATGAAGCAGCGGTCTAAAGACCTCTGCTCCATAACCTGTCTGCCTGCTCTGAGGAGGCAGACAGAGATTGCGTGAAATCAACCTGATCGAATACGGTCGGGTTGATTGACACCCCCTTCTAGCGGCCGCGAATCTGCAGGGGGCGGCGTTGCAACAGCAGTTCACAAGAGCTGCTGGTGCAATGCAGAATGCGGAGAGCGTTGCTCTCCGAATTCAGCGATGTCTGTCGGACATGATCCGCTGATCGGATCATGTCGGACAGACATTTCATAAATAGGCCCCTAAGTCCTTATTTACTTTTTCCAAAAATATTTGGTATATTGTCTTTAATTGGGTGACTGGAAAAGGTTTGGTGTCAGTAGAGTTATTGTATGGCATGTCTAGCTGAAGGAGCTGTAAGTCTGTATCTATACTGTATAGAAACATGGTAGTTACAAAGATAATTTATCAGAACAGCGCTAGTTAATCAGCTGTTTGCCACATAGCAAAGGTGACAATAATATATAAGCAAAATACAACAAGTAGTCCTCTTTGCTCAGGGAACACTGGGAAGTTACTGTATAAGTTGAGACTGGATGTCATACCAGATAAAAAAAAAGACAAATGTGAATATGTTTTAAATGTCATGCTCTATCCTTTAGAGATTAGTTTTAGGAGTAGATTTATTACGCAGCGGATGCTGCTTTTTACGCCCATCATTTCAGGTGCGCCTGAAATGGAAGTTAAGAAGAAGCCGTCGGCATTTAGCGAGGTCGTGCGGACATGATTCGCTACAGCTAATCATGTCTGCTTGACATTTAATAAATCTACCCCTTAGGGGCATATTTATCAATGTGCGAGCGGACATGATACAAAGTAGCATATCATGTCCGCCGCACATCGATAAATGCCGACAGCATACGCTGTCGGCATTTATCATTGCACCAGCAGTTCTTGTGAACTGCTGGTGCAATGCCGCCCCCTGCAGGGGTGTCAATCAACCCGATCGTATTCGATCAGGTTGATTTCTGTCCGCGGCCTCAGAGCAGGCAGACAAGTTATGGAGCAGCGGTCATGCCCCTTAGACTCTACAGACACAAAATCATATAAAGAGTGCAATAGTGGTGTAGAGAAAAGGGATTTAGAAAAATCTGACACCTTACCTGCTGTTACTGCTCACGGTGTTATGCTCCTCCTCCAGCATTAAATCTGGTTGAGGCAGACAAGAAATGTCACTTGCCACAGGTGTAAGTACGTTGTCCTGGTGGTGCAGAAAAAACAGAGTTAAAGGGTAATATGTAGAAAAAAATAGTATAGACAACATGATGATGTGAATGTTATGAAGGGTATAGTTGTAGAAAGCCACATAAATACTCACCATACAAGGGGGTGATGGTGTCTCCTGCCTGCTGATGTTCTCAGGCTCTTCCCCTATGACTGGACAAGCTAAGTGGAAAGAGAAGATCACATATTATTTTACAGCAAAAACAGGTAATATGTCTTTAGAATATATATAGATATGCTACCATTTATTCGCCTAGATTACGAGTTTTGCATTAGAGGTTATGCGGTGCTAACAAGCAGTTTTCACTCATCGCTCACTTACCTGCAGCGCTGGTATTATGAGTTTTTAGAAACCCGTCGTTAAAAGACAAGAAGTGAGCGTTGAGCAAAATTTTGCTCATTACCGCACTCCAATACCAGCGCTGCTTAAGTCAGCGGTGAGCTGGTGTAACGTTCTCGTGCACAATTTCCCCATAGGAATCAATGGGGAGAGCCGGCTGAAAAAAGCCTAACACCTGCAAAAAAACAGCGTAAAACTCCTTAACGCAGCCCCATTGATTCCTATGGGGAAATAAAATGTATGCCTACACCTAACACCCTAACATGAAACACCCCTAATCTTACACTTATTAACCCCTAATCTGCCGCCCCTGACATCGCCGACACCTACATTATATTATTAACCCCTAATCTGCCGCTCCAGACACCGCCGCCACCTACATTATACTTATTAACCCCTAATCTGCTGCCCCCAACATCGCCGACACCTACATTATATTTATTAACCCCTAATCTGCCGCCCCCAACGTCGCCACAACCTTCCTACACTTATTAACCCCTAATCTGCCGCCCCCAACGTCGCCGCCATTATATTAAAGTTATTAACCCCTAAACCTAAGTCTAACCCTAAACCTAACACCCACTAACTTAAATATAATTTAAAAAAAAATATAAATAAATATTAATATCATTAACTAAATTATTCCTATTTAAAACTAAATACTTACCTATAAAATAAACCCTAAGATAGCTACAATATAACTAATAGTTACATTGTAGCTATCTTAGGGTTTATTTTTATTTTACAGGCAAGTTTGTATTTATTTTAACTAGGTGGAATAGTTATTAAATCGTTATCAGCCATTAGGATTTTTTCTACCTTAATTCCGATTGGCTGATAGAATTCTATCAGCCAATTGGAATCTAAGGGACGCCATCTTGGATGACGTCACTTAAAGGTACCTTCATTCTGAGTTAGTCGTCGGATGAAGAGGATGCTCCGCGTCGGATGTCTTGAAGATGGACCCGATCCGCGCCGGATGGATGAAGATAGAAGATGCCGTCTGGATGAAGACTTCTGCCCGTCTGGAGGACCACTTCTGCCCGGCTTGGATGAAGACTTCTGCCTGTCTGGAGGACCACTTTGCCCGGCTTGGATGAAGACGTCTACCGGTAAGTCGATCTTCAGGGGGTTAGTGTTAGGTTTTTTGAAGGGTATATTGGGTGGGTTTTATTTTTTAGATTAGGGACGTTGGGCGGCAAAAGAGCTAAATGCCCTTTTAAGGGCAATGCCAATCCAAATGCCCTTTTCAGGGCAATGGGGAGCTTAGATTTTTTTATTTAGGGTTTTATTTGGGGGGTTGGTTGTGTGGGTGGTGGGTTTTACTGTTGGGGGGTTGTTTGTATTTTTTTGCAGGTAAAAGAGCTGATTTCTTTGGGGCAATGCCCCGCAAAAGGCCCTTTTAAGGGCCATTGGTAGTTTATTTTAGGCTAGGGTTTTTTTTTTATTTTGGGGGGGGCTTTTTTTATTTTAATAGGGCTATTAGATTAGGTGTAATTAGTTTAAATTTCTGTAATTTGTTTATTATTTTCTGTAATTTAGTGTTTGCTTGTTTTTGTACTTTAGATTATTTAATTTAATTTAGCTAATTGTATGTAATTTAGTTAATTTATTTAATTTAGTTAATTTATTTAATTATAGTGTAGTGTTAGGTGTAATTGTAACTTAGGTTAGGTTTTATTTTACAGGTAAATTTCTATTTATTTTAGCTAGGTAGTTATTAAATAGTTAATAACTATTTAATAACTATTCTACCTAGTTAAAATAAATACAAACTTGACTGTAAAAAATAAATATTGCCTAAGCTAGCTACAATGTAACTATTAGTTATATTGTAGCTAGCTTAGGGTTTATTTTACAGATAAGTATTTAGTTTTAAATAGGAATAATTTAGTTAATGATAGGAATTTTTAGTTAGATTTCTTTTAATTATATTTAAGTTAGTGGGTGTTAGTGTTAGGGTTAGACTTAGATTTAGGGGTTAATAACTTTAATATAGTGGCGGCTTGGGGGCGGCAGATTAGGGGTTAATAAATGTAGGTAGGTGGCGGCGATGATAGGGATGGCAGATTAGGGGTTAATAATATTTAACTAGTGTTTGCGAGGCGGGAGTGTGGCGGTTTAGGGGTTAATATATTTATTATAGTGGCGGCGATGTCCAGTTCGGCAGATTAGGGGTTAAAATATTTCTTTTAGTGTTTGCGATGTGGGAGGGCCTCGGTTTAGGGGTTAATAGGTAGTTTAAGGGTGTTAGTGTACTTTTGAGCACTTTAGTTTTTATGCTACGGCTTTGTAGTGTAAAACTCTTAACTACTGACTTTAAAATGCGGTACCAGTCTTGACAGGAGAGGGTCTACCGCTCACTTTTTGGCAGACTCGTAATACCAGCGCTATGCAAATCCCATTGAAAAAAGAGGATACGCAATTTACGTAAGTGGATTTGTGGTATTGCCAAGTCTGGCCAAAAAAGTGAGCGGTACACCTGTACCTGCAAGACTCGTAATACCAGCGGGCTTTAAAAAGCAGCGTTAGGACCGGCTAATGCTGCTTTTTAAGCCTAACGCACAACTCGTAATCTAGGCCATTGTATTTATTATGCAGACACACAATAGTATCACATGATCTGGGAGTTCATTATCATGTTAATTAAATTCTGCAAACTGAGGAAGACCTGCTTAGCACCAGTTTCACTCCAGGTGTGATCTGTAGACTGTGGCACCACTAATCTGCTATAACTAATGTCTGTTCCCATTTTAAAACTGACAGATCTCCTACAGTAAAATATACATTTATAAAAGCTTCTAGACAAATCTATCCCTAAGACATCCTTAGCAGAGTATACAAGGTCAACACTGCATCCTATTACTAAATCTGATGTAGTTAAAAAATCTCACCTGTGGAAAGAGGAACCAGATGGTCTTGTTCTGGCTCCATAGGTGGACTCGGCAGGTCAGTATTGGACAGAATATTAAGCCACGGGTCCTGCAGAATCTCCTACAATGAGATATAAGTTAATGTTACATTTTAAACATTGGATGTGTCTTAAAATCTGAAAAAGATTCTCTGGAGGCACCACCTGGTAATGAGAGGATATATATACATCACCTAGTGAAAGTTATGCAATGCTAGAGAATGGTACAGAATATGTATACAGGGCAGCAGAGTGTGTTTACGTGCAGAGAGCAGGGAGATCAGGAAAGGTTACAGAATGTATGTAAAGAAAAGATTGGGAGATAATGCAGTACTACAGATTGTGTATAATGAAAAGGATGTGACTTCATGCAGAATTACAGTGTGTGTATTAGAAGACCAGGAGATAAAGCAAGTTTACAGTGTGTGTGTATAGAGGAACTGGTGACCAGACACAATTACAGTGTGTGTGTATAGAGGAACAGTTGACCAGACACAGTTACAGTGTGTGTATATAGAGGAACAGGTGACCAGACAATTACAGTGTGTTTGTATAGAGGAACAGGCGACCGGACAAGGTTACATTGTGTGTGTATAGAAGAACAGGTGACCAGACAGTTACAGTGTGTGTGTTTAGAGGAACAGGTGACCAGACACAATTACAGTGTGTGTGTGTGTATAGAGGAACTGGTGACCAGACAGTTACAGTGTGTGTGTGTATAGAGGAACAGGTGACCAGACACAGTTACAGTGTGTGTGTGTGTATAAAGGAACAGGTGACCAGACACTGGTACAGTGTGGGTGTATAGAGGAACAGGTGACCAGACACTGGTACAGTGTGGGTGTATAGAGGAACAGGTGACCAGGCACAATTACAGTGTGTCTGTATAGAGGAACTGGTGACCAGACACAATTACAGTGTGTGTGTATAGAGGAACAGGTGCCCAGACAGTTACAGTGTGTGTGTATAGAGGAACTGGTGACCAGACACAGTTACAGTGTGTGTGTATAGAGGAACAGGTGACCAGACACAATTACAGTGTGTGTATATAGAGGAACTGGTGACCAGACACAATTACAATGTGTGTGTGTATAGAGGAACAGGTGACCAGACAGTTACAGTGTGTGTGTATAGAGGAACTGGTGACCAGACACAGTTACAGTGTGTGTGTATAGAGGAACAGGTGACCAGACACAATTACAGTGTGTGTGTATAGAGGAAAATGTGACCAGACACAATTTCAGTGTGTGTGTATAGAGGAACAGGTGACCAGACACAATTACAGTGTGTGTGTAAAGAGGAACTGGTGACCAGACACAGTTACAGTGTGTGTGTATAGAGGAACAGTTGACCAGACAGTTACAGTGTGTGTGTATAGAGGAACAGGTGACCAGACAGTTACAGTGTGTGTGTATAGAGGAACAGGTGACCAGACAGTTACAGTGTGTGTGTATAGAGGAACTGGTGACCAGACACAGTTACAGTGTGTGTGTATAGAGGAACAGGTGACCAGACACAGTTACAGTATGTGTGTGTGTGTAGAGGAACTGGTGAACAGACACAGTTACAGTGTGTGTGTATAGAAGAACAGGTGACCAGACACAATTACATGTGTGTGTATAGAGGAACTGGTGAACAGACACAGTTACAGTGTGTGTGTATAGAGGAACAGGTGACCAGACAGAATTACAGTGTGTGTGTATAGAGGAACTGGTGGCCAGACACAGTTACAGTGTGTTTATAGAGGAACAGGTGGCCAGACACAGTTACAGTGTGTGTGTATAGAGGAACAGGTTACCAGACACAATTACAGTGTGTGTGTATAAAGGGACAGGTGACCAGACACAATTACAGTGTGTGTGTATAGAGGAACAGGTGACCAGACACAATTACAGTGTGTGTGTATAGAGGAACTGGTGACCAGACACAGTTACAGTGTGTGTATAGAGGAACAGGTGACCAGACAGTTACAATGTGTGTGTATAGAGGAACAGGTGACCAGACAGTTACAATGTGTGTGTATAGAGGAACTGGTGACCAGACACAGTTACAGTGTGTGTGTATAGAGGAACAGGTGACCAGACACAGTTACAGTAGGTGTGTGTAGAGGAACAGGTGACCAGACACAATTACAGTGTGTGTGTATAGAGGAACTGGTATAGAGAAACAGGTGACCAGACAGAATTACAGTGTGTGGGTATAGAGGAACAGGTGACCAGACACAGTTACAGTGTGTGTGTATAGAGGAACAGGTGACCAGCCAGTTACAGTGTGTGTGTATAGAGGAACTGGTGGCCAGACACAGTTACAGTGTGTGTATAAAGGAACAGGTGACCAGACACAATTACAGTGTGTGTTTATAGAGGAACAGGTGACCAGACACAGTTACAGTGTGTGTGTATAGAGGAACAGGTGACCAGACACAGTTACAGTGTGTGGGTATAGAGGAACAGGTGACTAGACACAGTTACAGTGTATGTGTATAGAGGAACAGTTGACCAGACACAGTTACAGTATGTGTATATAGAGGGAAAGGGGACCAGACACAATTACAGTGTGTGTGTATAGAGGAACAGGTGACCAGACACAGTTACATTGTGTGTGTATAGAGGAACTGGTGACCAGACATAATTACAGTGTATGTGTATAGAGGAACAGGTGACCAGACACAGTTACAGTGTGTGTGTATAGAGGAACAGGTGACCAGACACAGTTACAGTGTGTGTGTATAGAGGAACAGGTGACCACCAGACACAATTACAGTGTGTGTATAGAGGAACAGGTGACCAGACACAGTTACAGTGTGTGTGTATAGAGGAACAGGTGACCAGACACAGTTACAGTGTGTGTGTATAGAGGAACTGGTGACCACCAGACACAATTACAGTGTGTGTGTATAGAGGAACAGGTGACCACCAGACACAATTACAGTGTGTGTATAGAGGAGCAGGTGACCAGACACAGTTACAGTGTGTGTGTATAGAGCAACAGGTGACCAGGCACAGTTACAGTGTGTCTGTATAGAGGGCCAGGTGACCAGGCACAGTTACAGTGTGTGTTTATAGAGGAACTGGTAACCAGGCACAGTTACAGTGTGTGTGTGTGTATAGAGGAACTGGTAACCAGGCACAATTACAGTGTGTGTGTATAGAGGAACTGGTAACCAGGCACAATTACAGTGTGTGTATAGAGAAACTAGTGACCAGTCAGGCTTAGTGTGTATCTAGAGGGCCATGAGATTAGCCAGGGTTCACAGTGTGTGTGTGTGTATAGAGGGTCAGGAGATCAAGCAGGGTTACAGTGTGTGTGTATATAGGGTCAGGTGATCACAGTGAGTCACAGTGTGTGTATAGAGGGTCAGGTGATCCGGCAGGGTTACAGTGTGTGTGTATAGAGGGCCAGGTGACCAGGCACAGTTACAGTGTGTGTGTATAGAGGGCCAGGTGACCAGGCACAGTTACAGTGTGTGTATAGAGAAACTGGTGACCAGTCAAGCTTACAGAGTGTGTATCTAGAGGGCCAGGAGATCAGGCAGGGTTACAGTATGTGTATATAGGGTCAGGTGATCACAGTGAGTCACAATGTGTGTATAGAGGGTCAGGTGATCAGGCAGGGTTACAGTGTGTGTGTATAGAAGGTCAGGTAATCAGGTAGGGTTATAATGTGTGTGTCTAGAGGGTCAGGTGATCAGGCAGGGTTATAATGTGTGTGTTTAGAGGGTCAGGTGATCAGGCAGGGTTATAATGTGTGTGTGTTTAGAGGGTCAGGTGATCAGGCAGAGTTACAGTGTGTGTGTTTAGAGGGTCAGGTGATAAGGCAGGGTTACAGTTTGTTTGTTTGTTTAACTTTAGAGGGTCAGGTGTTCAGGCAGGGTTATAATGTGTGTGTTTAGAGGGTCAGGTGATCAGGCAGAGTTACAGTGTGTGTGTTTATAGGGTCAGGTGATCAGGCAGGGATACAGTGTGTTTGTTTAGAGGGTCAGGTGATCAGGCAGGGTTATAATGTGTATGTATAGAGGGTCAGGTGATCAGGCAGGTTTACAGTATCTGTGTATAGAGGTCAGGTGATCAGGCAGAGGTGCAGTTTGTATATTGAGGGTCAGGAGACCAAGCAGGATTACAGTGTATGTGTATAAATATCTGGGAGAACATAGAAAATATGTGTATGGTAAACATAACCCTTCTGTTAAACGTATTCCTCTATCATTAATTTATTAATCAGGAAATAATAGCACAGTGAAGTATTATCTATTGTGTAAACATGTTACTGTGCACATTAACCACTCATGGAATTAAGTTCTCAGATCACTGAACTCTAACGTATATGTGACATGATTCTGTTTTTAATAAAGCTATGTGGGTCTATGGAGAATGTTTGAAATTGTATAAAAATAAATAGAGTTTGTGCCTTACCTCCAATGTTGCCCTCTCACTTGGTGTTGGTACAAGGATTCTCCTTATCAGGGCCTCACATTCAGTGGACACATATGGAGGGACAGTAAAGCTTCTACTGATGGCTTGATCACATATCTCCTAAGAAAAGCAGTAGGAAGGAAGGGTCAGTAAAGTTGTGAGGTAACATTTGAATCAGTACTTTTGTACAGAATATGACGTGTGCTGCTGTTGGTCTACTAGTAATACATCTATGTTGTGTCATAATATTCTCAATTGGCCATGGGGAATAAAATGTGAAACAAATGATACTTTAGTTACTTACCCAGTGGCTCTGCCCAACGAATGGCCGATATCCACAAACCATATTGAATAAGATGACCCCCATACTCCATATGTCCACCTGGGGGCCCTCATATTCCATGGCTAACAAGATCTCTGGTGCCTGGTGGCTTAGTGTGCCACACTGTAACTTCAGTTTGGCACCAAGGCCATAGATGGTAGCTAGGCCGAAGTCTGCAACTTTAATATTTCCATTGCTGTCTAGCAGTATATTCTCTGCCTATAAAAGTAAAGGTTATTTAAAAGAGATTATATTTTACTGATTTTCTAATCTTTTATTCTCAACTAACATAGGCTAAATATTTTATTGGTTTATACCCAAAGACTTAACCCAAAACACCTATTGTTTTACAAGTTTTGCGTTATGAGGTGTACGGTACTAACTTGCAAGTTATTGTCACCGCTCACTTTCCTACAGCGCTGGTATTACAGGTTTTTAAGAACCCGGTGTTAGCAGGCAAGAAGTGAGCGTAGAGCAAAATTGAGCTCCATACCAGCGCTGCGTAAGCTGATTTTACGTGCTCGTGCACGATTTCCCCATAGGCATCAATGGGGAGAGCCGGTTAAAAAAAAACTAACACCTGCAAAAAGCAGCGTAAAGCTCCATAACGCAGCGCCATTGATTCCTATGGGGGAAAGAAAAAGTTATGTTTAAACCTAACACCCTAATATAAAAAACACATCTAAACACCCCTAATCTGCCGACCCCGACATCGCCGCCACCTACATTACACGTATTAACCCCAAATCTGTCGCTCCTGACATCGCAGACACTATAATAAATATATTAACCCTTAAACCGCCGCCCTAAGTCTAACACCCCCTAACTTTATTATAATTACAATAAATCTAAATAAATACTACAATTATTACCTAAATATTTCCTATTTAAAACTAAATACTTACCTATAAAATAAACCCTAAGCTAGCTACAATATAACTAATAGTTACATTGTAGCTAGCTTAGATTTTATTTTTATTTTACAGCTAAGTTTGTATTTATTTTAACTAGGTAGACTAGTTAGTAAACAGTTATTAACTATTTACTAACTACCTAGTTAAAATAAATACAAATTTACCTGTAAAATAAAACATAACCTGTTCTACACTAACATCTAACATTACAATTACATTAATTAAAAACTAAATCAGAAAAAATAAAAAACACTAAATTACAGAAAATAACAAACGAAATTATCAAATATTTAAACTAATTACACCTAATCTAATAGCCCTATCAAAATAAAAAAAGCCCCTCCAAAATAAAAAAACCCCTAGCCTACAATAAACTACCAATAGCCCTTAACAGGGCCTTTTGCGGGGCATTGCCCCAAATAAATCTGCTCTTTTACCTGTAAAAATCGGAATTTAAGGTGAAAAAATCCTATTGGCTGATTGGATCAGCAATAGGATTGAGCTTCAATCCTATTAGTGTTAGTTTTTTTTAAGGGTATATTGGGTGGGTTTTATTTTTAGCTTAGGGTTTTGGGCAGGAAAAAGAGCTAAATGCCCTTTTAAGGGCAATTTCCATCCAAATGCCCTTTTCAGGGCAATGGGGAGCTTAGGTTTTTTTAGTAAGGATTTTATTTGGGGGTTTGGATGCACGGGTGGTGGGTTTTACTGTTGGGGGGTTGTTTGTATTTTTTTTTACAGGTAAAAGAGCTGATTTCTTTGGGGTAATGCCCAGCAAAAGGCCCTTTTAAGGGCTATTGGTAGTTTAGTTTAGGCTAGGTTTTTTTTTATTTTGGGGGGGCTTTTTTATTTTGATAGGGTTACTAGATTAGGTGTAATTAGTTTAAATATCTGATCATTTCGTTTGTTATTTTCTGTAATTTAGTGTTTTTTATTTTTTGTAATTTAGATAATTGTATTTAATTAATATAATTTAGTTAATTGTAGTGCAATGTTAGGTGTTAGTGTAGAACAGGTTAGGTTTTATTTTACATGTAAAATTGTATTTATTTTAACTAGGTTGTTAGTAAATAGTTAACTATAATAACTATTTAATAACTATTCTACCTAGTTAAAATAAATACAAACTTACCTGTAAAATAAAAATAAAACCTAAGCTAGATACAATGTAACTATTAGTTATATGGTAGCTAGCTTAGGGTTTATCTTACAGGTAAGTATTTAGTTTTAAATAGGAATTATTTAGGTAATAATTGTAATATTTATTTAGATGTATTTTAATTATATTAAAATTAGTGGGTGTTAGGGTTAGGTTTAGGGGTTAATAACTTTAGTATAGTGGCGGCGGTGACATTGGGGGTGGCAGATTAGGGGTTAATGATATTTGACTAGTGTTTGCGATGCGGGAGCGCAGTGGTTTAGGGGTTAATATGTTTATTATAGTGGTGGCGATGTCCGGAGCGGCAGATTAAGGGTTAATATTTTTATGATAGTGTTTGCAATGTGGGAGGGCCTTGGTTTAGGGCTTAATAGGTAGTTTATGGGTGTTAGTGTACTTTTTAGCACTTTAGTTAAGAGATTTATGCTACAAAGCGTAAAACTCATAACTACTGACTTTAGAATGCGTTACGGATCTTGTCAGTATGGGCTGTACCGCTCACATTTTGGCCTCCCAGGAAAAGCTTGTAATACCGGCGCTATGGGAGTCCCATTGAAAAAAGGCTTTATGTAAATTGTGTAAGTTGATTTGCGGTATTGCCAAAGAAAGTGTGCAGGACAGCTTTTTGACAAGACACGTAATAGCAGCGGTAGGTGAAAAAGCAGCGTTATGACCCATAACGCTGCTTTTTCACTCATACCGCAAAACTCATAATCTAGCCGATGGTTAGATAAATAAAAAGGCTAAAGTGTTATATCATTTGTTTCTTTTATAATGATTTTAAACTGACTTGTTATACTATTTGCAGAGTATTAAATGTTAGGGAAATTGTTCTTTTAGATTAATTATTGTATTTGAAATAGCTGGATTTGTGTATTGAAAATACAATATATTCTTTAAAAATTCAACATTCAAATATGTTGAATCTGTATAAATACAAAAAAGTGAGAAGATTTTGGTGCGCAAGTCTTACCCCTGCATAAACACTACTCTGTTCCCAAAATACAGTGTAGAAGAAGGTTCAATGATAAAAGACGTTGAATCTGTATAAATAGCCAGCCTATTAATCTTATCTTTTTCTCTCTATATAGACAAAGGTCAATTCTTCAGAACTTACATCTTCATTATTTGATCTGGTTTTATTGACAAAAACAGCTATTTCTGAATATCCGAACTAGAGCACAGGTGAAACAATCAGCTGATTAGTAAACATGATTATTTTACCTGCTCTCTTCCAAGGTAATCTAGAAAACCTGGCCTGTTGGGGAGGCCTGAGGACAGGTTTGAAAACCAGTTATCTTGAGCAGAGTTTCATTATAGATGAACTAGGGCACAGGTGAAATAATGTTCTGATGGGTGAGAGCAGGTTAGTAACCATGGTTACTGATCAGCTGATTATTTCACCTGTGCTCTAGTTCAGCTATAATGAAAACGCGGTTGAGAAACACTGATCTAGAGCGTGCATTTACATTCAGGGAATCTAATATCTAGTAAGGATACGACCTGTGTTGCATCGGTAGGCCTAGGGCTACAATGTTATGTCTGAAGCTAGAATAGCCAATCAAATCCCAGCCCTAGAGATGCAACTACACATTTCTCTGTAGCAAACAAGGAAGCCAAACTCTATCAGTTTAAAGGATATAATCTTATAATACAGTCCTTACCAGTCCCTTAACCTATAAAAAATGCCATGGAAATTTTAGTCATACTCTTTACCATCACTTTAAGGGGGGGTAAGATTCATACTCTTACCTTTAGATCTCTATGGGCCACACCTTTATTATGGCAATACGTCATTGCAGAGGCGAGCTGAGAAGAAAGCCAGAGTGGGTAAATACCAGGTTTTTGGAAAGTGAAATCAAACACATCTTATAGGTAAACAAAACAATAACTAAGTTAATTTAATACCTTGTTCAAGCGTTGTTCAAGCTGTTTAAAAACTAAAGTGAGTCTAAACAAATCTTGTTTCATGGTCTAATAGTTTTCCGATCTGTACATTTAGCTGCGTTAGTGAAGGTTTACATTAGCTTAAATGATTTACCTGGTGGAATAAATTCTGTGCCTCTTCCTCAAATAACTCCTGCTGTTCAGCTATATAGTCAAAGAGGTCCCCTGTGTTTAAGATAATTAAGATTAGAAAGAAAATATTAAAATAATGTTGCAATTTACCAATGAAAGGAGATAGACAGGGGAAGTTGGAAGTAAAGGTTTTAAAAATAATTACAAAAGTAGAAAGATAAAAAGAATGACACAAAAAGAGAAGCCTAAGAAGGAAAAGGAAACAAAAAGCAATGCAACAAAAATGAAAAATGAAAATATTAAACAGAATAATCTACAAAGGTCATAAAAATGACTACGAGAGGAAGAAATAAACACAAATTATAGTGAGGTGTAAAGAGAAATATATATAAAAAGGATTTAAACTAAAAGTAGATATGTAGATTATAGTCAATAGAAGTGTTTCACTTATAGGGGTTGATTTATTAAACAGGGGATGCTGCATCGAATCCCCATCATTTCTGGTCTGCCAGAAACGGAATTTAAGAAGCAGCAGCCGTAAGACCGCGGCTCCTTAACTTCTTTGCCACCTTTTAGGGGCTGATTGACAACCCCTGCTAGTGGCCGATTGGCCGCCAGTGAGCAGGGGGCGGCATTGCACAAGCATTTCACTGGAAATGCTTGTGCAATGTTAAATGCTGACATTTAGCGAGGTCGAGCGGACATGATTCCCTACAGCGAACCATGTCCGCTCGACCATTAATAAATCTACCCCATAGACTTCAGAAGCAAACTTTTTAAAACTGTTAAACTTTTTTGCTATAACTTTTAGAGAGTTACGATAACGAACCTCCACTTGCGTACTCCATAACTAGATATAGATCAGTGCTGGTCTCTATGACGTCAAACAGTTTTACTGTAAAGAGAAAACAAGAAATCTGTAATATATTCACAGACATAAACAAAATGGTGACAAGCTGTATATGAGACAAGAGGAAGGAATATCTGAAATAGACTGAATAGGTCAAAGTTGTTCTCTTACCGATGTTTGGATGATCTAACATCTTCAGGATGGTAATTTCACTGTACATCTGAAGAAAAGATAATAAGCAAATTGGCACGCTGGAAAAGGCTTCAAGTAATGACCACTAAAAACTGAACCCTCTAAATCAGGGGCGGAACTACTTTTGGTGCAGCGGCACCAGGGCCAAAGTGCTGGAGGGGCCATAATAGCCAGTCTATATATAGGTGAGTGCAGAAGGTGTACAAACCTAATGCTTGGGAGCCTTTTTTAGTGCAGGTTGCAGGTCCATCTATCTATCCTCAAATTCATTATAGAACAGCTGTAAAAGCTGAACCCTCTAAATCAGGGGGGAACTACCTTTGGCGCAGCGGCACCAGGGCCAAAGTGCTGGAGGGGCCATAATAGCCAGTCTATATATAGGTGAGTGCAGAAGGTGTACAAACCTAATGCTTGGGAGCCTTTTTTAGTGCAGGTTGCAGGTCCAGCTATCTATCCTCAAATTCATTACAGAACAGCATGTATTTTATTACTACTGAGTTACCTTTGGGGGGCCCTAAAAAATGTTTTCACCAGGGCCCTTTATTGAGTAGGTCTGCTACTGCTCTAAATAGTCTGCAAAGCACTATGAATGTGCCTCTGTTCCGTTGTGTTTCCTCTATTTTTTTCATGTTCCCTTTTATATACAACCCTGTGACCATAACAGTGGGAAATGCTAATAATTTATAAAATCTAAAGAGTCTGTGATGTTTTTAACAGCCCCATGTACCAGCTATATCTACTTTTCATACTGGAATTCTAGATAACTAGTAACTTTATCTGGAAAAGTATATACAGGCAGCAATGTATTATACCAGCCCGTGTGATCGATGTTTTACCAGAGAGGTTTACAACGTTCCTTACCATCTGCAGACTAGCAGGACTCAGCCGAGTCTTCTGAATGATCTTTATCGCGACCTGAGAACATATAAGATATTTATCTTTATTATTATACATTGTGTTTTCACCCGGACACATTTTACATTTTACCAAGAGGATTGATCACAATTTATCATGTGATATTTATCTGCATGTTAAAGGCTTTAGATGAGTCATTTGTGATGTTGAAAAGATCACAGTCAGCCATTTTCACTGTTTATCAGAAGCACTTTTTACATTATTAGTTTTGCCACAAAAAAAAAATACGATACACTTAACATGTGCCAGTCGTGTTTGTCCTGATCACAACCCAAATTTTTAATAATCAGCAACAAATTTACATTTTTCACCAGGCGGACATGATTGGCTGTAGCAATGCCGGGTGGACATGATTGGCTGTAGTGAATCATGTCTGCCCGACATCTCTAAATGCCGACAGCATATGCTGTCGGCATTTAACATTGCACAAGCATTTCTTGTAAAATGCTTGTGTAATGCCGCCCCCTGCACATTCGCGGCCATCAGATCGGGATGATTGCAGTCCACCACCTAATCATCAAGTTAAAGAGCAGCTTCTTAACTTAAAATTCAGGCGGACCTAAAACTTTGTGGGTAGAAAGCAACATCCGCTGCTTAATAAGTCTACCCCTTTGACTTAATACCAGGTACCCCAAAAAGGCTTAGAATGGATCTCATGCATGAGCAAAACCAATTGGCATTAAACCGCTCATATTGGCTGACATTAGGAAGCAGTGCCACCAATAAGATACAAACATTACATGCTCGATCTATAATAATAATAATAATAACTAGTGGGAAAGCCTGCCAGAGGGCAGTCAATTGTGGTGACGGAACCACCCTGCCATTTTTGGAATCCACCTGGAGGCAGCTTACGCTGCATCCAGGCGTATTCTTTCACCCCCCCTCTTTTTTGCTCTCTCTCTCTCCCCCCCTCTCTTTTGCTCTCCCTCTCCCCCTCTCTTTTGCTCTCTCTCCCCCTCTCTTTTGCTCTCTCTCCCCCCTCTCTTTTGCTCTCCCTCCCCCCTCTCTTTTGCTCTCTCTCTCTCCCCCCTCTCTTTTGCCATTTTCGGAATCCACCTGGAGGCAGCTTACGCTGCATCCAGGCGTATTCTTTCACCCCCCCTCTTTTTTGCTCTCTCTCTCTCCCCCTCTCTTTTGCTCTCTCTCCCCCTCTCTTTTGCTCTCTCTCCCCCTCTCTTTTGTTCTCTCTCTCCCCCCTCTCTTTTGCTCTCTCTCTCTCCCCCATCTCTTTTGCTCTCCCTCTCCCCCTCTCTTTTGCTCTCCCTCTCCCCCTCTCTTTTGCTGTCCCTTCCCCCTATCTTTTGCTTTCCCTCTCCCCCTCTCTTTTGCTCTTTCTGCCACCTCTCTTTTACTCTCTCCCCCTCTCTTTTGCTCTCTCTCCCCCTCTTGTTTCCTCTCTCTCTCTTTCCCTCTCTTTTGCTCTCTCTACCCTTCTCTTTTGCTCTCTCTCTCGCCCTTCTCTTTTGCGCTCTCTCTCCCCTTCTCTTTTGCGCTCTCTCTGCCCCCTCTCTTTTGCTCTCCCTCTCCCCTCTCTCTTTTGCTCTCCTTCTCCCCTCTCTTTTGCTCTCCCTCTCCCCTCTCTCTTTTGCTCTCCTTCTCCCCTCTCTTTTGCTCTCCCTCTCCACTCTCTTTTGCTCACCCTCCCCCCTCTCATTTGCTCTGTCTCTCCCCTCTCATTTGCTCTCTCTCACCTCTCTTTTGCTCTCTCTCTCACCTCTCTTTTGCTCCCCCTCTCCCCTTTCAATATCTCTCTCACCCTCTCTTTTGCTCTCTCTCCCCCCTCTCTTTTGCTCTCTCTCTCCCCCCTCTCTTTTGCCATTTTCGGAATCCACCTGGAGGAAGCTTACGCTGCATCCAGGCATATTCTTTCACCCCCCCTCTTTTTTGCTCTCTCTCTCTCCCCCCTCTCTTTTGCTGTCCCTTTCCCCTATCTTTTGCTTTCCCTCTCCCCCTCTCTTTTGCTCTTTCTGCCACCTCTCTTTTACTCTCTCCCCCTCTCTTTTGCTCTCTCTCCCCCTCTTGTTTCCTCTCTCTCTCTTTCCCTCTCTTTTGCTCTCTCTACCCTTCTCTTTTGCTCTCTCTCTCGCCCTTCTCTTTTGCGCTCTCTCTCCCCTTCTCTTTTGCGCTCTCTCTGCCCCCTCTCTTTTGCTCTCCCTCTCCCCTCTCTCTTTTGCTCTCCTTCTCCCCTCTCTTTTGCTCTCCCTCTCCCCTCTCTCTTTTGCTCTCCTTCTCCCCTCTCTTTTGCTCTCCCTCTCCACTCTCTTTTGCTCACCCTCCCCCCTCTCATTTGCTCTGTCTCTCCCCTCTCATTTGCTCTCTCTCACCTCTCTTTTGCTCTCTCTCTCACCTCTCTTTTGCTCCCCCTCTCCCCTTTCAATATCTCTCTCACCCTCTCTTTTGCTCTCTCCCCCCCCTCTCTTTTGCTCTCTCTCTCCCCCCTCTCTTTTGCCATTTTCGGAATCCACCTGGAGGAAGCTTACGCTGCATCCAGGCATATTCTTTCACCCCCCCTCTTTTTTGCTCTCTCTCTCTCTCTCTCTCCCCCCTCTCTTTTGCTCTGTCTCCCCCTCTCTTTTGCTCTCTCTCCCCCCTCTCTTTTGCTCTCTCTCTCCCCCCTCTCTTTTGCTCTCTCCCCCTCTCTTTTGCTCTCCCTCTCCCCCTCTCTTTTGCTCTCCCTCTCCCCCTATCTTTTGCTTTCCCTCTCCCCCTCTCTTTTGCTCTTTCTACTACCTCTCTTTTACTCTCTCCCCCTCTCTTTTGCTCTCTCTCCCCCTCTCTTTTGCTCTCTCTCCCCCTCTTGTTTCCTCTCTCTCTCTTTCCCTCTATTTTGCTCTCTCTCCCCTTCTCTTTTGCTCTCTCTCTCCCCTTCTCTTTTGCGCTCTCCCCTTCTCTTTTGCGCTCTCTCTGCCCCCTCTCTTTTGCACTCTCTCTGCCCCCTCTCTTTTGCTCTCCCCTCTCTTTTGCTCTCCCTCTCCACTCTCTTTTGCTCACCCTCCCCCCTCTCATTTGCTCTGTCTCTCCCCTCTCATTTGCTCTCTCTCGCACCTCTCTTTTGCTCTCTCTCTCACCTCTCTTTTGCTCTCCCTCTCCCCTCTTTTTTGTTCACCCTCCCCCCCTCTCAGTTGCTCTGTCTCTGCCCTCTCATTTGCTCTCTCTCTCTCACCTCTCTTTTGCTCTTTCTCCCCTCTATTTTGTGCTCTCTCCCCCCTCTTTTGCTCTCTCCCCCCTCTCTTTTGCTCTCTCTCTCACCTCTCTTTTGCTTTATCTCTCCCCTCTCTTTTGCTATCTCTCTCTTTTGCTCTCTCTCCCCCTGTCCTTTTTTTCCCTTTTATTAGGGCACTCCCACTCCCTCCCCTTCCCTGCTGAGCTGCCCACCCACCAACCGCCCACATCTCCCACCGGCACCAGCAGAAGATCGTTACAGACGGTGACACATACAGTGTCACCGTCTGTAACGATCAGGCATCTGACCTTATATGGAGGCGGAGCACCGATTGCGCTCCAGCTCCATATGCGGCAGATGCCTGAAGCTTCAGGAGCTCCAGATCTCAGCTGTTATGTTACAACTGAGAGTTGGAGCTCCTGAAGTTGTCTCGTGCTGAGGTGGCTACGCACGCATCCAACATCTCTTTGAGAATGCGTGCGCAACTGCCGATGGCGACGGACGCGTTACAAATGCGATTATAGTTTAGATAAAAAGCACTTTACACTAAGGTCTTTATTATGAGTGGCATGTTAACAGTTACGTGCGAGCAATAAGGGGTTTATCGTGGCTGTTTTCGCTTGTTATGTTTTCTGCTTGTATTACAAGTTGAAAGTAAACGTGATTGCAAGTTAAACGGATAGTCCCCTGGTTTCTCAACAGCCGGGCCGTGGCCCAGTACCGGGCCGCGATAGCCCTGCTGGTGGGCCCCGACCTGTCATGCTCCCACTGCACACTCTTACCCCACTGCACACCAGGGGCAGATTGAGACCAATCAAGGCCCCAGGAACACTGTCTCACACTGACCAAAGTGTATTACATTTTATGCAAATGGACATGGTAGCCTCCCTGACCTGCCCCCAACAGGCCCCTCAACCTCCAGAGCCAGGACCCCCAACATTAAGGTCCAGAAAAAGGGCACCCAATCTCCAGGGCCAGACCCCACACTCCATGGCCCTTACAGCGACACCCCCCCGCCAGGGCCCCACTAAACCCACACTTATTTGCTTAGTTACTGATAGGGCAGCTGAAAACTCCAGCTTAAGGAATGCACCAGGATCTATGGAGATGCCTTTTGTAGGCCCCCCTACTTGCTGGTTGCTCGGCCCAGGTCCTATTTGCCTGGCTGATCAGCCCGCCCCTGCTGCTCACTTTATATATATATATATATATATAAAACTACCGGGCCCTGGACATGTCTAGCTAAAATTTACCGGGCCTTGAGCTCACTTTGGTTGAGAACCACTTTCTAGTCAAAATTAAACTTTAATGATTTTAGATAGAGCATGCAATTTTAAGCAGCTTTTTAATTTGCTCCTATTATCACATTTTCTTTGTTCTCTTGGTATCATTATTTGAAAAAGCAAGAATGTAAGCATCATTTTTGGTTCAGCCCCTGAGTAGTGCTTGCTGATTGGTGTTTAAATGTAGCCAGTAATCAGCAAGTGCTACCCAGAGTCTGAACCAAAAATGGGCCGGCTCCTAAGCTTACATTCTAGCCTTTTCAAATAAATATACCAAGAGAACAAAGAAAATTTGATAATAGGAGTAAATGATATATCCCTTTAACATGTGTCTGGTTAACACAACCTCAGAGCTCTGGTTAACTATTTTGCTAAACATAATCAAAAATACATTACAAAGTATCGCTACACTCATGATGTCCTCATTATAATAACACTATATAATAAAAATTGTTAAATTTTTTTTGCATACATGTACAGTATATGTATATATATATATATATATATATATATATATATATATATATATATATATATATATATATATGTAAATATATTTATGTATATGTCTATATATTTATATAAATGTATTTATGTATTTCTATGTGTATATATGTATTTACAGACATATATACACATATAAACATATATGTACACATACTGTCTATAGACAAATAAAGAAGTGCATTGGAACCCTTTGCATTTAAGTAGATGAAAACATGTAAAAACATATTTATGCAATATATTTATATTTAATTAAGTGTTTTTACTGTAAATATTTGACATTTTAATACTCAGCACAAATACACATGTTCTAAGTATTTGTAAATACATATTGCTGTATATATATATTTATATATATATATATACCTATATATAATCATGTATATATAGGTATAAATATATATTTCTGCAAAAAAAACATCATGTGTATTTATATATACTGTATATATATATATATATATATATATATATATATAGAGATATATATATAGAGAGATATATAGATATCAGTGTAGAATAAGGGCACTCTCAGGATTTGTATAGAAGAAAAATATTTTCTTTATTCTTGAATCATTAATACATGGTCGACGTTTCGGCCCTCAGTTGGGCCTTCATCAGGACAAGTATAATCTTGCAGCTGCCGTGTGGCCAAGATCACAGATCCAAATAGACGAGTCATATATGTATAAATATGTATTTATTAATACATAGAACATATTCTGTTATGTGAAGAACACTGTAATATGAAATATTCATATTTTCCTGTCGGGTTAGCACACTTGAGAATATGCGATCGTGTTTGCGAGCGAGTAGGTTGTTAGGTGTTTTTTCCACTTTTTTTTGCTCCATTGACCTATGTGGGGAATATGTTTTCACGCAAGCGATATTCTAAGTTAGACTTTTTGCAAATGAAAACAGTTTACTTTCAACTCATAATACGAGCACTACCCGACACATGCAAAAAGCTTATTGTAGCACAGTTAACGCTCAAGCCCGCTATACTAGTAATGCTTTTGCTCAAATATCTAAGAGAGACATACACATATATCTCTATTAGAGCGTAACAAGTTATTTCCACACATTTCACCTTTTATCTTCACTAAACACTATTAAAGGGGATCAATCAACACACATGCCCTTTAACCTGGGATGTCATCAATAAACCCCTGATAACTCTATTTTGTTTGTCTTTAATTGTGTCAATTTTATTATCTAATTAATATATTACAATATTAACAAGTCAAAAAATGTTTTTGTAAGCAACGATTTCATGCTTGAGGGGTATTATCGACAAAAGCATTTTTTGATTGTGATCACTAGAAAAACACACAAACAATACAGAATAACATTCATAAATCATTATCTGCTGAAAACAAGAGCAAGACCGTGATCAACCCATTAATTTGTTAAAGATCAAGCAAAAAGAAACTAATCATTTTAATCATGTGCTTTCAAATAGATCAGAGGTTGTATGAAGCTAAAGTCATGTGTATTGTGTTAAACATGTTTATAAAGATCTCCCAGTCTAAAGAAGAAAACTGAGGACTGCACAAGATGGCTTATTTCTTGAAGTCTTACAATTGAATATTATTTTGTTGAACAAATTCATGTTGCATATCTTTATATGTAATTTCATTTTGTGTATACTCAATAAAAATGTATAAAAAAATAAAATAAAGATCTCCCAGATACTCACCTCTTCATAGGTCTCTACATTAAGTGCCAGCTTCACCTGGCCAAAGTTGCCTTCCCCAAGTGTCTTGAGGAGACAATAGTTCCCCACCTGCTGATGCAGCTGAGCAACGTTGCTGCATCTTAGGGCAGTGGGTGGGTTTCTTTCACCCTCCATGCTGCTGTTGTCTTAAAAGACTAAGCAATCACTGTAGAAGTAAAGATAAAATATGTTATAGGGGACACAGTTGAGTAGGACCAGAAAGATAGAAGAAGCAAAACATTTTATTTCATTTATGGAACTTGTACATTCTCTTCCCTCACACAATGTAGATAAGGGCAGGATAGTGAATCTGTTTGTGTCTCTTTGTCCTGTATGTATATATGTATTATTATTATTATGTATTTGTATAGTGCCCCATAATTACACAACCATGGTATTTATGCATATATATTTCTACTTAATGTGTTTCCAATTAGAGGTATTGATAATGTCTCTTTATGTTTATTTGTTTATTTGAAAGAGCTGTTTTTGTTCATTGAGACCAACATTGTTCTCAAGAAAGTTCTTATTCAAATGGACTCTATCTATCATCTATCTATTCAATATATCTGTATCTATTAATCTATCTATCTATCTATCTATTTATCATCTATCTATTCACTATATATGTATCTATCTATCTATCTATCTATCTATCTATCTATTCAATATATCTGTATCTATCTATCTATCTATCTATCTATCTTCTACCTATTCAATATATCTGTATCTGTCTATCTATCTATCATCTATCTATATCTATCTATCTATCATCTATCTATTCAATATATCTGTATCTATCAGTCTATCTATCTATCTATCTATCTATCATCTATCTATTCACTATATATCTGTATCTATTCTATTTATCGATCTATCATCTATCTATCTATATTTCTAATCTACCTCTTTCTATCTATCTATCTATCTATCTATCTATCTATCTATGTCTATCTAATCTATCTATGTCTATCTCTTATCCTTTCTATCTCTCTGTCCATCTCTATCTATCTCTATCTCTATCTGTCTATGTCTGTCGATATCTATCTTTGTCTGTCTATGTCTATCAATATATATCTATAGCACTATATATATATATATATATATATATATATATATATATATATACATCTATCTTTATCTATCTATGTCTATCTATATATATTTATGTCTATCTATATCTTTCGATATATATCTATGTATACCTATATCTATCCATATCTATCTATCTATCTATCATTTATATCTTCATCTATCTAATCTTATCTATCTAATACTATCTATCAATCTATCTAGTAATCTATCTGTATCTATCTATATATCTATATCTAATCAATCTATGTCTATCTATGTCTATCTATGTCCATCTATATCTATTTATTTCTATCTAAATCTATCTATGTATTTTTATATCCATCTATGTCTATCTATATTTAGCCATATCTTTCTATCTATCTATCTATCTATCTATCTATCTATCTATCTATCTATCTATCTATCTATGCAATGTATCTGTATCTATCTATCTATCTATTCAATATATCTGTAATTATCTATCTATCTATCATTTATCTATTCAATATATCTGTATCTGTCTATCTATCTATCTATCTATCTATCTATTTATCTATCATCTATTCAATATATCTGTACCTATCATTCAATCTATCTATCATCTATCTATTCAATGTATCTGTATCTATCTATCTATCTATCTATCTATCTATCTATCTATCATCTGTCTATTCAATCTATCTATCTATCAATCGATCGATCTATCATCTGTCTATCTATCTATCTATCTATCTATCTATCTATCTATCAATCTATATGTCTATGCTACCTATATCTATCTATCTATGTCTATCTAATCTATCTATGTCTATTGATGTCTATCTCTTATCCTTTCTATCTATCTGTCCATCTCTATCTATCTCTATCTATCTATGTCTGTCGATTATCTATCTATATCTGTCTATGTCTATCTATATATATATATATATATAGCAATATATGTCTATATCTATCTATCTTTATCTATCTATGTCTATCTATGTCCGTCTATATCTATTTATGCCTATCTAAATGTATCTATGTCTTTCTATATATATTTATGTATATCTATATCTATCCATATCTATCTATCTATCTATTTATATCTTCATCTATCTAATCTTATCTATCTAATAATATCTATCTATCTATCTATCTAGTAATATATCTAATCTATCTGTATCTATCTATCTATCTATCTATCTATCTATATATCTAATCAATCTATGTCTATCTATGTCCATCTATATCTATTTATGTCTATCTAAATCTATCTATGTCTATCTATGTCTTTCTATATATATCTATGTATATCTATATCTATCCATATCTATCTGTCATTTATATCTTAAGCTATCTAATCTTATCTATCTAATACTATCTATCTATCTATATTCTATCTATCTATCTATCAATCTATCTATCTAATCTATCTGTATCTATCTATCTATCTATCTATCTATCTATATCTAATCAATCTATGTCTATCTATGTCCATCTATATCTATTTATGTCTATCTAAATCTATCTATGTATTTTGATATCCATCTATGTCTATCTATATTTATCCATATCTGTCTATCATCATCTATATATTCAATATATATGTATCTATCTATCTATTCAATATATCTGTAATTATCTATCTATCATCTATCTATTCAATATATCTGTATCTATCTATCTATCTATCTATCTATCATCTATTCAATATATCTGTATCAATCAATCAATCAATCAATCAATCAATCTATCATCTATCTATTCAATTTATATGTATCTATCTATCTATCTATCTATCTATCTATCTATCTATCATCTGTCTATTCAATCTATCTATCGATCGATCTATCATCTATCTATCTATCTATCTATATTTCTATGCTACCTATATCTATCTGTCTATGTCTATCTATATCTATTTATGTCTATCTAAATGTATCTATGTGTATCTATGTCTTTCTATATATATATCTATATATATCTATCCATATGATCTATCTATCTATTTATATCTTCATCTATCTAATCTTATCTATCAAATAATATCTATCTATCAATCTATCTAGTAATCTATCTCTATCTATCTATCTATCTATCTATATCTAATCAATCTATGTCTATCTATGTCCATCTATAGCTATTTATGTCTATCTAAATCTATCTATGTATTTTTATATCTATCTATTATCTATCTATTCAATATATCTGTATCTATCTATTTATCTATTTATCAATCATATATCTATTCAATATATATGTATCTGTCTATCTATCATCTATTCAATATATCTGTATCTATCAATCTATCTATCTATCTATCTATCTATCTATCTATCATCTATCTATTCACTATATACGTATCTATCTATCTATCTATCTATTCAATATATCTGTATCTATCTATCTATCTATCTATCTATCTATCATCTACCTATTCAATATATCTGTATCTATCTATCTATCTATCTATCTATCTATCTATCTATCTATCATCTTTCTATTCAATATATCTGTATCTATCTATCATCTATCTATTCAATATATCTGTATCTATCAGTCTATCTATCTATCTATCTATCTATCATCTATCTATTCAATATATCTGTATCTAGTCTATCTATCGAACTATCATCTATCTATCTATCTATATTTCTAATCTACCTCTATCTATCTATCTATCTATCTATCTATCTCTCTATCTATATCCATCTAATCTATCTATGTCTATCTATATCTATCTCTTATCCTTTCTATCTATCTGTACATCTCTATCTATCTCTATCTATCTATGTCTGTCAATATCTATCTATGTCTGTCTATGTCTATGTCTATCTATCTATCTATCTATCTATCTATCTATCTATCTATATATATAGCTATAGCAATATATATCTATATATATCTATATATCTTTATCTGTCTATGTCTATCTATATCTATTTATGTCTATCTAAATCTATCTATGTCTATCTATGTATTTCGATATATATATCTATGTATATCTATATCTATCCATATCTATCTATCTATCTATCTAATCTATCTGTATCTATCTATCTATTTATCGATCTATCTATATCTAATCAATTTATGTCTATCTATGTCTATCTATGTCCATCTTTATCTATTTATGTCTATCTTAATCTATCTATGGATTTTTATATCTATCTATGTCTATCTATATTTATCCATATCTATCTATCTATCTATCTATCTATCATCTATATATTCAATATATCTGTATCTATCTAT
Organism: Bombina bombina; assembly: GCF_027579735.1. Lineage (NCBI taxonomy): Eukaryota > Metazoa > Chordata > Amphibia > Anura > Bombinatoridae > Bombina > Bombina bombina. The sequence goes on along the minus strand of NC_069506.1, from coordinate 107,178,399 downwards.
CTATTCAATATATCCGTAATTATCTATCTATCATCTATCTATTCAATATATCTGTATCTATCTATCTATCTATCTATCATATATTCAATATATCTGTATCTATCAATCAATCTATCTATCTATCATCTATCTATTCAACTTATCTGTATCTATCTATCTATCATCGGTCTATTCAATCTATCGATCGATCGATCGATCTATCATCTATCTATCTATATTTCTATGCTACCTATATCTATCTGTCTATGTCTATCTATGTCTATCTCTTATCCTTTCTATCTATCTGTCCATCTCTATCTATCTCTATCTATGTCTGTCGATATCTATCTATATCTGTCTATGTCTATCTATATATATCTATAGCAATATATGTCTATATATAAATATATATATCTATCTTTATCTATCGATGTCCATCTATATCTATTTATGTATATCTAAATGTATCTATGTGTATCTATGTCTTTCTATATATATCTATGTATATCTATATCTATCCATATCTATCTATTTATATCTTCATCTATCTAATCTTATCTATCTAATAATATCTATCTATCAATCTATCTATCTAGTAATCTATCTAATCTATCTGTATCTATCTATATGTCTATATCTAATCAATCTATGTCTATCTATGTCCATCTATATCTATTTATGTCTATCTAAATCTATCTATGTCTATCTATGTATTTCTATATATATATCTATGTATATCTATATCAATCCATATCTATCTATCATGTATATCTTCAGCTATCTAATATTATCTATCTAATACTATATATCTATCAATCTATCTAATCTATCTGTATCTATCTATCTATCTATCTATCTATCTATCTATATCTAATCAATCTATGTCTATCTATGTCTATCTCTTATCCTTTCTATCTATCTGATATATCTATCCATATCTATCTATCATTTATATCTTCAGCTACCTAATCTTATCAATCTAATACTATCTATCTATCGATCTATCTATCTAATCTATCTGTATCTATCTATCTATCTATCTATCTATCTATCTATAGATCTATATCTAATCAATCTATGTCTATCTATGTCCATCTATATCTATTTATGTCTATCTAAATCTTTCTGTATTATTATATCCATCTATGTCTATCTATATTTATCCATATCTATCTATCTATCTATCTATCTATCTATCTATCTATCTATCTATCGATCTATCTATCTATCTATCTATCTATCATCTATATATTCAATATATCTGTATTTCTCTATCTATTCAATATATCTGTAATTATCTATCTATCATCTATCTATTCAATATATCTGTATCTATCTATCTATCTATCTATCTATCATCTATTCAATATATCTGTATCTATCAATCAATCTATCTATCATCTATCTATTCAATTTATCTGTCTCTTTCTATCTATCTATCTATCTATCATCTGTCTATTAAATCTATCGATCGATCTATCATCTATCTATCTATCTATCTATCTATCTATCTATCTATCTATATTTCTATGCTACCTATATCTATTTGTCTATGTCTATCTAATCTATGTATATCTATCTATGTCTATCTCTTATCCTTTCTATCTATCTGTCCATCTCTATCTATCTCTATCTATGTCTGTCAATTATCTATCTATATCTGTCTATGTCTATCTATATATATCTATAGCAATATATGTCTATATCTATCTATCTTTATCTATCTATGTCTATCTATGTCCGTCTATATCTATTTATGTCTATCTAAATGTATCTATGTCTTTCTATATATATTTATGTATATCTATATCTATCCATATCTATCTATCTATCGATCTATCTATCTATTTATATCTTCATCTATCTAATCTTATCTATCTAATAATATCTATCTATCAATCTATCTATCTAGTAATATATCTAATCTATCTGTATCTATCTATCTATCTATATATCTAATCAATCTATGTCTATCTATGTCCATCTATATCTATTTATGTCTATCTAAATCTATCTATGTCTATCTATGTCTTTCTATATATATCTATGTATATCTATATCTATCCATACCTATCTGTCATTTATATCTTAAGCTATCTAATCTTATCTATCTAATCTATCTGTATCTATCTATCTATCTATATATCTATATCTAATCAATCTATGTCTATCTATGTCCATCTATATCTATTTATGTCTATCTAAATCTATCTATGTATTTTTATATCCATCTATGTCTATCTATATTTATCCATATCTATCTATCATCATCTATATATTCAATATATATGTATCTATCTATCTATTCAATATATCTGTAATTATCTATATATCATCTATCTATTCAATATATCTGTATCTATCTATCTATCTATCTATCTATCTATCTATCTATCTATCAATCTATCATCTATTCAATATATCTGTATCAATCAATCAATCAATCTATCATCTATCTATTCAATTTATATGTATCTATCTATCTATCATCTGTCTATTCAATCTATCTATCGATCGATCTATCATCTATCTATCTATCTATCTATCTATATTTCTATGCTACCTATATCTATCTGTCTATGTCTATCTAATCTATCTATGTCTATCTCTTATCCTTTCTATCTATCTGTCCATCTCAATCTATCTCTATCTATCTATGTCTGTCGATATCTATCTATATCTGTCTATGTCTATCTATATATATATATATATATATATATCTATAGTAATATATGTCTATATATATATATATATATATATATATATATCTTTATCTATCTATGTCTATCTATGTCCATCTATATCTATTTATGTCTATCTAAATGTATCTATGTGTATCTATGTCTTTCTATATATATATATATATATATATATATATATATATATATATATATATATATATATATATATCTATGTATATCTATCTATTTATATCTTCATCTATCTAATCTTATCTATCTAATAATATCTATCTATCAATCTATCTATCTAGTAATCTATCTAATCTATCTGTATCTATCTATCTCTAATCAATCTATGTCCATCTATAGCTATTTATGTCTATCTAAATCTATCTATGTATTTTTATATCCATCTATGTGTATTTATATTTATCCATTTCTATATATCTATCTATCATCTATCTATCTATCTATCTATCTATCTATCTATCATCTATCTATTCAATATATATGTATCTATCTATTTATCTATCTTTCAATGGCCTATCTATTCAATATATCTGTATCTGTCTATCTATCATCTATTCAAAATATCTGTATCTATCAATATATCTATCTATCATCTATCTATTCACTATATACGTATCTATCTATCTATTCAAAGTATCTGTATCTATCTATCTATCTATCTATCATCTACCTATTCAATATATCTGTATCTGTCTATCTATCTATCTATCTATTCAATATATCTGTATCTATCTATCTATCTATCTATCAATCATCTATATATTCAATATATCTGTATCTATCAGTCTATCTATCTATCTATCTATCTATCTATCTATCTATATATCTATCTATCAGTCATCTATCTATTCAATATACCTGTATCTAGTCTATCGATCTATCATCTAGCTATCTATATTTCTAATCTACCTCTATCTATCTATCTATCTATCTATCTATCTATCTATCTCTCTATCTATGTCTATCTAATCTATCTATCTCTATCTATATCTATCTCTTATCCTTTCTATCTATCTGTACATCTCTATCTATCTATGTCTGTCAATATCTGTCTATGTCTATGGGTTTAGGTTCCAGAAGGAATGGTTGTAAATCGAAACTGTTGTAAATTGAAACCCAGTTTATGATGTAAGTCAATGGGAAGTGAGGGAGTTAGGTTCCAGGCCCCTCTCAAAATTGTCATAAGTAACACCTAATACATTATTTTTAAAGCTTTGAAATGAAGACTTTAAATGCTAAACAGCATTATAAACCTAATAAAATAATCACACCACAGAATATATAATTAAACTAAGGTAAATGAACAAAAACATTTGCTAAACAGCATTATAAACCTAATAAAATAATCACACAACACAGACTTAACTTGCATTTTTCTGCAAACAGTTCTTTCTATGCATTCCAATATGGACTAATTTATAGATAGGAAGATGTTGTTCCTTTGAAATCTGCTCAATAGCTCAGGTCTGGTTAAACTGATTAATTTAAGCTTGCTTGGCTTTGCTGCAACACAAGCGGACAGCTCCACCTACTGGCTATTTTAATAAATGCACTGCTTCTTAATGCTTTTCAATAGCAGTCACATGACTGGAAAAAAAGGTTGTTATTCTGAAACGGTGTAAATTGAACCGTTGTAAAACGAGGGCCACCTGTATATATATATATATATATATATATATATATATATATATATATATATATATATATATATATATATCTATAGCAATATATCTATATATATATATATATCTTTATCTATCTATGTCTAGCTATATCTATTTATGTCTATCTAAATCTATCTATGTCTATCCATGTCTTTCGATATATATCTATGTATATCTATATCTATCCATATCTATCTATCTATTTATCATTTATATCTTCATCTATTCTAATCTTATCTATCTAATACTATCTATCTATCTATCAATCTATCTATCTAGTAATCTATCTAATCTATCTGTATCTATATATCTATCTATTTATCTATCTATCTATATCTAATCAATCTATGTCTATCTATGTCCATCTATATCTATTTATGTCTATCTAAATCTATCTATGTATTTTCATATCCATCTATGTCTATCTATATGTATCCATATCTATCTATCTATCTATCTATCTATCTATCTATCTATCATCTATATATTCAATATATATGTATCTATCTATCTATTCAATATACCTGTAATTATCTAGCTATCATCTATCTATTCAATATATCTGTATCTATCTGTCTGTCTATCTATCTATCTATCTATCAATATATCTGTATCTATCAATCAATCAATCTATCTATCTATCTATAATCTGTCTATTCAATCTATCTATCTATCGATCGATCTATCATCTATCTATCTATATTTCTATGCTACCTATATCTATCTGTCTATATCTATCTAATCTATCTATGTCTATCTATGTCTATCTCTTATCCTTTCTATCTATCTGATATATCTATCCATATCTATCTATCATTTATATCTTCAGCTACCTAATCTTATCTATCTAATACTATCTATCTATCTATCTATCTATCTATCTATCTATCTAGTAATCTATCTAATCTATCTGTATCTATATATCTATCTATTTATATATCTATCTATATCTAATCAATCTATGTCTATCTATGTCCATCTATATCTATTTATGTCTATCTAAATCTATCTATGTATTTTCATATCCATCTATGTCTATCTATATGTATCCATATCTATCTATTATCTATATATTCAATATATATGTATCTATCTATCTATTCAATATATCTGTATCTATCTGTCTATCTATCTATCTATCTATCTATCTATCATCTATTCAATATATCTGTATCTATCAATCAATCAATCAATCAATCTATCTATCTATCTATAATCTGTCTATTCAATCTATCGATCGATCTATCATCTATCTATCTATCTATCTATCTATCTATATTTCTATGCTACCTATATCTATCTGTCTATGTCTATCTAATCTATCTATGTCTATCTATGTCTATCTCTTATCCTTTCTATCTATCTGATATATCTATCCATATCTATCTATCATTTATATCTTCAGCTACCTAATCTTATCTATCTAATACTATCTATCTATCGATCTATCTATCTAATCTATCTGTATCTATCTATCTATAGATCTATATCTAATCAATCTATGTCTATCTATGTCCATCTATATCTATTTATGTCTATCTAAATCTATCTGTATTATTATATCCATCTATGTCTATCTATATTTATCCATATCTATCTATCTATCATCTATATATTCAATATATCTGTATCTCTCTATATATTCAATATATCTGTAATTATCTATCTATCATCTATCTATTCAATATATCTGTATCTTTCTATCTATCTATTTATCTATCTATCTATCATCTATTCAATATATCTATATCTATCAATCAATCTATCTATCTATCATCTATCTATTCAATTTATCTGTATCTATCTATCTATCTATCATCTGTCTATTAAATCTATCGATCAATCTATCATCTATCTATCTATCTATATTTCTATACTACCTATATCTATCTGTCTATGTCTATCTAATCTATCTATGTCTATGTCTATCTCTTATCCTTTCTATCTATCTGTCCATCTCTATCTATCTCTATCTATTTATGTCTGTCGATATCTATCTATATCTGTCTATGTCTATCTATATATCTATAGCAATATATGTCTATATATATATATATATATATATATATATATATATATCTTTATCTATCTATGTCTATCTATATCCATCTATATCTATTTATGTCTATCTAAATGTATCTATGTGTATCTATGTCTTTCTATATATATATATATATATATATCCATATCTATCTATCTATCTATCTATCTATCTATCTATATATTTATATCTTCATCTATCTAATCTTATCTATCTAATCATATCTATCTATCAATCTATCTATCTAGTAATCTATCTCTATCTATCTATCTATCTAGCTATATCTAATCAATCTATGTCTATCTATGTCCATCTATAGCTATTTATGTCTATCTAAATCTATCTATGTATTTTTATATCTATCTATCATCTATCTATTCAATATATCTGTATCTATCTATTTATCAATCATATATCTATTCAATATATCTGTATCTGTCTATCTATCATCTATTCAATATATCTGTATCTATCAATCTATCTATCTATCTATCTATCATCTATCATCTATCTATTCACTATATACGTATCTATCTATCTATCTATCTATCTATCTATCTATTCAATATATTTGTATCTATCTTTCTATCTATCATCTACCTATTCAATATATCTGTATCTATCTATCTATCATCTATCTATTCAATATATCTGTATCTATCTATCATCTATCTATTCAATATATCTGTATCTATCAGTCTATCTATCTATCTATCTATCTATCTATCATCTATCTATTCAATATATCTGTATCTAGTCTATCTATCGAACTATCATCTATCTATCTATCTATCTATCTATCTATCTATCTATCTATATTTCTAATCTACCTCTATCTATCTATCTCTATCTAATCTATCTATGTCTATCTATATCTATCTCTTATCCTTTCTATCTATCTGTACATCTCTATCTATCTCTATCTATGTCTGTCAATATCTATCTATGTCTGTCTATGTTTATATATATATATATATATATATATATATATATTTATATATATATATATATATATCTTTATCTGTCTATGTCTATCTATATCTATTTATGTCTATCTAAATCTATCTATGTCTATCTATGTCTTTCGATATATATATCTATGTATATCTATATCTATCCATATCTATCTATCTATCTATCTATCTAATCTATCTGTATCTATCTATCTATCTATCTATCTATTTATCGATCTATCTATATCTAATCAATTTATGTCTATCTATGTGCATCTATATCTATTTATGTCTATCTAAATCTATCTATGGATTTTTATATCCATCTATGTCTATCTATATTTATCCATATCTATCTATCTATCTATCTATCATCTATATATTCAATATATCTGTATTTATCTATCTATCTATTCAATATATCCGTAATTATCTATCTATCATCTATCTATTCAATATATCTCTATCTATCTATCTATCTATCTATCTATCATATATTCAATATATCTGTATCTATCAATCAATCTATCTATCTATCATCTTTCTATTTAATTTATATGTATCTATCTATCATCAGTCTATTCAATCTATCTATCTATCGATCGATCTATCTATCATCTATCTATCTATCTATATTTCTATGCTACCTATATCTATCTGTCTATGTCTATCTAATCTATCTATGTCTATCTATGTCTATCTCTTATCCTTTCTATCTATCTGTCCATCTCTATCTATCTCTATCTATCTATGTCTGTCGATATCTATCTATATCTGTCTATGTCTATCTATATATATCTATAGCAATATATGTCTATATATATATATATATATATATATATATATATATATATATATCTTTATCTATCGATATCCATCTATATCTATTTATGTATATCTAAATGTATCTATGTGTATCTATGTCTTTATATATATATATATATCTATGTATATCTATATCTATCCATATCTATCTATTTATATCTTCATCTATCTAATCTTATCTATCTAATAATATCTATCTATCAATCTATCTATCTAGTAATCTATATAATCTTTCTGTATCTATCTATATGTCTATATCTAATCAATCTATGTCTATCTATGTCCATCTATATCTATGTATGTCTATCTAAATCTATCTATGTCTATCTATGTATTTCTATATATATCTATGTATATCTATATCAATCCATATCTATCCTTGGCAGCTAAATTGCGTCTTTTTTCTCAACACGTTTCTTGAGACCCTGTTGACTATTTGCAACAAAACGTTTGATGGTTCTGTGCTCACGCTCCAATAACTTAGCAATTTCAAGAGTGCTGCATCCCTATGAAAGGGATTTTTGACTTTTCAGAGTCAGTTAAATCTCTTGTTTGGCCCATTTTGTCTGAGGAAAAGAAGCTGCCTAATAATTATGCACACCTTGATATAGGGTGTTGATCTCCTAAGGCCACACCTTCCCTCATTACACAAATACACATCACCTGATATGGTTAAATACAATAAGCAATCAAGTTTATACAGCTTAGAGTTGGACAATATGCATAAAAATGATGATTTGGTCAAAATACTCACTTGCCTTATAATTGTGCGCACAGTGTATCTATATCTATCTATATTTATGCCTATCTCTATCTATCTCTAGGTATATCTATCTATATTTATGTCTATCATCTATCTTTCAATCTATCATCTATTCAATCTATCTGTATCTATCTATCTATCATCTATCTATTCAATCTAACTGTATCTATCTATCATCTATCTATCTATCTATCTATCTATTATCTAACTATCTATCTATCTATCTATATTTCTAATCAACGTATGTCTATCTATCTATGTCTATCTATATCTATCTCTTATCCTTTCTATCTGTCTATCTCTATGTATCTATGTTTGTCTATACCTATCTATATATATATCTATAGCAATATATGTCTATATATATATATATATCTTTATCTATCTATGTCCATCTATATCTATTTATGTATATCTAAATCTATCTACAGGGAGTGCAGAATTATTAGGCAAGTTGTATTTTTGAGGATTAATTTTATTATTGAACAACAACCATGTTCTCAATGAACCCAAAAAACTCATTAATATCAAAGCTGAATATTTTTGGAAGTAGTTTTTAGTTTGTTTTTAGTTTTAGCTATTTTAGGGGGATATCTGTGTGTGCAGGTGACTATTACTGTGCATAATTATTAGGCAACTTAACAAAAAACAAATATATACCCATTTCAATTATTTATTTTTACCAGTGAAACCAATATAACATCTCAACATTCACAAATATACATTTCTGACATTCAAAAACAAAACAAAAACAAATCAGTGACCAATATAGCCACCTTTCTTTGCAAGGACACTCAAAAGCCTGCCATCCATGGATTCTGTCAGTGTTTTGATCTGTTCACCATCAACATTGCGTGCAGCAGCAACCACAGCCTCCCAGACAATGTTCAGAGAGGTGTACTGTTTTCCCTCCTTGTAAATCTCACATTTGATGATGGACCACAGGTTCTCAATGGGGTTCAGATCAGGTGAACAAGGAGGCCATGTCATTAGATTTTCTTCTTTTATACCCTTTCTTGCCAGCCACGCTGTGGAGTACTTGGACGCGTGTGATGGAGCATTGTCCTGCATGAAAATCATGTTTTTCTTGAAGGATGCAGACTTCTTCCTGTACCACTGCTTGAAGAAGGTGTCTTCCAGAAACTGGCAGTAGGACTGGGAGTTGAGCTTGACTCCATCCTCAACCCGAAAAGGCCCCACAAGCTCATCTTTGATGATACCAGCCCAAACCAGTACTCCACCTCCACCTTGCTGGCATCTGAGTCGGACTGGAGCTCTCTGCCCTTTACCAATCCAGCCACGGGCCCATCCATCTGGCCCATCAAGACTCACTCTCATTTCATCAGTCCATAAAACCTTAGAAAAATCAGTCTTGAGATATTTCTTGGCCCAGTCTTGACGTTTCAGCTTGTGTGTCTTGTTCAGTGGTGGTCGTCTTTCAGCCTTTCTTACCTTGGCCATGTCTCTGAGTATTGCACACCTTGTGCTTTTGGGCACTCCAGTGATGTTGCAGCTCTGAAATATGGCCAAACTGGTGGCAAGTGGCATCTTGGCAGCCGCACGCTTGACTTTTCTCAGTTCATGGGCAGTTATTTTGCGCCTTGGTTTTTCCACACGCTTCTTGCGACCCTGTTGACTATTTTGAATGAAACGCTTGATTGTTCGATGATCACGCTTCAGAAGCTTTGCAATTTTAAGAGTGCTGCATCCCTCTGCAAGATATCTCACTATTTTTGACTTTTCTGAGCCTGTCAAGTCCTTCTTTTGACCCATTTTGCCAAAGGAAAGGAAGTTGCCTAATAATTATGCACACCTGATATAGGGTGTTGATGTCATTAGACCACACCCCTTCTCATTACAGAGATGCACATCACCTAATATGCTTAATTGGTAGTAGGCTTTCGAGCCTATACAGCTTGGAGTAAGACAACATGCATAAAGAGGATGATGTGGTCAAAATACTCATTTGCCTAATAATTCTGCACTCCCTGTATGTCTATCTATGTCTTTCTATATATATCTATGTATATCTATATCTATCTATCATCTATCTATCTATAACTTCATCTATCTAAACTTATCTATCTAATACTATCTATCTATGTATCTATCTATCTATCTATCTATATACAGTATATATTTCTAAACTATCTATGTCTATATAATCTATCTCTAATCGTATCTATCTATCTATCTAATATTTCTGACACTTCAAAAAAAAAAAAAATCAGTGACCAATATAGCCACCCTTCTTTTCAATAACAGTCATAAGCCTTCCATCCATGGAGTCTGTCAGTTTCTTGAACTGCTGACCATCAACATTTTGTGCAGCAACCCCAGCCTCCCAGACACTGTTCAGAGAGGTGTACTGTTTTCATTTACCGTTAATCTCCCATTTTAAAAGGGCCCACAAGTTCTCAATAGGGTTTAGGTCAGGTGAGGAAGGGGGCTATGTCATTATTCTTTCATCTTTAAGGCCTTTACTGGTTATCCATGCAGTGGAGTACTTGGGTGCATGCAATGGAGCATTGTCCTGCATAAATATCATGGTCTTCTTGAAAGATGCAGACTTTTTCCTGTACCACTGCTTAAAGAAAGTGCCTTCTAAAAACTGGCAGTAGGTTTGGGAGTTGATTTTGAGTCCATCTTCAACCCGAAAAGGTCCAACTATCTAATCTTTAATATTACCAGCCCATACCAGTACCCCACCTTGTTGGCATCTGAGTCGAAGTGGAGCTCTGTGCCCGTTACTGATCCAGCCGTGGGCCAATCCATCTGGTCTGTCAAGTGTCACTCTCATCAATCCATAAGACCTTTGAATAATCTGACTCCAGATATTTCTTGGCCTAGTCTTGATGTTTCAACTTATGTGTCTTGTTCAGTGGTAGTCGGGTTTCAGCCTTCCTTACCTTGGCCATGTCCCTGTGCACTGAAAAACCTGAACTTCTGGGCACTCGAGGTAGGTTGCAGTTCTGGTATATGACAGCACTGGAGGATAATGGGTTCCTGGTAGCTTCCCGTTTGATTCTTCTCAAATCATTGGCAGCTAATTTGCGTCTTTTTTCTCAACACGTTTCTTGAGACCTTGTTGACTATTTGCAACAAAACGTTTGATGGTTCTGTGCTCACGCTCCAATATCTTAGCAATTTCAAGAGTGCTGCATCCCTATGAAAGGGATTTTTGACTTTTCAGAGTCAGTTAAATCTCTTTTTTGGCTCATTTTGTCTGAGGAAAAGAAGCTGCCTAATAATTATGCACACCTTGATATAGGGTGTTGATCTCCTAAGGCCACACCTTCCCTCATTACACAAATACACATCACCTGATATGGTTAAATACAATAAGCAATCAAGTTTATACAGCTTAGAGTTGGACAATATGCATAAAAATGATGATTTGGTCAAAATACTCACTTGCCTTATAATTGTGCACACAGTGTATCTATATCTATCTATATTTATGTCTATCTCTATCTATCTATATATCTATGTCTATCTATATCTATCTATATTTATGTCTATCTCTATCTATCAATATTTATGTATATCTAATAATTGCCTAATAATTGTGCACACTGTATCTATATCTATCTATATTTATCTCTATCTATCTATGTCTATCTATATCTATCTATGTCTATCGATATTTATGTCTATTTATATTTATGTCTATCTATATCTATGTCTATCTATATCTATGTCTATCTATATATCTATATCTATATCTATCTATGTATATATATATATATATACATATACATCTCTCTATCTAACTATTTATCTATCTAAGCTCTCTGTATCTATATATCTATCTATCCAATCTATCAGTATCTATATATGTATCTGTCTATTTATCTATCTATATATCTATATATCTATATCTGTGTCTATCTATATCTAAATCTCTATCTAATCCTATCTATCTATCTATCTATCTATCTATCCATGTATCTTAATCTATCTATCCTTCTATCTATCTAATCTATCTAATCCTAAGTAGAAATAAATAAAACACCCATAATCTCATGCTAACCTTAATCGCCATAAGCCGCGCAACTCTAATAACCCCTAAATCATCACATAGCCCACCGCAAAGTACTCCACTACACGAATAACACCTAAACCAACACATAGCCCACCACAAAGTACCCCACTACACTAATAATACCTAAACCACCACATAGCCCACTGCAAAGTACCCTTCTACACTAATAACCCCTAAACTACCACATAGCCCACCTCAAAGTACCCCACTACACCAATAACCCCTAAATCACCACATAACCCACCGCAAACTCTCCTACTACACTAATAACCCCTAAACTGCCACATAGCCCACCGCAAAGTACCCCACTACACTAATAACCCCTATACCAACACATAGCACACCGCAAAGTACCCCACTATACTAATAACCCCTAAACCACCACATAGCCCACCACAAACTACCCTACTACACTGTTAACCCCTGAACCGACAATCCCCCACATCGCAAAATACGCCTCTACAGTATTAGCCCCTAAACTGTTACAACCCCCATCGCAAAGTACACCTCTACACTATTAACCTCTAAACCATGAAAACCCACATTGCAAAGTACCCACTAACATCTAAACCCCTAACCAGCTCACATCCCTAACACCCCTTAACAAACACCCCTAAGTTACCATACTTGAAAATACAGACTTTCTTACTAATTTAAAAAAAAAAAAATCCATATTACCTTTTTCCACCCTAGTTAGTCACACTCTCCTATTCCGGCATCTCTGGTTTACTTTTTGTGTCAAATGAAAGTTTATTTTTATTTATAAAACAGCTATTACTTTTCTGACTACAGTACTATACTATTTTTCTGATGGTTTTATGTATATAGAAGTATTGAAAATGTTTGCATGTATAAGCTGTATTATGACAGGTAAATATTGCCTACATGGCATAAAATGTTGTTTACACTTGGTCACATTCCCTCATCAATATGTCCCATTTGACAGATACAAATATTCCAAAATCCAAACTATTCAGAAATCCAAAGTTTTTCCAATCCAAAGTTTTTCCAATCCAAAAAATGTTGTACCTGTATTATCTATCTATCTATCTATCTATCTATCTTTCTATCTATCTATCTATCTATCTATCTATCTATCTATTTATCTAATCCACGGTTTTTCAAACATATTCTCAGTCCTCCCTTACAAGCCACATTTTCAGGATACCTGAACTGGAGCACTGCTGATTAGTAAACAGGATTCTGCTCTCACTCAAGGTAATCCTGAAAATCTAGCCTGTTAGGGAGGCTTCCTATACAAATTATATCTGTCAAGTCTAAACAACACAATAATATAACACAATATTCACAATTATTAATCAGCTAATGTATAAATTAGATTATTACTTACCTGGTGAAAGCAGAAATTGCTTTACATATTATTCTCTGTGCATAAAAACACCTAATAAAAATCCACGTCTGCTTTGCGCAGTCTCCAAACTCCTACAAAGAATGTTCAGGTCTCTCTGTGCTATAGATAAAGCTTGCTGATGTCATAAGAATAATGTCAGTTGTGATGTCACAACTGACACTGCAGCAGTTATGGTTGTTACTATGGTGAGCCAAGATATAAATTAACATCTATATGTTGTGTTCCTATTTTTTTCCTGTTTGTTTTTTTTTTTTTATGTATGTATTTTTTTGGTTATGGGGGCTGCACATTATGTTTAATTGTCTAAAGAAGAGAGTTATGTCTCCAAAATCATCACATTAACAAATAGGGTGAAGTTGAGCTATTTTTATTAATACAATTTCAGGAAAAAAATAATCAAACATATAAATAAATATTTACAAATCAATAAATATTTATTTAAAAATATATTTACTGAATTTTATAAAGAACGATCTGTCAGGTGATCAACGGCTATAGAATTAAAAACCCTTAGGGTGTCAGAATTACAGGGTGTATATGATTACATTAAAAGGGCATATCTGTGTGTCTGGGTGTCCAGTGAAGCTACAGTTCCCCAAGAGATAGTTAATTATGATCTAGATTACAAGTGGTGTGCTATTTATCGCTCCAGTTTGAGTGTTAACTTAATTAGAGGATAACTTTTTGCAAGCGTCGGGTAGCACTCATATTACAAGTTGAAAGTAAAAATGTTGTGTGCAAGTGAAAATCCGACGTACGCAAAGAGTTGGACTTCAGATATCACAACAGCATTAATTATTTTCCCTATACACTGAAAAAACTAACACCTATATTTGCGTATTAAACTCAGCTAATAATACATTCCAATGTTCTTCACATTAAAATAAATGTAATATATATGTTTTAGTATATATTTCTATATACATCTGTATGTATACCTATACCTGTATATATTTATATAGATATTTCTCTTGTAAAGGTGTATCCAGTCCACGGGTTCATCCATTACTTGTGGGATATTCTCCTTCCCAACAGGAAGCGGCAAGAGGACACCCACAGCAGAGCTGTCTATATAGCTCCTCCCCTAACTGCCACCCCCAGTCATTCTCTTGCAGCTCTCAACAAGAAAGGAAGTATCAAGAGATATGTGGTGACTTAGTGTAGTTTTTACCTTCAATCAAGAGTTTGCTATTTTTAAACGGTACCGGCGTTGTACTGTTTTACTCTCAGGCAGAAATTGGAAGAAGAATTCTGCCTGGAGGTTTGATGATCTTAGCGGTTTGTAACTAAGGTCCATTGCTGTTCTCACACATAACTGAAGAGTATGGTAAGAAAACTTCAGTTGGGGGGACGGTCTGCAGATTGCCTGCTTTGAGGTATGTTCAGTGTATTTTTTTCTACAGAGATGATAAGGTCTAGAAAATGCTGACAGTGCCTGGTATGTTTGAGGTAAGCCTGATACAGTGATTTAACAATGACTGGGATCATGCTTGCAAAAAAGGGTAATATTCATGTTAATACTCATATTACTTAGTGTAAAAACGTTTGCATGGTTTATAGAAAAAACGTTTTTTCTCTGAGGGTGATAAATCTTTATTTGGGGCCTAGTTTTCCACATGGCTAGTTAGATTACTCCTAGGAGTACTTTTTTAAGGCCCTCTGACATTGAGTGCATGGTGGGAGGGGCCTATTTTTGCGCTCTAAATGCGCAGTTGATTTTCAGACTGAGACATCCAGCTTCCCTGAAGGAGTCCTCTGGCATCTAGGACCACTGTAGGGGGTTTTGTTCCTGCAAAAAAACGTTTTTATATAATTGCTTTTTCACATTTATTAAAGTGTTTTTCAAGCTTGCTGGTCTCATTACTAGTCTGTTAAACATGTCTCACATAGAGGAAACTCCTTGTTCATTATGTTTAGAAGCCATTGTGGAACCCCCTCTTAGAATGTGTACCAAATGCACTGACCTTTCTATAAGTTATAAAGACCATATTATGACTTTTAAAGATTTATCACCAGAGGTTTCTCAGACTGACAAAAGGGAGGTTATGCCATCTAGCTCTCCCCACGTGTCAGAACCTATAACTTCCGCTCAAGTGACGCCAAGTACATCTAGCGCATCCAATGCGTTTACCTTACAAAACATGGCGGCAGTTATGAATCATACCCTCACAGAGGTATTGTCCAAACTGCCAGGGTTACAAGGAAAGCGAGACAGCTCTGGGGCTAGAACAAATACAGAGCTCTCTGATGCTTTAGTAACTATGTCTGATATACCCTCACAATGTGCAGAAGCCGAAGCAGGAGAGCTTCTATCTGTGGGTGACATTTCTGATTCAGGGAAGGCGTTACTTCAGTCTGACTCTGGAATGACAGCGTTTAAATTTAAGCTTGAACACCTCCGCTTGTTGCTCAGGGAGGTTTTAGCGACTCTGGATGACTGTGACACTATTGTAGTCCCAGAGAAATTGTGTAAAATGGACAAATACTTTGCAGTGCCTGTTTACACTGACGTCTTTCCAATCCCTAAGAGGTTTTCAGAAATTATTACTAAGGAATGGGATAGACCAGGTGTACCGTTCTCTCCCCCTCCTGCTTTTAAAAAGATGTTTCCTGTAGATGCCACAACACGGGACTCGTGGCAGATGGTCCCTAAGGTGGAGGGAGCAGTCTCTACTCTAGCTAAGCGTACATCTATCCCTGTCGAGGACAGTTGTGCTTTCCTAGATCCAATGGATAAAAAATTAGAGGGTTTCCTTAAGAAAATCTTTATACAACAAGGTTTTATTCTCCAGCCTCTTGCATGCATTGCCCCAGTCACTGCTGCAGCGGCTTTCTGGTTTGAGTCTCTTGAGGAGGCTCTACAGGTAGAGACCCCGTTGGATGGTATCCTAGACAGGCTTAAAGCTCTTAAGTTAGCCAATTCATTTATTTCTGACGCCGTTTTCCATTTAACCAAGCTAACGGCTAAGAATTCAGGTTTTGCCATTCAGGCGCATAGGGCGCTATGGCTTAAATCCTGGTCAGCTGACGTTACTTCAAAGTCTAAACTTCTCAACATCCCCTTCAAAGGGCAGACCCTATTCGGGCCTGGACTGAAGGAGATCATTTCTGATATTACTGGAGGAAAAGGCCATGCCCTTCCCCAGGATAGGTCCAACAAATTAAGGACCAAACAGACTAATTTTCATTCCTTTCGAAACTTCAAGAGTGGGGCAGCTTCATCTTCCTCTACTACAAAACAAGAGGGAAATTTTGCCCAGTCCAAGTCAGTCTGGAGACCTAACCAGGCTTGGAACAAGGGGAAGCAGGCCAAAAAACCTGCTGCTGCCTCTAAGACAGCATGAAGGAGTAGCTCCCGATCCGGGACTGGATCTAGTGGGGGGCAGACTTTCTCTCTTCGCCCAGGCTTGGGCAAGAGATGTCCAGGATCCCTGGGCTCTAGAGATTGTTTCCCAGGGATATCTTCTGGATTTCAAAGCTTCATCTCCAAAGGGGAGATTTCATCTCTCACAATTATCTGCAAACCAGATAAAGAGAGAGGCATTCTTACGTTGCGTTCAAGACCTACTGGTTATGGGAGTGATCCATCCAGTTCCAAAGAAGGAACAGGGGCAGGGCTTCTATTCAAATCTGTTTATAGTTCCCAAAAAAGAGGGAACTTTCTGACCAATCTTGGATCTCAAGATCCTAAACAAATTTCTCAGGGTCCCATCCTTCAAGATGGAGACTATTCAAACCATCCTACCTATGATCCAGGAGGGTCAATATATGACTACCGTGGACTTAAAGGATGCTTATCTACACATTCCGATACACAGAGATCATCATCAGTTTCTCAGGTTCGCCTTCCTAGACAGGCATTACCAGTTTGTGGCTCTTCCCTTCGGGTTAGCCATGGCACCAAGAATCTTTACAAAGGTTCTAGGGTCCCTTCTGGCGGTTCTAAGGCCGTGGGGCATAGCAGTGGCCCCTTACCTAGACGACATTCTGATACAGGCGTTGACTTCAAATTGCCAGGTCCCATACGGACATTGTTCTGGCATTCCTGAGGTCTCACGGGTGGAAGGTGAACGAAGGAAA
Organism: Bombina bombina; assembly: GCF_027579735.1. Classification (NCBI taxonomy): domain Eukaryota; kingdom Metazoa; phylum Chordata; class Amphibia; order Anura; family Bombinatoridae; genus Bombina; species Bombina bombina. Next base: position 107,159,966 of record NC_069506.1, on the reverse strand, counting down.
GAGTTCTCTCTCCCCTCTCACAAGAGTTTCCTTCCTAGGAACTCTGATAGATTCAGTAGAAATGAAAATTTTTCTGACAGAGGTCAGTTTGTCAAAGCTTCTAACTTCCTGCCGTGCTCTTTATTCCACTTCTCGTCCGTCAGTGGCTCAGTGTATGGAAGTAATCGGCTTAATGGTAGCGGCAATGGACATAGTTCCGTTTGCCCGCCTACATCTTAGACCACTGCAACTTTGCATGCTCAATCAGTGGAATGGGGATTACACAGATTTGTCCCCTCTACTAAATCTGAATCAAGAGACCAGGGCTTCTCTTCTCTGGTGGCTATCTCGGGTCCATCTGTCCAGAGGAATGAGTTTCCGCAGGCCAGAATGGACTATAGTAACGACAGATGCCAGCCTTCTGGGCTGGGGTGCAGTCTGGAACTCCCTGAAGGCTCAGGGTTCGTGGACTCAGGAGGAGGCTCTCCTTCCGATAAACATTCTGGAACTAAGAGCGATTTTCAATGCTCTTCAGGCTTGGCCTCAGCTAGCTGTGGTCAGGTTCATCAGATTTCAGTCGGACAACATCACGACTGTAGCCTATATCAACCATCAGGGGGGAACAAGGAGCCTACTGGCAATGATGGAGGTTTCAAAGATAATTCTATGGGCAGAGGTTCACTCTTGCCATCTCTTAGCTATCCATATCCCAGGAGTAGAGAACTTGGAGGCGGATTTTCTAAGTCAGCAGACTTTTCATCCGGGGGAGTGGGAGCTCCATCCGGAGGTATTTGCCCAGCTGATTCATCTATGGGGCAAACCAGAACTGGATCTCATGGCGTCTCGTCAGAATGCCAAGCTTCCTCGTTATGGGTCCAGGTCCAGGGATCCCAAGGCAGCGCTGATAGATGCTCTAGCAGCGCCCTGGTCATTCAGCCTGGCTTATGTGTTTCCACTGTTTCCTCTGCTCCCTCGTCTGATTGCCAAGATCAAGCAGGAATGAGCTTCAGTGATCTTGATAGCTCCTGCATGGCCACGCAGGACTTGGTATGCAGATCTGGTGGACATGTCATCCTTTCCACCATGGACTCTGCTGCTAAGGCAGGACCTTCTACTTCAAGGTCCCTTCAAACATCCAAATCTAATATCTCTGCGTCTGACTGCTTGGAGATTGAACGCTTGATTCTATCAAAGCGTGGTTTTTCCGAGTCGGTCATTGATACCTTAATTCAGGCTCGAAAGCCTGTCACCAGGAAAATCTATCATAAGATATGGTGTAAATATCTTCATTGGTGTGAATCCAAGGGTTACTCATGGAGTAAAGTCAGGATTCCTAGGATATTATCCTTTCTCCAAGAGGGATTGGAGAAGGGATTGTCAGCTAGTTCCTTAAAGGGACAGATTTCTGCTCTGTCTATTCTTTTGCACAAACGTCTGGCTGAGGTTCCAGACGTTCAGGCGTTTTGTCAGGCTTTGGTTAGAATCAAGCCTATGTTTAAACCTGTTGCTCCGCCATGGAGTTTAAATTTAGTTCTTAAAGTTCTTCAAGGGGTTCCGTTTGAACCTTCGCATTCCATAGATATTAAACTTTTATCTTGGAAAGTTCTGTTTTTAGTAGCTATCTCCTCGGCTCGAAGAGTTTTGGAGTTATCTGCTTTACAGTGTGATTCCCCTTATCTAATTTTCCATGCAGATAAGGTAGTTTTACGTACCAAACCTGGGTTTCTTCCTAAGGTGGTATCTAATAAGAATATCAATCAGGAGATCGTTGTGCCTTCATAATGTCCTAATCCTTCCTCTATGAAGGAACGTCTATTACACAATCTTGATGTAGTTCGTGCTTTAAAGTTTTATTTACAAGCTACAAAGGATTTTCGTCAGACATCTGCTTTGTTTGTTGTCTACTCTGGACAGAGGAGAGGCCAACAGGCTTCGGCAACTTCTCTTTCTTTTTGGCTGAGAAGCTTTATCCGCTTAGCTTATGAGACTGCTGGCCAGCAGCCTCCTGAAAGAATTACAGCTCATTCCACTAGAGCGGTGGCTTCCACCTGGGCTTTTAAAAATGAGGCCTCTGTTGAACAGATTTGTAAGGCGGCGACTTGGTCTTCGCTTCATACTTTTTTAAATTCTACAAATTTGATACTTTTGCTTCCTCGGGGGCTATTTTTGGGAGAAAGGTCTTACAGGCAGTGGTGCCTTCCGTTTAAGTGCCTGCCTTGTCCCTCCCTTCATCCGTGTCCTAAAGCTTTGGTATTGGTATCCCACAAGTAATGGATGAACCCGTGGACTGGATACACCTTTACAAGAGAAAACAAAATTTATGCTTACCTGATAAATTTATTTATCTTGTGTTGTATCCAGTCCACGGCCCGCCCTATCATTTTAAGGCAGGTGTTTTTTATTTTTAAACTACAGTCACCACTGCACCCTATAGTTTCTCCTTTTTTCTTGCTTGTCTAATGACTGGGGGTGGCAGTTAGGGGAGGAGCTATATAGACAGCTCTGCTGTGGGTGTCCTCTTGCAGCTTCCTGTTGGGAAGGAGAATATCAAACAAGTAATGGATGAACCCGTGGACTGGATACACCACAAGAGAAATAAATTTATCAGGTAAGCATAAATTTTGTTATTTTAAAGAAAAATTATTCAGACATATACATAAATATATAGTGATGTCGCGAATAGTTCACCGGCGAATAGTTCCCGGCGAACATAGCATGTTCGCGTTCGCCGCGGCGGGCGAACATATGCGATGTTCGATCCACTATTCGTCATCATTGAGTAAAACTTTGACCCTGTACCTCACAGTCAGCAGACACATTCCAGCCAATCAGCAGCAGACCCTCCCTCCCAGACCCTCCTACCTCCTGGACAGCATCCATTTTAGATTCATTCGGAAGCTGCATTCTTAGTGAGAGGAGGGACAGTGTAGCTGCTGCTGATTTAATAGGGAAATCGATAGCTAGGCTAGTGTATTCAGTGTCCACTACAGTCCTGAAGGACTCATCTGATCTCTGCTGTAAGGACAGCACCCCAAAAAGCCCTTTTTAGGGCTAGAACATCAGTCTGCTTTTTTTTTTTCCTGTGTAATCTAATTGCAGTTGCCTGCCTTCCAGCGTGTGTGTCAGGCTCACAGCGTATACTGTGCCCACTTGCCCAGTGCCACCACTCATATCTGGTGTAACAGTAGTGTACATTTAAAAAAAACAACACTTTTTTGACTGTGTTAAATAATAGCGGTCAGTTTCCTTCACACGTGTGCGTTTCAGTGCCTGCCTGCCAGGGCACAGTGTCACCCCAGTGCAACTCATATCTGGTGTAACAGTAGTGTACATTAAAAAACAACAACACTTTTTTGACTGTGTTAACCCCTTAACGACCGAGGACGTGCAGGGTACGTCCTCAAAAAAAGGCAGTTAACGCCTGAGGACGTACCCTGCACGTCCTCGGTGTGGAAACCAGCTGGAAGCGATCCTGCTCGCTTCCAGCTGCTTTCCGGTTATTGCAGTGATGCCTCGATATGGAGGCATCCTGCAATAACCTTTTTAAGCCATCCGGTGCAGAGAGAGCCACTCTGTGGCCCTCTCTGCACCGGAGATCGGTGGCTCACTGCGTTGGTGGGTGGGAGCCGGACCGGGAGGCGGGTGGCGGCCATCGATGGGAGGGCAGGGGCGGGCGCGTGCACGGGAGGGCGGGGGCGGGCGCGTGCATGGGGAGGGAGCGGGTGGGAACCGCTACACTACAGAAAATGCTACAATAAAAAATGTTAATAAATGCCTAAAAAGTAAAACAAAAAAACGATCAGCAAGGTGGTGGGGGTTTGTCTGTGTGGGGGGGAAGCTACACTACAGAAAAAAAAAAAAAAAAAAAAAGCACTTTTTTTTTTGCAAACTGGGTACTGGCAGACAGCTGCCAGTACCCAAGATGGCTCCCAATAAGGCAGAGGGGAGGGTTAGATAGCGGTTTTGGGGGGATCAGGGAGGTTGGGGGCTAAGGGGGGATCCTATACAGTAGCATATGTATTATTTTTTTTTTAAAACCCTTTTATTTTAGTACTGGCAGACTTTCTGCCAGTACTTAAGATGGCGGGGACAATTGTGGGGTGGGGGAGGGAAGGGAGCTGTTTGGGAGGGATCAGGGGGTGGGATGTGTCAGGTGGGAGGCTGATCTCTACACTAAAGCTAAAATTTACCCTGGAAGCTCCCTACAAACTCCCTAATTAACCCCTTCACTGCTAGCCATAATACACGTGTGAGGCGCAGCAGGATTTAGCGGCCTTCTAATTACCAGAAAGCAATGCCAAAGCCATATATGGCTGCTATTTCTGAACAAAAGGTATCCCAGAGAAGGATTTACAACCATTTGTGCCATAATTGCACAAGCTGTTTGTAAATGATTTCAGTGATAAACCTAAAATTGTAAAAAATTTAACGTTTTTTTTTAATTTGATCGCATTTGGCGGTGAAATGGTGGCATGAAATATACCAAAATGTGCCTAGATCAATACTTGGGGTTGTCTACTACACTACACTAAAGCTAAAATTAACCCTACAAGCTCCCTAAAAGCTCCCTAATTAACCCCTTAACTGCTGGGCATAATACATTTGTGGTGCGCAGTGGCATTTAGCGGCCTTCTAATTACCAAAAAGCAACGCCAAAGCCATATATGTCTGCTATTTCTGGACAAAGGGGATCCCAGAGAAGAATTTACAACCATTTATGCCATAATTGCACAGGTTGTTTGTAAATAATTTCAGTGAGAAACCGAAAGTTTGTGAAAAAATTTATGAAAAAGTGAACAATTCTTTGTATTTGATCGCATTTGGCGGTGAAACGGTGGCATGAAATATACCAAAATTGGCCTAGATCAATACTTTGGGATGTCTACTAAAAAAAAATATCTACATGTCCTGAAAGATATTAGTGTTCTAATGTAACTAGCGCTAATTTTGGAAAAAAGTGGTTTGGAAATAGCAAAGTGCTACTTGTATTTATGGCCCTATAATTTGCAAAAAAAAAGCAAAGAATATGTAAACATTGGGTATTTCTAAACTCAGGACAAAATTTAGAAACTATTTAGCATGGGTGTTTTTTGGTGATTGTAGATATGTAACAGATTTTGGGGGTCAAAGTTAGAAAAAGTGTGTTTTTTTCAATTTTTCCTCATATTTTATAATTTTTTTTATAGTAAAAAGTAGAAAATAATGATATCTTTAGAAATTCCATTTAGTGGCGAGAAAAACGGTATATAATATGTGTGGGTAGAGTAAATGAGTAAGAAGAAAATTACAATTTAACACAAACACCGCAAAAATGTAAAAATAGCCTTGGTCCCAAACGGACAGAAAATGGAAAAGTGCTGTGGTCATTAAGGGGTTAAATAATAGAAGTCAGTTTCCTTCACACGTGTGCGTTTCAGTGCCTGCCTGCCAGGGCACAGTGTCACCCCAGTGCAACTCATATCTGGTGTAACAGTAGTGTACATTTAAAAACAACAACACTTTTTTGACTGTGTTAAATAATAGCAGTCAGTTTCCTTCACACGTGTGCGTTTCAGTGCCTGCCTGCCAGGGCACAGTGTCACCCCAGTGCAACTCATATCTGGTGTAACAGTAGTGTACATTTAAAAAAAAAAAACTTTTTTGACTGTGTTAAATAATAGCAGTCAGTTTCCTTCACAAGTGTGCGTTTCAGTGCCTGCCATGGCACAGTGTCACCCCAGTGCAACTCATATCTGGTGTAACAGTAGTGTACTTTTAAAAAAAATATACAATTTTGACTGTAATAGATTGAATAGCAGTTAGTTGTCTGCAAGCGTGTGTGTCAGGCCTACAGCGTCTACTCTGCCAACTTCTGCCAGTGCACAGTGCCACTCATATCTGTTGTCACAGTAGCTTGCACGCATAGTACCACTAATCGAAAAAACAATGACAGGCCGTGGCAGGCCACCCCGCAGGGACCGTCGTGTTCGTGGTGCTGTGATTCCCTTTGGCCCTAGAATAATGCCCAGTGTTCAGAGGCCACGTACCCCGAACTCGAACAGTTCTGAGGACATAGTTGACTGGCTAACACAGGACACCCAATCTTCTACAGCTTCCGCTCTGAACCTTGACGCACCATCCTCCTCCAGCTTAGCTTCGGGCACCTCTCAAGTTACCACTCGCCCGCCTGCCGCCACCACCAACTCTAGCACCACAGCCACTTCACTTGATCTGTCAGAGGAATTATTTACACATCAGTTGGAAGAAATGAGTGATAGTGATGCTCAACCATTTTTGCCAGAGGATGTAGATAACAGGGATATGTCTCAGTCAGGCAGCATTACAGACATGGACGTAACAGGGATTAAACTGATAAGAATAGAACTGCTTAACACACCACTCCTATCTGGTGGCACATTAGATTGCACGCGCAGTGCCCCAAATTTGAAGTAGGAGGACCGACCAAGCATCTTTTTCCATCTCCCAGTTCCTAAAATCGATGCCATATACACGTCCCCTGATAGGGGATGTAACAGGGATTAAACTGATAAGAATAGTACTACTTAACACACCACTCCTATCTGGTGGCAAATTAGATTGCACGCGCAGTGCCCCAAATTTGAAGTAGGAGGACCGACCAAGCATCTTTTTCCATCTCCCAGTTCCTAAAATCGATGCCATATACACGTCCCCTGATAGGGGATGTAACAGGGATTAAACTGATAAGAATAGTACTACTTAACACACCACTCCTATCTGGTGGCACATTAGATTGCACGCGCAGTGCCCCAAATTTGAAGTAGGAGGACCGACCAAGCATCTTTTTCCATCTCCGGGTTCCTAAAATCGATGCCATATACACGTCCCCTGATAGGGGACGTAACAGGGATTAAACTGATAGGAATAGTACTACTTAACACACCTTATAATAACGCAATGCACAGAGAGGAATCTGAAGAAGAGGAGTCAGAGGAGTAAGGTGGCTTTGAGGAGGTGGAAGACCAAACACAGCAGGCGTCCCAGGGGGCTTGTTGTCACCTTTCGGGGACCCTTGGTGTTGTACGTGGCTGGGTGGAGGAAGAGACCTTCAATTACATCAGTGAGGACAAGGAACGGACATGGCTAGCTTGGTATCCAACCTTGTGCAAATGGGGAGTTTGCGGTTGTGCAAATGGACTGTTTGCGGTTGTTTGCGGTGCGTTAAAGGGACAGTCTAGGCCAAAATAAACTTTCATGATTCAGATAGAGCATGTAATTTTAAACAATTTTCCAATTTACTTTTATCACCAATTTTGCTTTGTTCTCTTGGTATTCTTAGTTTAAAGCTTAACCTAGGAGGTTCATATGCTAATTTCTTAGACCTTGAAGCCCACCTCTTTCAGATTGCATTTTAACAGTTTTTCACCACTAGAGGGTGTTAGTTCACGTATTTCATATAGATAACACTGTGCTCGTGCACGAGAAGTTATCTGGGAGCAGGCACTGATTGGCTAGACTGCAAGTCTGTCAAAAGAACTGAAAAAAGGGGCAGTCTGCAGAGGCTTAGATACAAGATAATCACAGAGGTTAAAAGTATATTATTATAAATGTGTTAGTTATGCAAAACTGGGAAATGGGTAATAAAGGGATTATCTATCTTTTAAAACAATAAAAATTCTGGTGTAGACTGTCCCTTTAATCGGGGAGTTTGGTCTGTCACTGTGAAGCGGGCGTAACCCTTACACTACCTGATCGATACAACATCATACCTGATGTTTTAAAGCACGTTATTCCAAACAATTTAGGAATGTTAGGTGATTTATGCCCTTTATGGCTTAAAACCAGACTCTGCATCAACTATGTAATTTTCCATGGGAGTTTTGCCATGGATCCCCCTCCGGCATGCCACAGTCCAGATGTTAGTCCCCTTGAAACAACTTTTCCATCACTATTGTGGCCAGAAAGAGTCCCTGTGGGTTTTAAAATTCGCCTGCCGATTGAAGTCTATGGCGGTTCGCCCGGTTCGCCCGTTCGCGAACAGTTGTGGAAGTTTGCGTTCGCTGTTCGCGAACCCAAATTTTTATGTTCACGACATCACTATAAATATATATAGAAATGTAAATATTACATTTATTTCTATGTGAAGAACATTGGAATGTACATTATAGGAATCATAATTTGGGTTAAGCGCTGTAGGTCTAAGGCTGTGTCGGGTTAGCCCATTTGAAGACAGTTTTTTAAGGAACATTATGTAGATATCAAATGTAAAAATAATGTGAAAATATTAATAAGTATTCATTATTAAATAAACTCTATAATAATTTTTAATAATTATTATTAATCGGCTAGATTACGAGTTTTTCTGTATGAGTGAAAAAGCAGCTTTAAGGCTCTTTTTCACTACCGCTGGTATTACGAGTCTTGCAGGTTTAGGGGCACCGCACACTTTTTGGGCCGTAATGCAACGTAACTACCGCAGCTTTCCAAAAGTCCTATTTCAATGGGAATTCCTTTGCGCCGGTATAACGAGTCTGCCTTGGAGACCAAAAAGTGAGCAGTACAGCCTAAAACTACAAGATCCATACCGTAAACTGAAAGTCAGTAGTTATGGGTTTTATGCTACAAAGCTGTAACATAAAACTCATAACTAAAGTGCTAAAAAGTACACTAACACCTATAAACTACCTATTAACCCCTAAACTGAGGCCCTCCCGCATCGCAAGCACTAAAATAAAATTATTAACCCCTAATCTGCCGCTCAAGACATCGGCACCACTATAATAAACATATTAACCCCTAAACCGTGGTAAGTAGGCCAAACTGGCGATGTTCAGAAATGTGCGCAACTACACATTTCTGGCATCGCCAGTAATTCACGCCAGTATATCTATATCTATATATCTATATCTACATCTATCTAATCTTATCTATCACTATCTATCTATCACTATCTATCTATCTATCTATCTATCTATCTATCATCTATCTATTCAATATATCTGTATATATCTATCATCTATCTATTTAATATATATTTATCTATCCATCTATCTATCTATCTATCTATCTATCTATCATCTATCTATTCAATATCTATCTATCTATCTATCTATCTATCTATCTATCTAGCAATCTATCATCTATTCAATCTATCTGTATCTATCTATCTATCTATCTATCTATCATCTATCTATTCAATCTATCTGTATCTATCATCTATCTATCTATTGACCTATTATCTAAATATCTATATTTCTAATCAACCTATGTCTATCTATCTATGTGTATCTAATCTATCTATGTCTATCTATATCTATCTCTTATCCTTTCTATCTGTCTATCTCTATCTATCTATGTCTGTTGATATATATATGTCTGTCTATGCCTATCTATATATATCTAGAGCAATATATGTCTATATATCTATCTTTATCTATCTATGTCCATCTATATCTATTTATGTCTATCTAAATCTATCTATGTCTATGTCTTTCTATATATATTTATATATATATCTATGTGTGTGTATATATATATATATATATATATATATATATATATATATCATATATCTATCTATCTATCTATAACTTAATCTATCCAAACTTATCTATCTAATACTATCTATCTATCTATCTATCTATCATATCTATCTTATCTATCTATCTATATACAGTATATATTTCTAAACTATCTATGTCTATATAATATATCTATCTCTAATCTTATCTATCTATCTAAAATTACTGACACTTCCAAAAAAAAAATCAGTGACCAATATAGCCGCCCTTCTTTTCAATAATAGTCATAAGCCTTCCATCCATGGAGTCTGTCAGTTTCTTGAACTGTTGACCATCAACATTTTGTGCAGCAGCAACCATAGCCTCCCAGACACTGTTCAGAGAGGTGTACTGTTTTCCTTCCCTGTAAATCTCCCATTTAAAAAAGGCCCACAAGTTCTCAATAGGGTTTAGGTCAGGTGAGGGAGGGGGCTATGTCATTATTCTTTTTTAAGGCCTTGGTTAGCCATGCAGTGGAGTACTTTGTGCATGCAATGGAGCATTGTCCTGCATAAATATCATGGTCTTCTTGAAAGATGCAGACTTTTTCCTGTACCACTGCTTGAAGAAAGTGTCTTCTTAAAAGTTGCAGTAGGTTTGGGAGTTGATTTTGAGTCCATCTTCAACCCAAAAAGGTCCAACTAGCTCATTTTTAATAATACCAGCCTATACCAGTACCCCACCTCTACCTTGCCGGCGTTTGTGTCGAAGTGGAGCTCTGTTCCCGTTACTGATCCAGCCATGAGCCCATCCATCTGGTCCGTCAAGTGTCACTCTCATCTCATCAGTCCATAAAACCTTTGAAAAATCTGTCTTCAGATATTTCTTGGCCTAGTCTTGATGTTTCAACTTATGTGTCTTGTTCAGTGGTGGTCGGGTTTCAGCCTTTCTTACCTTGGCCATGTCCCTGTGCACTGAACAACTTGTACTTCTGGGCACTCAAGGTAGGTTGCAGTTCTGGTATATACAGCACTGGAGGATAATGGGTTCCTGGTAGCTTCCCGTTTGATTCTTCTCAAATCATTGGCAGCTAATTTGCGTCTTTTTTCTCTACACGTTTCTTGAGACCCTGTTGACTATTTGCAACAAAACGTTTGATGGTTCTGTGCTCACGCTCCAATATCTTAGCAATTTTAAGAGTGCTGCATCCCTATGAAAGGGATTTTTGACTTTTCAGAGTCAGTTAAATCTCTTTTTTGGCCCATTTTGTCTGAGGAAAAGAAGCTGCCTAATAATTATGCACACCTTGATATAGGGTGCTGATCTCCTAAGGCCACACCTTCCCTCATTACACAAATACACATCACCTGATATGGTTAAATACAATAAGCAATCAAGTTTATACATCTTGGAGTTGGACAATATGCATAAAAATGATGATTTGGTCAAAATACTCACTTGCCTTATAATTGTGCACACAGTATATCTATATCTATCTATATTTATGTCTATCTTTATCTATCTCTATCTATCTATATATATATATCTATATCTATGTCTATCTATATTTATGTCTATCTCTATCTATCTCTATCTATCTATGTATATCTATATTTATGTCTATCTAATAATTGCCTAATAATTGTGCACACAGTGTATCTATATATATCTATATTTATCTCTATCTATCTATATCTATCAATATTTATGTCTATTTATATTTATGTCTATCTATATCTATGGCTATCTATATTTATGTCTATTTATATTTATGGCTATCTATATCTATCTATATATATGTATATATCTCTATCTATCTATTTATCTATCTAAGCTCTCTTTATCTATATATCTATCTAATCTGTCAGTATCTATCTATATACATATATATATATATGTCTTTTTATCTATCTATCTATCTATCTATCTATCTATCTATCTATATATCTATATCTGTGTCTATCTATCTATCTATGTATCTATGTGTCTGTCTGTCTGCCCTCTATCTATCTTTCTATATCTAATCTATCTATGTCTATCCACATCTATATCTATCTATCTATATCTAATCTTATCTATCTATATCTAATTGTATCTATCAAAACAATCTATCTATCTAATTCTATCTATCTATCTATCTATCTACAGTATCTATCTATCTATCTATCTATCTGTCTGTCACCTATCTATCTATCTTTCTATCTATGTATCTATTTATCTTAATCTATCTATCATCTATCTATCTATCTCTCTAATCTTATCTATTTAATCCTAAATGGAAATAAATCAAACACCCATACTCTCATGCTAACCTTAATCGCCATAAGCCCCCCAACTCTAATAACCCCTAAACCATCACATAGCCCACTGCAAAGTATTCCACTACACTAATAACACCTAAACCAACACATAGCCCACTGCAAAGTACCCTACTACACTAATAACCCCTAAACTGCTACATAGCCCACCACAAAGTACCCCACTACACCAATAACCCCTAAATCACCACATAGCCCACCTCAAAGTACCCTACTACAGTAATAACCCCTAAACCGCCACATAGCCCACCGCAAAGAACCCCACTATATTAATAACCCCTAAACCTTCACATAGCCCACCACAAACTACCCTACTACACTGTTAACCCCTAAACCGACACACACCCACATCACAAAATACGCCTCTACACTATTAACCCCTAAACTGTTACAACCCCCATCGCAAAGTACACCTCTACACTATAAACCTCTAAACCATGACAACCCGCATTGCAAAGTACCCACTAACATCTAAACCCCTAACCAGCTCACATCCCTAACACCCCTTAACAAACACCCCTAAGTTACCATACTTGAAAATCCAGACTTTCTTACTAATTTAAAAAAAAAAAATCCATATTACCTTTTTCCACCCTAGTTAGTCACACTCTCCTATTCCTGCATCTCTGGTTTACTTTTTGTGTCAAATGAAAGTTTATTTTTATTCATAAAACAGCTATTACTTCTGACTACAGTACTATACTATTTTTTCTGATGGTTTTATGTATATAGAAGTATTGAAAATGTTATAAAACTATCTTTAGGTTGCATGTATAAGCTGTATTATGACATGTAAATATTGCCTACATGACACAAAATGTTGTTAACACTTGGTCACATTCCCTCATCAATATGTCCCATTTGACAGATACAAATATTCCAAAATCCAAACTATTCAGAAATCCAAAGTTTTTCCAATCCAAAGTTTTTCCAATCCAAAAAATGTTGTACCTGTATTATCTATCTATCTATCTATCTATCTATCTATCTATCTATCTATCTATCTATCTATTTATCTAATCCACGGTTTTTCAAACATCTTCTCAGTCCTCCCTTACAGGCCACATTTTCAGGATACCTGAACTGGAGCACTGCTGATTAGTAAACAGGATTCTGCTCTCACCCAAGGTAATCCTGAAAATCTGGCCTGTTAGGGAGGCTTCCTATACCAATTATATCTGTCAAGTCTAAACAACACAATAATATAACACAATATTCACAATTATTAATCAGCCAATGTATAAATTAGATTATTACTTACCTGGTGAAAGCAGAAATTGCTTTACATATTATTCTCTGTGCATAAAAACACCTAATAAAAATCCACGTCTGCTTTGCGCAGTCTCCAAACTCCTACAAAGAATGTTCAGGTCTCTCTGTGCTATAGATAAAGTTTGCTGATGTCATAAGAATAATGTCAGTTGTGATGTCACAACTGACACTGCAGCATTTACTGGCTGTTACTATGGTGAGCCAAGATACAAATTAACATCTATATGTTGTTTTACTATTTTTTTCCTGTTTTTTTTTTTTTTAATGTGGAAAAAGATTTTTTTGGTTATGGGGGCTGCACATTATGTTTGGTTGTCTAAAGAAGAGAGTTATGTCTCCAAAATCATCACATTAACAAATAGGGTGAAGTTGAGCTATTTTTATTAATACAATTTCAGGGAAAAAATAATCAAACATATAAATAAATATTTACAAGTAAATAAATATTTATTAAAAAAGATATTTACTGAATTTTATAAAGAACGATCAGTCAGGTGATCAACGGCTATAGAATTAAAAAGCCTTAGGGTGTCAGAATAACAGGGTGAATATGATTACATAAAAAGGCCATATCTCATGGTGTGTCTGGGTGTCCAGTGAGGCTACAAATCCCCAAGAGATAGTTCATTATGATCTTGATTACAAGTGGTGTGCTATTTATCGCTCCAGTTTGAGTGTTAACTTCGTTAGAAGATAACTTTTTGCACGCGTCTGGTAGCACTCATATTACAAGTTGAAAGTAAAAATGTTGCGTGCAAGTGAAAATCCGATGTATGCAAAGAGTTGGACTTCAGATATCACAACAGCGTTAATTATTTTTCCCATCACTGAAAAAACTAACACCTATATTCACGTTCTAAACTCAGCTATTAATACTCTACATTCCAATGTTCTTCACATTAAAATAAATGTAATATATATGTTTTAGTATATATTTCTATATACATCTGTATGTATACCTATACCTGTATATATTTATATAGATATATATTAAATACAAATTATTCAGCTATATACATAAATATATATATAGAAATGTAAATATTACATTTATTTCTATGTGAAGAACATTGGAATGTACATTATATGAATCACAATTCGGGTTAAGCGCTGTAGGTCTAATGCTGTGTCGGGTTAGCCCACTTGAAGACAGTTTTTTAAGGAACATTATGTAGATATCAAATGTAAAAATAATGTTAAAATATTAATAATTATTCATTATTAAATAAACTCTATAATATATTTAATAATTATTATTAATATTTTTTTTTTTTTTCCACTTTTGGAATACTTCACTTTTTACAAAAAGAGAGTGACCACACACACTATACAAATCAAGGAACTTTGTTGTACATACTTTTTTGGAATTATTGCTAATAGCCTAGTCTTATTTTCTGAAGAGCAGCTTTGTTTTATTTTTTTATATTTAATAGCTATATAACGCGCTTTAAAATAACTGTCTTCAAGTGCGCTAACCCAATTTTAAGTTAGAACTACATTGCTAAACCCAAATTGCAATTTGCATATTTTAAATTCCAATGTTCTTTACATAGAAGAAAAGGTTCTATTTATTTTTAAATATATATATATAATTATTTGAAACATATATATATATATACCTGTATATCTATATGAATATATACAGGTAAAGATATATACTTGCGTATACAGGGAGTGCAGAATTATTAGGCAAGTTGTATTTTTGAGGATTAATTTTATTATTGAACAACAACCATGTTCTCAATGAACCCAAAAAACTCATTAATATCAAAGCTGAATAGTTTTGGAAGTAGTTTTTAGTTTGTTTTTAGTTATAGCTATTTTAGGGGGATATCTGTGTGTGCAGGTGACTATTACTGTGCATAATTATTAGGCAACTTAACAAAAAACAAATATATACCCATTTCAATTATTTATTTTTACCAGTGAAACCAATATAACATCTCAACATTCACAAATATACATTTCTGACATTCAAAAACAAAACAAAAACAAATCAGTGACCAATATAGCCACCTTTCTTTGCAAGGACACTCAAAAGCCTGCCATCCATGGATTCTGTCAGTGTTTTGATCTGTTCACCATCAACATTGCGTGCAGCAGCAACCACAGCCTCCCAGACACTGTTCAGAGAGGTGTACTGTTTTCCCTCCTTGTAAATCTCACATTTGATGATGGACCACAGGTTCTCAATGGGGTTCAGATCAGGTGAACAAGGAGGCCATGTCATTAGATTTTCTTCTTTTATACCCTTTCTTGCCAGCCACGCTGTGGAGTACTTGGACGTGTGTGATGGAGCATTGTCCTGCATGGAAATCATGTTTTTCTTGAAGGATGCAGACTTCTTCCTGTACCACTGCTTGAAGAAGGTGTCTTCCAGAAACTGGCAGTAGGACTGGGAGTTGAGCTTGACTCCATCCTCAACCCGAAAAGGCCCCACAAGCTCATCTTTGATGATACCAGCCCAAACCAGTACTCCACCTCCACCTTGCTGGCGTCTGAGTCGGACTGGAGCTCTCTGCCCTTTACCAATCCAGCCACGGCCCATCCATCTGGCCCATCAAGACTCACTCTCATTTCATCAGTCCATAAAACCTTAGAAAAATCAGTCTTGAGATATTTCTTGGCCCAGTCTTGACGTTTCAGCTTGTGTGTCTTGTTCAGTGGTGGTCGTCTTTCAGCCTTTCTTACCTTGGCCATGTCTCTGAGTATTGCACACCTTGTGCTTTTGGGCACTCCAGTGATGTTGCAGCTCTGAAATATGGCCAAACTGGTGGCAAGTGGCATCTTGGCAACCGCACGCTTGACTTTTCTCAGTTCATGGGCAGTTATTTTGCGCCTTGGTTTTTCCACACGCTTCTTGCGACCCTGTTGACTATTTTGAATGAAACGCTTGATTGTTCGATGATCACGCTTCAGAAGCTTTGCAATTTTAAGAATGCTGCATCCCTCTGCAAGATATCTCACTATTTTTGACTTTTCTGAGCCTGTCAAGTCCTTCTTTTGACCCATTTTGCCAAAGGAAAGGAAGTTGCCTAATAATTATGCACACCTGATATAGGGTTTTGATGTCATTAGACCACACCCCTTCTCATTACAGAGATGCACATCACCTAATATGCTTAATTGGTAGTAGGCTTTCGAGCCTATACAGCTTGGAGTAAGACAACATGCATAAAGAGGATGATGTGGTCAAAATACTCATTTGCCTAATAATTCTGCACTCCCTGTATATATATATATATATATATATATATATATAATTATTTAAAATACATAGACCATATTTCCCTATGTAAAAAACATTGGAATGTAAAATATTTACAATATATAAACAGTTACATACAGTATTAAATATTAAAGATGAATAAATATTATTTTTAATATTTTAAAGCCAAAGAAACCCGATATCATTTGAGCGCAAAATTTAGAGCGTCATTTGTAATCTAGTTCTAAATTTAAAATCTCAGCACTGATGGTTATAGGTCGCTTTCGCATTGCGCTCAACTAGTAATACCAGCGCACATTTACGTGCACTGGTATTATGAGTGGAGTGCAAATATATTTATATCAAAATATAAATTTGTAAGCATTAAAATATAGAGCTAGTTTACAAGAGGGGAGCAAAAATATTAGTACTATTGTACGCTAACATCGCTTCTATTTTTGTGCTCATATTACAAGTAGAATGTTATTTTTTATTGCTTGCGCAATAGTCTAGGTTACACTAACATCTACATCCCGGATAGTGTGTGTGCACTAAATCCCTCACATAATAGTCTATGCGAGAGTGCAGCCAAGTTTATGTCAAATATCACTTGAGCGTGAAGTTGATGGTGAGCTAATCCAAGAGTGTGCTAAGCCGATGGTTTGCCAGTTGTGGAGTTCAGGGCTATGCTATTAATAATAATGCTTTGGTTAAAATATTCAACCTTTCACTTATAACACCAGGGGCGTGATCACAAGTGTTGCATAAGTTTCAGTGCAACTGCTGAAACCCACTTCACCGTAAGTTCACCTAGCACATCGGGTGAATCACAAAATACACGCCGCCATATGATATACTGGCGTAAGTAGGCCAAACTGGCAATGTTCAGAAATGTGTGCAACTACACATTTCTGGTGTCGCCAGTAGTGATGTCGCGAACAGTTCGCCGGAGAACAGTTCCCGGCGAACATAGCTTGTTCGCGTTCGCAGCGGCGGGCGAACATATGCAATGTTCGATCCGCCCCCTATTCGTCATCATTGAGTAAACTTTGACCCTGTATCTCACAGTCTGCAGACACATTACAGCCAATCAGCAGCAGACACTCCCTCCCAGCTCCTGGGCAGCAGTTATTTTAGATTCATTCTGATCCTGCATTGTTAGTGAGAGGAGGGACAGTGTAGCTGCTGCTAATTTAATAGGGAAATCAAAATGTATTCAGTGTCCACTACAGTCCTGAATGACTCATCTGATCTCTGCAGTAAGGACAGCACCCCAAAAAGCCCTTTTTAGGGCTACATCAGTCGTTTTTTGTTTTTTGTTTTCTTTGTAATCTAATAGCAGTTGCCTGCCTGCCACTGCCAGCCTGTGTGTCATGCTCACAGCATATACTGTGCCTACTTGCTCAGAGCCACCACTCATATCTGGTGTAACATTAGTGTAAATTTAAAAAAAAAAAACTTTTACATCAGTCTGCTAGTGTAATTAAATTTCAGTAGCCAGGCCAGCCTGCCACTGCCAGCCTGTGTGTCAGGCTCACAGCATATACTGTGCCTACTTGCTCAGTGCCACCAGTCATATCTGGTGTAACATTAGTGTAAATGTAAAAAAAAAAACTTTTACATCAGTCTGCTAGTGTAATCTAATTTCAGTTGCCAGGCCAGCCTGCCACTGCCAGCCTGTGTGTCAGGCTCACAGCATATACTGTGCCTACTTGCTCAGTGCCACCACTCATATCTGGCTGGTGTAACAGTAGTGTAATTTAAAAACAAAATCTTTTACATCAGTCTGCTAGTGTAATCTAATAGCAGTTGCCTGCCTGCCACTGCCAGCCTGTGTGTCAGGCTCACAGCATATACTGTGCCTACTTGCTCAGTGCCACCACCAGTCATATCTGGTTTAACATTAGTGAAAAAAAATTTAAAAAAACTTTTACACCAGTCTGCTAGTGTAATCTAATTTCATTTGCCAGGCCAGCCTGCCACTGCCAGCCTGTGTGTCAGGCTCACAGCATATACTGTGCCTACTTGCTCAGTGCCACCACTCATATCTGGTGTAACATTAGTGTAAATTTAAAAAAAAAAAACTTTTACATCAGTCTGCTAGTGTAATCTAATTTCAGTTGCCAGGCCAGCCTGCCACTGCCAGCCTGTGTGTCAGGCTCACAGCATATACTGTGCCTACTTGCTCAGTGCCACCACCAGTCATATCTGGTGTAACAGTAGTGTAAATTAAAAAAAAAAACTTTTTTGACTGTGAAACATCAGTCTGCTAGTGTAATCTAATTGCAGTTGCCTGCCTGCCTGCCAGCGTGTGTGCCAGACCCACTTGCCCAGTGCCACACCACTCATATCTGGTGTAACAGTAGTGTAAATTTAAAAAAAAATTTTTTACATCAGTCTGCTAGTGTAATCTAATAGCAGTTGCCTTCCTGCCACTGCCAGCCTGTGTGTCAGGCTCACAGCATATACTGTGCCTACTTGCTCAGTGCCACCACCAGTCATATCTGGTGTACCATTAGTGTAAATTTAAAAAAAAACAAAAAACTTTTACATCAGTCTGCTAGTGTAATCTAATTTCAGTTGCCAGGCCAGCCTGCCACTGCCAGTCTGTGTGTCAGGCTCACAGCATATACTGTGCCTACTTGCTCAGTGCCACCAGTCATATCTGGTGTAACAGTAGTGTAAATTAAAAAAAAAAAAACTTTTACATCAGTCTGCTGGTGTAATCTAATTTCAATTGCCAGGCCAGCCTGCCACTGCCAGCCTGTGTGTCAGGCTCACAGCATATACTGTGCCTACTTGCTCAGTGCCACCACTCATATCTGGTGTAACAGTAGTGTAAATTAAAAAAAAAAACTTTTACATCAGTCTGCTAGTGTAATCTAACTTCAGTTGCCAGGCCAGCCTGCCACTGCCAGCCTGTGTGTCAGGCTCACAGCATATACTGTGCCTACTTGCTCAGTGCCACCACTCATATCTGGTGTAACAGTAGTGTAAATTTTTAAAAAAACTTTTACATCAGTCTGCTAGTGTAATCTAATAGCAGTTGCCCGCCTGCCACTGCCAGACTTTGTGTCAGACTCACAGCATATACTGTGCCTACTTGCTCAGTGCCACCACTCATATCTGGTGTAACATTAGTGTAAATTAAAAAAATTTTTTTTACATCAGTCTGCTAATGTAATCTAATTTCAGTTGCCAGGCCAGCCTGCCACTGCCAGCCTGTGCGTCAGGCTCACAGCATATACTGTGCCTACTTGCTCAGTGCCACCACCAGTCATATCTGGTGTAACAGTAGTGTAAATTTAAAAAAAAAAACTTTTTTGACTGTGAAACATCAGTCTGCTAGTGTAATCTAATTGCAGTTGCCTGCCTGCCAGCGTGTGTGCCAGACCCACTTGCCCAGTGCCACACCACTCATATCTGGTGTAACAGTAGTTTAAATTTTTTAAAAAATTTTTTACATCAGTCTGCTAGTGTAATCTAATAGCAGTTGCCTTCCTGCCACTGCCAGCCTGTGTGTCAGGCTCACAGCATATACTGTGCCTACTTGCTCAGTGCCACCACCAGTCATATCTGGTGTAACATTAGTGTAAATTTAAAAAAAACAAAAAACTTTTACATCAGTCTGCTAGTGTAATCTAATTTCAGTTGCCAGGCCAGCCTGCCACTGCCAGTCTGTGTGTCAGGCTCACAGCATATACTGTGCCTACTTGCTCAGTGCCACCAGTCAATTCTGGTGTAACAGTAGTGTAAATTAAAAAAAAAAAAAACCTTTTACATCAGTTGATAGTGTAATCTAATTTCAGTTGCCAGGCCAGCCTGCCACTGCCAGCCTGTGTGTCAGGCTCACAGCATATACTGTGCCTACTTGCTCAGTGCCACCACTCATATCTGGTGTAACAGTTGTGTAAATTTAAAAAAATAAAACTTTTACATCAGTTTGCTAGTGTAATCTAATAGCAGTTGCTCGCCTGTCACTGCCAGCCTTTGTGTCAGGCTCACAGCATATACTGTGCCTACTTACTCAGTGCCACCACTCATATCTGGTGTAACATTAGTGTAAATTAAAAAAAAAAACTTTTACATCAGTCTGCTAGTGTAATCTAATTTCAGTTGCCAGGCCAGCCTGCCACTGCCAGCCTGTGTGTCAGGCTCACAGCATATACTGTGCCTACTTGCTCAGTGCCACCAGTCATATCTGGTGTAACAGTAGTGTAAATTTAAAAAAGAAAAACTTTTACATCATTCTGCTAGTGTAATCTAATTTCAGTTTCCAGGCCGGCCTGCCACTGCCAGCCTGTGTGTCAGGCTCACAGCATATACTGTGCCTACTTGCTCAGTGCCACCACTCATATCTGGTGTAACAGTAGTGTAAATTTAAAAAAAAACCTTTTACATCAGTTTGCTAGTGTAATCTAATAGCAGTTGCCCGCCTGCCACTGCCAGCCTGTGTGTCAGGCTCACAGCATATACTGTGCCTACTTGCTCAGTGCCACCACCAGTCATATCTGGTGTAACAGTAGTGTAAATTTAAAAAAAAACAAAAAACTTTTACATCAGTCTGCTAGTGTAATCTAATTTCAGTTGCCAGGCCAGCCTGCCACTGCCAGTCTGTGTGTCAGGCTCACAGCATATACTGTGCCTACTTGCTCAGTGCCACCAGTCAATTCTGGTGTAACAGTAGTGTAAATTTAAAAAAAAAAACTTTTACATCAGTCTGCTAGTGTAATCTAATTTCAGTTGCCAGGCCAGCCTGCCACTGCCAGCCTGTGTGTCAGGCTCACAGCATATACTGTGCCTACTTGCTCAGTGCCACCACCAGTCATATCTGGTGTCACAGTAGTGTAAATTAAAAAAACTTTTTTGACTGTGAAACATCAGTCTGCTAGTGTAATCTAATTGCAGTTGCCTGCCTGCCAGCGTGTGTGCCAGACCCACTTGCCCAGTGCCACACCACTCATATCTGGTGTAACAGTAGTGTAAATTTAAAAAAAAAACTTTTACATCAGTCTGCTAGTGTAATCTAATAGCAGTTGCCTTCCTGCCACTGCCAGCCTGTGTGTCAGGCTCACAGCATATACTGTGCCTACTTGCTCAGTGCCACCACCAGTCATATCTGGTGTAACATTAGTGTAAATTAAAAAAAACAAAAACTTTTACATCAGTCTGCTAGCGTAATCTAATTTCAGTTGCCAGGCCAGCCTGCCACTGCCAGTCTGTGTGTCAGGCTCACAGCATATACTCTGCCTACTTGCGCAGTGCCACCAGTCAATTCTGGTGTAACAGTAGTGTAAATTTAAAAAAAAAAAAAACTTTTACATCAGTCTGCTAGTGTAATCTAATTTCAGTTGCGAGGCCAGCCTGCCACTGCCAGCCTGTGTGTCAGGCTCACAGCATATACTGTGCCTACTTGCTCAGTGCCACCACTCATATCTGGTGTAACAGTTGTGTAAATTTTAAAAAAAAAACCTTTTACATCAGTTTGCTAGTGTAATCTAATAGCAGTTGCCCGACTGTCACTGCCAGCCTTTGTGTCAGGCTCACAGCATATACTGTGCCTACTTGCTCAGTGCCACCACTCATATCTGGTGTAAAATTAGTGTAAATTAAAAAAAAAACTTTTACATCAGTCTGCTAGTGTAATCTAATTTCAGTTGCCAGGCCAGCCTGCCACTGCCAGCCTGTGTGTCAGGCTCACAGCATATACTGTGCCTACTTGCTCAGTGCCACCAGTCATATCTGGTGTAACAGTAGTGTAAATTTAAAAAAGAAAAACTTTTACATCATTCTGCTAGTGTAATCTAATTTCAGTTGCCAGGCCAGCCTGCCACTGCCAGCCTGTGTGTCAGGCTCACAGCATATACTGTGCCTACTTGCTCAGTGCCACCACTCATATCTGGTGTAACAGTAGTGTAAATTTTAAAAAAAACCTTTTACATCAGTTTGCTAGTGTAATCTAATAGCAGTTGCCCGCCTGCCACTGCCAGCCTGTGTGTTAGGCTCACAGCATATACAGTGCCTACTTGCTCAGTGCCACCACTCATATCTGGTGTAACATTAGTGTAAATTAAAAAAAAAACTTTTACATCAGTCTGCTAGTGTAATCTAATTTCAGTTGCCAGGCCAGCCTGCCACTGCCAGCCTGTGTGTCAGGCTTACAGAATATACTGTGCCTACTTGCTCAGTGTCACCACTCATATCTGGTGTAACAGTAGTGTAAATTTAAAAAAAAAAAACTTTTACATCAGTCTGCTAGTGTAATCTAATTTTAGTTGCCAGGCCAGCCTGCCACTGCCAGCCTGTGTGTCAGGCTCACAGCATATACTGTGCCTACTTGCTCAGTGCCACCACTCATATCTGGTGTACCAGTAGTGTAAATTTAAAAAAAAAAAACTTTTACATCAGTTTGCTAGTGTAATCTAATAGCAGTTGCCCGCCTGCCACTGCCAGCCTGTGTGTCAGGCTCACAGCATATACTCTGCCTACTTGCTCAGTGCCACCAGTCAATTCTGGTGTAACAGTAGTGTAAATTTAAAAAAAAAAACTTTTACATCAGTCTGCTGGTGTAATCTAATTTCAATTGCCAGGCCAGACTGCCACTACCAGCCTGTGTGTCAGGCTCACAGCATATACTGTGCCTACTTGCTCAGTGCCACTACTCATATCTGGTGTAACAGTAGTGTAAATTTAAAAAAAAAACTTTTACATCAGTTTGCTAGTGTAATCTAATAGCAGTTGGCCGCCTGCCACTGCCAGCCTTTGTGTCAGGCTCACAGCATATACTGTGCCTACTTGCTCAGTGCCACCACTCATATCTGGTGTAACATTAGTGTAAATTAAAAAAAAAAACTTTTACATCAGTCTGCTAGTGTAATCTAATTTCAGTTGCCAGGCCAGCCTGCCACTGCCAGCCTGTGCGTCAGGCTCACAGCATATACTGTGCCTACTTGCTCAGTGCCACCACCAGTCATATCTGGTGTAACAGTAGTGTAAATTTTAAAAAAAAACTTTTTTGACTGTGAAACATCAGTCTGCTAGTGTAATCTAATTGCAGTTGCCTGCCTGCCAGCGTGTGTGCCAGACCCACTTGCCCAGTGCCACACCACTCATATCTGGTGTAACAGTAGTGTAAATTTTTAAAAAAAACTTTTACATCAGTCTGCTAGTGTAATCTAATAGCAGTTGCCTTCCTGCCACTGCCAGCCTGTGTGTCAGGCTCACAGCATATACTGTGCCTACTTGCTCAGTGCCACCACCAGTCATATCTGGTGTAACATTAGTGTAAATTAAAAAAAAAAAAAACTTTTACATCAGTCTGCTAGTGTAATCTAATTTCAGTTGCCAGGCCAGCCTGCCACTGCCAGTCTGTGTGTCAGGCTCACAGCATATACTGTGCCTACTTGCTCAGTGCCACCAGTCAATTCTGGTGTAACAGTAGTGTAAATTTAAAAAAAAAAAAACTTTTACATCAGTTGATAGTGTAATCTAATTTCAGTTGCCAGGCCAGCCTGCCACTGCCAGTCTGTGTGTCAGGCTCACAGCATATACTGTGCCTTCTTGCTCAGTGCCACCACTCATATCTGGTGTAACAGTTGTGTAAATTTAAAAAAATAAAACTTTTACATCAGTTTGCTAGTGTAATCTAATAGCAGTTGCCCGCCTGTCACTGCCAGCCTTTGTGTCAGGCTCACAGCATATACTGTGCCTACTTGCTCAGTGCCACCACTCATATCTGGTGTAACATTAGTGTAAATTTAAAAAAAAACTTTTACATCAGTCTGCTAGTGTAATCTAATTTCAGTTGCCAGGCCAGCCTGCCACTGCCAGCCTGTGTGTCAGGCTCACAGCATATACTGTGCCTACTTGCTCAGTGCCACCAGTCATATCTGGTGTAACAGTAGTGTAAATTTAAAAAAGAAAAACTTTTACATCATTCTGCTAGTGTAATCTAATTTCAGTTTCCAGGCCGGCCTGCCACTGCCAGCCTGTGTGTCAGGCTTACAGCATATACTGTGCCTACTTGCTCAGTGCCACCACTTATATCTGGTGTAACAGTAGTGTAAATTTAAAAAAAAAACTTTTACATCAGTTTGCTAGTGTAATCTAATAGCAGTTGCCCGCCTGCCACTGCCAGCCTGTGTGTCAGGCTCACAGCATATACTGTGCCTACTTGCTCAGTGCCACCACTCATATCTGGTGTAACCTTAGTGTAAATTTAAAAAAAAAAACTTTTACATCAGTTTGCTAGTGTAATCTTATTGCAGTTGCCTGCCTGCCAGCGTGTGTGCCAGACCCACTTGCCCAGTGCCACACCACTCATATCTGGTGTAACAGTAGTGTAAATTTAAAAAAAAAAACTTTTACATTAGTCTGCTAGTGTAATCTAATAGCAGTTGCCTTCCTGCCACTGCCAGCCTGTGTGTCAGGCTCACAGCATATACTGTGCCTACTTGCTCAGTGCCACCACCAGTCATATCTGGTGTAACAGTAGTGTAAATTTAAAAAAAAACAAAAAACTTTTACATCAGTCTGCTAGTGTAATCTAATTTCAGTTGCCAGGCCAGCCTGCCACTGCCAGTCTGTGTGTCAGGCTCACAGCATATACTGTGCCTACTTGCTCAGTGCCACCAGTCAATTCTGGTGTAACAGTAGTGTAAATTAAAAAAAAAAAAACTTTTACATCAGTCTGCTAGTGTAATCTAATTTCAGTTGCCAGGCCAGCCTGCCACTGCCAGCCTGTGTGTCAGGCTCACAGCATATACTGTGCCTACTTGCTCAGTGCCACCACCAGTCATATCTGGTGTAACAGTAGTGTAAATTTAAAAAAAAAACTTTTACATCAGTCTGCTAGTGTAATCTAATAGCAGTTGCCTTCCTGCCACTGCCAGCCTGTGTGTCAGGCTCACAGCATATACTGTGCCTACTTGCTCAGTGCCACCACCAGTCATATCTGGTGTAACATTAGTGTAAATTAAAAAAAAAAAAAACTTTTACATCAGTCTGCTAGTGTAATCTAATTTCAGTTGCCAGGCCAGCCTGCCACTGCCAGTCTGTGTGTCAGGCTCACAGCATATACTGTGCCTACTTGCTCAGTGCCACCAGTCAATTCTGGTGTAACAGTAGTGTAAATTTAAAAAAAAAAAAACTTTTACATCAGTTGATAGTGTAATCTAATTTCAGTTGCCAGGCCAGCCTGCCACTGCCAGTCTGTGTGTCAGGCTCACAGCATATACTGTGCCTTCTTGCTCAGTGCCACCACTCATATCTGGTGTAACAGTTGTGTAAATTTAAAAAAATAAAACTTTTACATCAGTTTGCTAGTGTAATCTAATAGCAGTTGCCCGCCTGTCACTGCCAGCCTTTGTGTCAGGCTCACAGCATATACTGTGCCTACTTGCTCAGTGCCACCACTCATATCTGGTGTAACATTAGTGTAAATTAAAAAAAAAACTTTTACATCAGTCTGCTAGTGTAATCTAATTTCAGTTGCCAGGCCAGCCTGCCACTGCCAGCCTGTGTGTCAGGCTCACAGCATATACTGTGCCTACTTGCTCAGTGCCACCAGTCATATCTGGTGTAACAGTAGTGTAAATTTAAAAAAGAAAAACTTGTACATCATTCTGCTAGTGTAATCTAATTTCAGTTTCCAGGCCGGCCTGCCACTGCCAGCCTGTGTGTCAGGCTCACAGCATATACTGTGCCTACTTGCTCAGTGCCACCACTTATATCTGGTGTAACAGTAGTGTAAATTTAAAAAAAAAACTTTTACATCAGTTTGCTAGTGTAATCTAATAGCAGTTGCCCGCCTGCCACTGCCAGCCTGTGTGTCAGGCTCACAGCATATACTGTGCCTACTTGCTCAGTGCCACCACTCATATCTGGTGTAACCTTAGTGTAAATTTAAAAAAAAAAACTTTTACATCAGTTTGCTAGTGTAATCTTATTGCAGTTGCCTGCCTGCCAGCGTGTGTGCCAGACCCACTTGCCCAGTGCCACACCACTCATATCTGGTGTAACAGTAGTGTAAATTTAAAAAAAAAAACTTTTACATTAGTCTGCTAGTGTAATCTAATAGCAGTTGCCTTCCTGCCACTGCCAGCCTGTGTGTCAGGCTCACAGCATATACTGTGCCTACTTGCTCAGTGCCACCACCAGTCATATCTGGTGTAACAGTAGTGTAAATTTAAAAAAAAACAAAAAACTTTTACATCAGTCTGCTAGTGTAATCTAATTTCAGTTGCCAGGCCAGCCTGCCACTGCCAGTCTGTGTGTCAGGCTCACAGCATATACTGTGCCTACTTGCTCAGTGCCACCAGTCAATTCTGGTGTAACAGTAGTGTAAATTTAAAAAAAAAAAACTTTTACATCAGTCTGCTAGTGTAATCTAATTTCAGTTGCCAGGCCAGCCTGCCACTGCCAGCCTGTGTGTCAGGCTCACAGCATATACTGTGCCTACTTGCTCAGTGCCACCACCAGTCATATCTGGTGTAACAGTAGTGTAAATTTAAAAAAAAAAAATTTTTTGACTGTGAAACATCAGTCTGCTAGTGTAATCTAATTGCAGTTGCCTGCCTGCCAGCCTGTGTGCCAGACTCACTTGCCCAGTGCCACACCACTCATATCTGGTGTAACAGTAGTGTAAATTTAAAAAAAAAACTTTTACATCAGTCTGCTAGTGTAATCTAATAGCAGTTGCCTTCCTGCCACTGCCAGCCTGGGTGTCAGGCTCACAGCATATACTGTGCCTACTTGCTCAGTGCCACCACCAGTCATATCTGGTGTAACATTAGTGTAAATTAAAAAAAAAAAAAAACTTTTACATCAGTCTGCTAGCGTAATCTAATTTCAGTTGCCAGGCCAGCCTGCCACTGCCAGTCTGTGTGTCAGGCTCACAGCATATACTCTGCCTACTTGCTCAGTGCCACCAGTCAATTCTGGTGTAACAGTAGTGTAAATTTAAAAAAAAAAAAACTTTTACATCAGTCTGCTAGTGTAATCTAATTTCAGTTGCGACGCCAGACTGCCACTGCCAGCCTGTGTGTCAGGCTCACAGCATATACTGTGCCTACTTGCTCAGTGCCACCACTCATATCTGGTGTAACAGTTGTGTAAATTTAAAAAAAACACCTTTTACATCAGTTTGCTAGTGTAATCTAATAGCAGTTGCCCGCCTGTCACTGCCAGCCTTTGTGTCAGGCTCACAGCATATACTGTGCCTACTTGCTCAGTGCCACCACTCATATCTGGTGTAAAATTAGTGTAAATTAAAAAAAAAACTTTTACATCAGTCTGCTAGTGTAATCTAATTTCAGTTGCCAGGCCAGCCTGCCACTGCCAGCCTGTGTGTCAGGCTCACAGCATATACTGTGCCTACTTGCTCAGTGCCACCAGTCATATCTGGTGTAACAGTAGTGTAAATTTAAAAAAGAAAAACTTTTACATCATTCTGCTAGTGTAATCTAATTTCAGTTGCCAGGCCAGCCTGCCACTGCCAGCCTGTGTGTCAGGCTCACAGCATATACTGTGCCTACTTGCTCAGTGCCACCACTCATATCTGGTGTAACAGTAGTGTAAATTTAAAAAAAAACCTTTTACATCAGTTTGCTAGTGTAATCTAATAGCAGTTGCCCACCTGCCACTGCCAGCCTGTGTGTTAGGCTCACAGCATATACTGTGCCTACTTGCTCAGTGCCACCACTCATATCTGGTGTAACATTAGTGTAAATTTAAAAAAAAAACTTTTACATCAGTCTGCTAGTGTAATCTAATTTCAGTTGCCAGGCCAGCCTGCCACTGCCAGCCTGTGTGTCAGGCTTACAGAATATACTGTGCCTACTTGCTCAGTGTCACCACTCATATCTGGTGTAACAGTAGTGTAAATTTAAAAAAAAACAACCTTTTACATCAGTCTGCTAGTGTAATCTAATTTTAGTTGCCAGGCCAGCCTGCCACTTCCAGCCTGTGTGTCAGGCTCACAGCATATACTGTGCCTACTTGCTCAGTGCCACCACTCATATCTGGTGTACCAGTAGTGTAAATTTAAAAAAAAAACCTTTTACATCAGTCTGCTAGTGTAATCTAATTTCAGTTGCCAGGCCTGCCTGCCACTGCCAGTCTGTGTGTCAGGCTCACATCATATACTGTGCCTACTTGCTCAGTGCCACCACTCATATCTGGTGTAACAGTAGCGTAAATTTAAAAAAGAAAAACTTTTACATCATTCTGCTGGTGTAATCTAATTTCAATTGCCAGGCCAGCCTGCCACTGCCAGCCTGTGTGTCAGGCTCACAGCATATACTGTGCCTACTTGCTCAGTGCCACCACTCAAATCTGGTGTAACAGTAGTTTAAATTTAAAAAAAAAACTTTTACATCAGTTTGCTAGTGTAATCTAATAGCAGTTGCCCGCCTGCCACTGCCAGCCTTTGTGTCAGGCTCACAGCATATACTGTGCCTTCTTGCTCAGTGCCACCACTCATATCTGGTGTAACATTAGTGTAAATTAAAAAAAAAAACTTTTACATCAGTCTGCTAGTGTAATCTAATTTCAGTTGCCAGGCCAGCCTGCCACTGCCAGCCTGTGCGTCAGGCTCACAGCATATACTGTGCCTACTTGCTCAGTGCCACCACCAGTCATATCTGGTGTAACAGTAGTGTAAATTTAAAAAAAAAAACTTTTTTGACTGTGAAACATCAGTCTGCTAGTGTAATCTAATTGCAGTTGCCTGCCTGCCAGAGTGTGTGCCAGACCCACTTGCCCAGTGCCACACCACTCATATCTGGTGTAACAGTAGTGTAAATTTAAAAAAAAACTTTTACATCAGTCTGCTAGTGTAATCTAATAGCAGTTGCCTTCCTGCCACTGCCAGCCTGTGTGTCAGGCTCACAGCATATACTGTGCCTACTTGCTCAGTGCCACCACCAGTCATATCTGGTGTAACATTAGTGTAAATTTAAAAAAAAACAAAAAACTTTTACATCAGTCTGCTAGTGTAATCTAATTTCAGTTGCCAGGCCAGCCTGCCACTGCCAGTTTGTGTGTCAGGCTCACAGCATATACTGTGACTACTTGCTCAGTGCCACCAGTCAATTCTGGTGTAACAGTAGTGTAAATTAAAAAAAAAAAACTTTTACATCAGTCTGCTGGTGTAATCTAATTTCAATTGCCAGGCCAGACTGCCACTACCAGCCTGTGTGTCAGGCTCACAGCATATACTGTGCCTACTTGCTCAGTGCCACTACTCATATCTGGTGTAACAGTAGTGTAAATTTAAAAAAAAAACTTTTACATCAGTTTGCTAGTGTAATCTAATAGCAGTTGCCCGCCTGCCACTGCCAGCCTTTGTGTCAGGCTCACAGCATATACTGTGCCTACTTGCTCAGTGCCACCACTCATATCTGGTGTAACATTAGTGTAAATTAAAAAAAAAAACTTTTACATCAGTCTGCTAGTGTAATCTAATTTCAGTTGCCAGGCCAGCCTGCCACTGCCAGCCTGTGCGTCAGGCTCACAGCATATACTGTGCCTACTTGCTCAGTGCCACCACCAGTCATATCTGGTGTAACAGTAGTGTAAATTTTAAAAAAAAACTTTTTTGACTGTGAAACATCAGTCTGCTAGTGTAATCTAATTGCAGTTGCCTGCCTGCCAGCGTGTGTGCCAGACCCACTTGCCCAGTGCCACACCACTCATATCTGGTGTAACAGTAGTGTAAATTTAAAAAAAAAACTTTTACATCAGTCTGCTAGTGTAATCTAATAGCAGTTGCCTTCCTGCCACTGCCAGCCTGTGTGTCAGGCTCACAGCATATACTGTGCCTACTTGCTCAGTGCCACCACCAGTCATATCTGGTGTAACATTAGTGTAAATTAAAAAAAAACAAAAAACTTTTACATCAGTCTGCTAGTGTAATCTAATTTCAGTTGCCAGGCCAGCCTGCCACTGCCAGTCTGTGTGTCAGGCTCACAGCATATACTGTGCCTACTTGCTCAGTGCCACCAGTCAATTCTGGTGTAACAGTAGTGTAAATTTAAAAAAAAAAAAACTTTTACATCAGTTGATAGTGTAATCTAATTTCAGTTGCCAGGCCAGCCTGCCACTGCCAGCCTGTGTGTCAGGCTCACAGCATATACTGTGCCTACTTGCTCAGTGCCACCACTCATATCTGGTGTAACAGTTGTGTAAATTTAAAAAAAATAAAACTTTTACATCAGTTTGCTAGTGTAATCTAATAGCAGTTGCCCGCCTGTCACTGCCAGCCTTTGTGTCAGGCTCACAGCATATACTGTGCCTACTTGCTCAGTGCCACCACTCATATCTGGTGTAACATTAGTGTAAATTAAAAAAAAAAACTTTTACATCAGTCTGCTAGTGTAATCTAATTTCAGTTGCCAGGCCAGCCTGCCACTGCCAGCCTGTGTGTCAGGCTCACAGGATATACTGTGCCTACTTGCTCAGTGCCACCAGTCATATCTGGTGTAACAGTAGTGTAAATTTAAAAAAGAAAAACTTTTACATCATTCTGCTAGTGTAATCTAATTTCAGTTTCCAGGCCGGCCTGCCACTGCCAGCCTGTGTGTCAGGCTCACAGCATATACTGTGCCTACTTGCTCAGTGCCACCACTCATATCTGGTGTAACCTTAGTGTAAATTTAAAAAAAAAAAACGTTTACATCAGTCTGCTAGTGTAATCTTATTGCAGTTGCCTGCCTGCCAGCGTGTGTGCCAGACCCACTTGCCCAGTGCCACACCACTCATTTCTGGTGTAACAGTAGTGTAAATTTAAAAAAAAAACTTTTACATCAGTCTGCTAGTGTAATCTAATAGCAGTTGCCTTCCTGCCACTGCCAGCCTGTGTGTCAGGCTCACAGCATATACTGTGCCTACTTGCTCAGTGCCACCACCAGTCATATCTGGTGTAACAGTAGTGTAAATTTAAAAAAAAACCAAAAAACTTTTACATCAGTCTGCTAGTGTAATCTAATTTCAGTTGCCAGGCCAGCCTGCCACTGCCAGTCTGTGTATCAGGCTCACAGCATATACTGTGCCTACTTGCTCAGTGCCACCACCAGTCATATCTGGTGTAACAGTAGTGTAAATTTAAAAAAAAAAACTTTTTTGACTGTGAAACATCAGTCTGCTAGTGTAATCTAATTGCAGTTGCCTGCCTGCCAGCGTGTGTGCCAGACCCACTTGCCCAGTGCCACACCACTCATATCTGGTGTAACAGTAGTGTAAATTTTTTAAAAAAACTTTTACATCAGTCTGCTAGTGTAATCTAATAGCAGTTGCCTTCCTGCCACTGCCAGCCTGTGTGTCAGGCTCACAGCATATACTGTGCCTACTTGCTCAGTGCCACCACCAGTCATATCTGGTGTAACAGTAGTGTAAATTAAAAAAAAAAAAAAACTTTTACATCAGTCTGCTAGTGTAATCTAATTTCAGTTGCGACGCCAGACTGCCACTGCCAGCCTGTGTGTCAGGCTCACAGCATATACTGTGCCTACTTGCTCAGTGCCACCACTCATATCTGGTGTAACAGTTGTGTAAATTTAAAAAAAAAACATTTTACATCAGTTTGCTAGTGTAATCTAATAGCAGTTGCCCGCCTGTCACTGCCAGCCTTTGTGTCAGGCTCACAGCATATACTGTGCCTACTTGCTCAGTGCCACCACTCATATCTGGTGTAAAATTAGTGTAAATTAAAAAAAAAAACTTTGACATCAGTCTGCTAGTGTAATCTAATTTCAGTTGCCAGGCCAGCCTGCCACTGCCAGCCTGTGTGTCAGGCTCACAGCATATACTGTGCCTACTTGCTCAGTGCCACCAGTCATATCTGGTGTAACAGTAGTGTAAATTTAAAAAAGAAAAACTTTTACATCATTCTGCTAGTGTAATCTAATTTCAGTTGCCAGGCCAGCCTGCCACTGCCAGCCTGTGTGTCAGGCTCACAGCATATACTGTGCCTACTTGCTCAGTGCCACCACTCATATCTGGTGTAACAGTAGTGTAAATTTAAAAAAAAACCTTTTACATCAGTTTGCTAGTGTAATCTAATAGCAGTTGCCCGCCTGCCACTGCCAGCCTGTGTGTTAGGCTCACAGCATATACTGTGCCTACTTGCTCAGTGCCACCACTCATATCTGGTGTAACATTAGTGTAAATTTAAAAAAAAAACTTTTACATCAGTCTGCTAGTGTAATCTAATTTCAGTTGCCAGGCCAGCCTGCCACTGCCAGCCTGTGTGTCAGGCTTACAGAATATACTGTGCCTACTTGCTCAGTGTCACCACTCATATCTGGTGTAACAGTAGTGTAAATTTAAAAAAAAAACCTTTTACATCAGTCTGCTAGTGTAATCTAATTTTAGTTGCCAGGCCAGCCTGCCACTGCCAGCCTGTGTGTCAGGCTCACAGCATATACTGTGCCTACTTGCTCAGTGCCACCACTCATATCTGGTGTACCAGTAGTGTAAATTTAAAAAAAAAAACTTTTACATCAGTTTGCTAGTGTAATCTAATAGCAGTTGCCCGCCTGCCACTGCCAGCCTGTGTGTCAGGCTCACAGCATATACTGTGCCTACTTGCTCAGTGCCACCACTCATATCTGGTGTAACATTAGTGTAAATTTTTTAAAAAAACTTTTACATCAGTCTGCTAGTGTAATCTAATTTCAGTTGCCAGGCCTGCCTGCCACTGCCAGTCTGTGTGTCAGGCTCACATCATATACTGTGCCTACTTGCTCAGTGCCACCACTCATATCTGGTGTAACAGTAGCGTAAATTTAAAAAAACAAAAACTTTTACATCAGTCTGCTGGTGTAATCTAATTTCAATTGTCAGGCCAGCCTGCCACTGCCAGCCTGTGTGTCAAGCTCACAGAATATACTGTACCTACTTGCTCAGTGCCACCACTCATATCTGGTGTAACAGTAGTGTAAATTTTAAAAAAAAAACCTTTTACATCAGTCTGCTGGTGTAATCTAATTTCAATTGCCAGGCCAGCCTGCCACTGCCAGCCTGTGTGTCAGGCTCACAGCATATACTGTGCCTACTTGCTCAGTGCCACCACTCATATCTGGTGTAACAGTAGTGTAAATTTTAAAAAAAAACTTTTACATCAGTCTGCTAGTGTAATCTAATTTCAGTTGCCAGGCCAGCCTGCCACTGCCAGCCTGTGTGTCAGGCTCACAGCATATACTGTGCCTACTTGCTCAGTGCCACCACTCATATCTGGTGTAACAGTAGTTTAAATTTTAAAAAAAAACTTTTACATCAGTTTGCTAGTGTAATCTAATAGCAGTTGCCCGCCTGCCACTGCCAGCCTTTGTGTCAGGCTCACAGCATATACTGTGCCTTCTTGGTCAGTGCCACCACTCATATCTGGTGTAACATTAGTGTAAATTTAAAAAAAAAACTTTTACATCAGTCTGCTAGTGTAATCTAATTTCAGTTGCCAGGTAAGCCTGCCACTGCCAGCCTGTGCGTCAGGCTCACAGCATATACTGTGCCTACTTGCTCAGTGCCACCACCAGTCATATCTGGTGTAACAGTAGTGTAAATTTTAAAAAAAACTTTTTTGACTGTGAAACATCAGTCTGCTAGTGTAATCTAATTGCAGTTGCCTGCCTGCCAGAGTGTGTGCCAGACCCACTTGCCCAGTGCCACACCACTCATATCTGGTGTAACAGTAGTGTAAATTTTAAAAAAAAACTTTTACATCAGTCTGCTAGTGTAATCTAATATCAGTTGCCTTCCTGCCACTGCCAGCCTGTGTGTCAGGCTCACAGCATATACTGTGCCTACTTGCTCAGTGCCACCACCAGTCATATCTGGTGTAACATTAGTGTAAATTTAAAAAAAAAACAAAAAACTTTTACATCAGTCTGCTAGTGTAATCTAATTTCAGTTGCCAGGCCAGCCTGCCACTGCCAGTCTGTGTGTCAGGCTCACAGCATATACTGTGCCTACTTGCTCAGTGCCACCAGTCAATTCTGGTGTAACAGTAGTGTAAATTTAAAAAAAAAAAAACTTTTACATCAGTCTGCTGGTGTAATCTAATTTCAATTGCCAGGCCAGACTGCCACTACCAGCCTGTGTGTCAGGCTCACAGCATATACTGTGCCTACTTGCTCAGTGCCACCACTCATATCTGGTGTAACAGTAGTGGAAATTTTTAAAAAAAACTTTTACATCAGTTTGCTAGTGTAATCTAATAGCAGTTGCCCGCCTGCCACTGCCAGCCTTTGTGTCAGGCTCACAGCATATACTGTGCCTACTTGCTCAGTGCCACCACTCATATCTGGTGTAACATTAGTGTAAATTTAAAAAAAACAACTTTTACATCAGTCTGCTAGTGTAATCTAATTTCAGTTGCCAGGCCAGCCTGCCACTGCCAGCCTGTGCGTCAGGCTCACAGCATATACTGTGCCTACTTGCTCAGTGCCACCACCAGTCATATCTGGTGTAACAGTAGTGTAAATTTAAAAAAAAAACTTTGTTGACTGTGAAACATCAGTCTGCTAGTGTAATCTAATTGCATTTGCCTGTCTGCCAGCGTGTGTGCCAGACCCACTTGCCCAGTGCCACACCACTCATATCTGGTGTAACAGTAGTGTAAATTTAAAAAAAAAACTTTTACATCAGTCTGCTAGTGTAATCTAATAGCAGTTGCCTTCCTGCCACTGCCAGCCTGTGTGTCAGGCTCACAGCATATACTGTGCCTACTTGCTCAGTGCCACCACCAGTCATATCTGGTGTAACATTAGTGTAAATTAAAAAAAAAAAAAAACTTTTACATCAGTCTGCTAGTGTAATCTAATTTCAGTTGCCAGGCCAGCCTGCCACTGCCAGTCTGTGCGTCAGGCTCACAGCATATACTGTGCCTACTTGCTCAGTGCCACCAGTCAATTCTGGTGTAACAGTAGTGTAAATTAAAAAAAAAAAAACTTTTACATCAGTCTGCTAGTGTAATCTAATTTCAGTTGCCAGGCCAGCCTGCCACTGCCAGCCTGTGTGTCAGGCTCACTGCATATACTGTGCCTACTTGCTCAGTGCCACCACTCATATCTGGTGTAACAGTTGTGTAAATTTAAAAAAAAAAAACTTTTACATCAGTTTGCTAGTGTAATCTAATAGCAGTTGCCCGCCTGTCACTGCCAGCCTTTGTGTCAGGCTCACAGCATATACTGTGCCTACTTGCTCAGTGCCACCACTCATATCTGGTGTAAAATTAGTGTAAATTAAAAAAAAAAACTTTGACATCAGTCTGCTAGTGTAATCTAATTTCAGTTGCCAGGCCAGCCTGCCACTGCCAGCCTGTGTGTCAGGCTCACAGCATATACTGTGCCTACTTGCTCAGTGCCACCAGTCATATCTGGTGTAACAGTAGTGTAAATTTAAAAAAGAAAAACTTTTACATCATTCTGCTAGTGTAATCTAATTTCAGTTGCCAGGCCAGCCTGCCACTGCCAGCCTGTGTCAGGCTCACAGCATATACTGTGCCTACTTGCTCAGTGCCACCACTCATATCTGGTGTAACAGTAGTGTAAATTTTAAAAAAAACCTTTTACATCAGTTTGCTAGTGTAATCTAATAGCAGTTGCCCGCCTGCCACTGCCAGCCTGTGTGTTAGGCTCACAGCATATAATGTGCCTACTTGCTCAGTGCCACCACTCATATCTGGTGTAACATTAGTGTAAATTTAAAAAAAAAAAAAAAAACTTTTACATCAGTCTGCTAGTGTAATCTAATTTCAGTTGCCAGGCCAGCCTGCCACTGCCAGTCTGTGTGTCAGGCTCACAGCATATACTGTGCCTACTTGCTCAGTGCCACCAGTCAATTCTGGTGTAACAGTAGTGTAAATTTAAAAAAAAAAAAACTTTTACATCAGTCTGCTGGTGTAATCTAATTTCAATTGCCAGGCCAGACTGCCACTACCAGCCTGTGTGTCAGGCTCACAGCATATACTGTGCCTACTTGCTCAGTGCCACCACTCATATCTGGTGTAACAGTAGTGTAAATTTAAAAAAAAAACTTTTACATCAGTTTGCTAGTGTAATCTAATAGCAGTTGCCCGCCTGCCACTGCCAGCCTTTGTGTCAGGCTCACAGCATATACTGTGCCTACTTGCTCAGTGCCACCACTCATATCTGGTGTAACATTAGTGTAAATTTAAAAAAAAAAACTTTTACATCAGTCTGCTAGTGTAATCTAATTTCAGTTGCCAGGCCAGCCTGCCACTGCCAGCCTGTGCGTCAGGCTCACAGCATATACTGTGCCTACTTGCTCAGTGCCACCACCAGTCATATCTGGTGTAACAGTAGTGTAAATTTAAAAAAAAAACTTTGTTGACTGTGAAACATCAGTCTGCTAGTGTAATCTAATTGCAGTTGCCTGTCTGCCAGCGTGTGTGCCAGACCCACTTGCCCAGTGCCACACCACTCATATCTGGTGTAACAGTAGTGTAAATTTAAAAAAAAAACTTTTACATCAGTCTGCTAGTGTAATCTAATAGCAGTTGCCTTCCTGCCACTGCCAGCCTGTGTGTCAGGCTCACAGCATATACTGTGCCTACTTGCTCAGTGCCACCACCAGTCATATCTGGTGTAACATTAGTGTAAATTAAAAAAAAAAAAAACTTTTACATCAGTCTGCTAGTGTAATCTAATTTCAGTTGCCAGGCCAGCCTGCCACTGCCAGTCTGTGTGTCAGGCTCACAGCATATACTGTGCCTACTTGCTCAGTGCCACCAGTCAATTCTGGTGTAACAGTAGTGTAAATTAAAAAAAAACAAAACTTTTACATCAGTCTGCTAGTGTAATCTAATTTCAGTTGCCAGGCCAGCCTGCCACTGCCAGCCTGTGTGTCAGGCTCACAGCATATACTGTGCCTACTTGCTCAGTGCCACCACTCATATCTGGTGTAACAGTTGTGTAAATTTAAAAAAAAAAAACTTTTACATCAGTTTGCTAGTGTAATCTAATAGCAGTTGCCCGCCTGTCACTGCCAGCCTTTAAGTCAGGCTCACAGCATATACTGTGCCTACTTGCTCAGTGCCACCACTCATATCTGGTGTAAAATTAGTGTAAATTAAAAAAAAAAACTTTGACATCAGTCTGCTAGTGTAATCTAATTTCAGTTGCCAGGCCAGCCTGCCACTGCCAGCCTGTGTGTCAGGCTCACAGCATATACTGTGCCTACTTGCTCAGTGCCACCAGTCATATCTGGTGTAACAGTAGTGTAAATTTAAAAAAGAAAAACTTTTACATCATTCTGCTAGTGTAATCTAATTTCAGTTGCCAGGCCAGCCTGCCACTGCCAGCCTGTGTCAGGCTCACAGCATATACTGTGCCTACTTGCTCAGTGCCACCACTCATATCTGGTGTAACAGTAGTGTAAATTTAAAAAAAAACCTTTTACATCAGTTTGCTAGTGTAATCTAATAGCAGTTGCCCGCCTGCCACTGCCAGCCTGTGTGTTAGGCTCACAGCATATACTGTGCCTACTTGCTCAGTGCCACCACTCATATCTGGTGTAACATTAGTGTAAATTTAAAAAAAAAAAACTTTTACATCAGTCTGCTAGTGTAATCTAATTTCAGTTGCCAGGCCAGCCTGCCACTGCCAGCCTGTGTGTCAGGCTTACAGAATATACTGTGCCTACTTGCTCAGTGTCACCACTTATATCTGGTGTAACAGTAGTGTAAATTTAAAAAAAAAAACATTTTACATCAGTCTGCTAGTGTAATCTAATTTTAGTTGCCAGGCCAGCCTGCCACTGCCAGCCTGTGTGTCAGACTCACAGCATATACTGTGCCTACTTGCTCAGTGCCACCACTCATATCTGGTGTACCAGTAGTGTAAATTTAAAAAAAAAAAACTTTTACATCAGTTTGCTAGTGTAATATAATAGCAGTTGCCCGCCTGCCACTGCCAGCCTGTGTGTCAGGCTCACAGCATATACTGTGCCTACTTGCTCAGTGCCACCACTCATATCTGGTGTAACATTAGTGTATTTTTTTTTAAAAAACTTTTACATCAGTCTGCTAGTGTAATCTAATAGCAGTTGCCTTCCTGCCACTGCCAGCCTGTGTGTCAGGCTCACAGCATATACTGTGCCTACTTGCTCAGTGCCACCACCAGTCAAATCTGGTGTAACAGTAGTGTAAATTAAAAAAAAAAAAAAACTTTTACATCAGTCTGCTAGCGTAATCTAATTTCAGTTGCCAGGCCAGCCTGCCACTGCCAGTCTGTGTGTCAGGCTCACAGCATATACTCTGCCTACTTGCTCAGTGCCACCAGTCAATTCTGGTGTAACAGTAGTGTAAATTTAAACAAAAAAAAAACTTTTACATCAGTCTGCTAGTGTAATCTAATTTCAGTTGCGACGCCAGACTGCCACTGCCAGCCTGTGTGTCAGGCTCACAGCATATACTGTGCCTACTTGCTCAGTGCCACCACTCATATCTGGTGTAACAGTTGTGTAAATTTAAAAAAAAAACCTTTTACATCAGTTTGCTAGTGTAATCTAATAGCAGTTGCCCGCCTGTCACTGCCAGCCTTTGTGTCAGGCTCACAGCATATACTGTGCCTACTTGCTCAGTGCCACCACTCATATCTGGTGTAAAATTAGTGTAAATTAAAAAAAAAAACTTTGACATCAGTCTGCTAGTGTAATCTAATTTCAGTTGCCAGGCCAGCCTGCCACTGCCAGCCTGTGTGTCAGGCTCACAGCATATACTGTGCCTACTTGCTCAGTGCCACCAGTCATATCTGGTGTAACAGTAGTGTAAATTTAAAAAAGAAAAACTTTTACATCATTCTGCTAGTGTAATCTAATTTCAGTTGCCAGGCCAGCCTGCCACTGCCAGCCTGTGTGTCAGGCTCACAGCATATACTGTGCCTACTTGCTCAGTGCCACCACTCATATCTGGTGTAACAGTAGTGTAAATTTTAAAAAAAACCTTTTACATCAGTTTGCTAGTGTAATCTAATAGCAGCTGCCCGCCTGCCACTGCCAGCCTGTGTGTTAGGCTCACAGCATATACTGTGCCTACTTGCTCAGTGCCACCACTCATATCTGGTGTAACATTAGTGTAAATTTAAAAAAAAAACTTTTACATCAGTCTGCTAGTGTAATCTAATTTCAGTTGCCAGGCCAGCCTGCCACTGCCAGCCTGTGTGTCAGGCTTACAGAATATACTGTGCCTACTTGCTCAGTGTCACCACTCATATCTGGTGTAACAGTAGTGTAAATTTAAAAAAAAAACCTTTTACATCAGTCTGCTAGTGTAATCTAATTTTAGTTGCCAGGCCAGCCTGCCACTGCCAGCCTGTGTGTCAGGCTCACAGCATATACTGTGCCTACTTGCTCAGTGCCACCACTCATATCTGGTGTACCAGTAGTGTAAATTTAAAAAAAAAAACTTTTACATCAGTTTGCTAGTGTAATCTAATAGCAGTTGCCCGCCTGCCACTGCCAGCCTGTGTGTCAGGCTCACAGCATATACTGTGCCTACTTGCTCAGTGCCACCACTCATATCTGGTGTAACATTAGTGTAAATTTTTTAAAAAAACTTTTACATCAGTCTGCTAGTGTAATCTAATTTCAGTTGCCAGGCCTGCCTGCCACTGCCAGTCTGTGTGTCAGGCTCACATCATATACTGTGCCTACTTGCTCAGTGCCACCACTCATATCTGGTGTAACAGTAGCGTAAATTTAAAAAAACAAAAACTTTTACATCAGTCTGCTGGTGTAATCTAATTTCAATTGTCAGGCCAGCCTGCCACTGCCAGCCTGTGTGTCAAGCTCACAGAATATACTGTACCTACTTGCTCAGTGCCACCACTCATATCTGGTGTAACAGTAGTGTAAATTTAAAAAAAAAAACCTTTTACATCAGTCTGCTGGTGTAATCTAATTTCAATTGCCAGGCCAGCCTGCCACTGCCAGCCTGTGTGTCAGGCTCACAGCATATACTGTGCCTACTTGCTCAGTGCCACCACTCATATCTGGTGTAACAGTAGTGTAAATTTAAAAAAAAAAACTTTTACATCAGTCTGCTAGTGTAATCTAATTTCAGTTGCCAGGCCAGCCTGCCACTGCTAGCCTGTGTGTCAGGCTCACAGCATATACTGTGCCTACTTGCTCAGTGCCACCACTCATATCTGGTGTAACAGTAGTTTAAATTTAAAAAAAAAACTTTTACATCAGTTTGCTAGTGTAATCTAATAGCAGTTGCCCGCCTGCCACTGCCAGTCTTTGTGTCAGGCTCACAGCATATACTGTGCCTTCTTGGTCAGTGCCACCACTCATATCTGGTGTAACATTAGTGTAAATTTAAAAAAAAAACTTTTACATCAGTCTGCTAGTGTAATCTAATTTCAGTTGCCAGGCCAGCCTGCCACTGCCAGCCTGTGCGTCAGGCTCACAGCATATACTGTGCCTACTTGCTCAGTGCCACCACCAGTCATATCTGGTGTAACAGTAGTGTAAATTTAAAAAAAAACTTTTTTGACTGTGAAACATCAGTCTGCTAGTGTAATCTAATTGCAGTTGCCTGCCTGCCAGAGTGTGTGCCAGACCCACTTGCCCAGTGCCACACCACTCATATCTGGTGTAACAGTAGTGTAAATTTTAAAAAAAAACTTTTACATCAGTCTGCTAGTGTAATCTAATATCAGTTGCCTTCCTGCCACTGCCAGCCTGTGTGTCAGGCTCACAGCATATACTGTGCCTACTTGCTCAGTGCCACCACCAGTCATATCTGGTGTAACATTAGTGTAAATTTAAAAAAAAAACAAAAAACTTTTACATCAGTCTGCTAGTGTAATCTAATTTCAGTTGCCAGGCCAGCCTGCCACTGCCAGTCTGTGTGTCAGGCTCACAGCATATACTGTGCCTACTTGCTCAGTGCCACCAGTCAATTCTGGTGTAACAGTAGTGTAAATTTAAAAAAAAAAAAACTTTTACATCAGTCTGCTGGTGTAATCTAATTTCAATTGCCAGGCCAGACTGCCACTACCAGCCTGTGTGTCAGGCTCACAGCATATACTGTGCCTACTTGCTCAGTGCCACCACTCATATCTGGTGTAACAGTAGTGGAAATTTTAAAAAAAAACTTTTACATCAGTTTGCTAGTGTAATCTAATAGCAGTTGCCCGCCTGCCACTGCCAGCCTTTGTGTCAGGCTCACAGCATATACTGTGCCTACTTGCTCAGTGCCACCACTCATATCTGGTGTAACATTAGTGTAAATTTAAAAAAAACAACTTTTACATCAGTCTGCTAGTGTAATCTAATTTCAGTTGCCAGGCCAGCCTGCCACTGCCAGCCTGTGCGTCAGGCTCACAGCATATACTGTGCCTACTTGCTCAGTGCCACCACCAGTCATATCTGGTGTAACAGTAGTGTAAATTTAAAAAAAAAACTTTGTTGACTGTGAAACATCAGTCTGCTAGTGTAATCTAATTGCATTTGCCTGTCTGCCAGCGTGTGTGCCAGACCCACTTGCCCAGTGCCACACCACTCATATCTGGTGTAACAGTAGTGTAAATTTAAAAAAAAAACTTTTACATCAGTCTGCTAGTGTAATCTAATAGCAGTTGCCTTCCTGCCACTGCCAGCCTGTGTGTCAGGCTCACAGCATATACTGTGCCTACTTGCTCAGTGCCACCACCAGTCATATCTGGTGTAACATTAGTGTAAATTAAAAAAAAAAAAAAACTTTTACATCAGTCTGCTAGTGTAATCTAATTTCAGTTGCCAGGCCAGCCTGCCACTGCCAGTCTGTGCGTCAGGCTCACAGCATATACTGTGCCTACTTGCTCAGTGCCACCAGTCAATTCTGGTGTAACAGTAGTGTAAATTAAAAAAAAAAAAAACTTTTACATCAGTCTGCTAGTGTAATCTAATTTCAGTTGCCAGGCCAGCCTGCCACTGCCAGCCTGTGTGTCAGGCTCACTGCATATACTGTGCCTACTTGCTCAGTGCCACCACTCATATCTGGTGTAACAGTTGTGTAAATTTAAAAAAAAAAAACTTTTACATCAGTTTGCTAGTGTAATCTAATAGCAGTTGCCCGCCTGTCACTGCCAGCCTTTGTGTCAGGCTCACAGCATATACTGTGCCTACTTGCTCAGTGCCACCACTCATATCTGGTGTAACATTAGTGTAAATTAAAAAAAAAAACTTTGACATCAGTCTGCTAGTGTAATCTAATTTCAGTTGCCAGGCCAGCCTGCCACTGCCAGCCTGTGTGTCAGGCTCACAGCATATACTGTGCCTACTTGCTCAGTGCCACCAGTCATATCTGGTGTAACAGTAGTGTAAATTTAAAAAAGAAAAACTTTTACATCATTCTGCTAGTGTAATCTAATTTCAGTTGCCAGGCCAGCCTGCCACTGCCAGCCTGTGTCAGGCTCACAGCATATACTGTGCCTACTTGCTCAGTGCCACCACTCATATCTGGTGTAACAGTAGTGTAAATTTTAAAAAAAACCTTTTACATCAGTTTGCTAGTGTAATCTAATAGCAGTTGCCCGCCTGCCACTGCCAGCCTGTGTGTTAGGCTCACAGCATATACTGTGCCTACTTGCTCAGTGCCACCACTCATATCTGGTGTAACATTAGTGTAAATTTAAAAAAAAAAAAAAAAACTTTTACATCAGTCTGCTAGTGTAATCTAATTTCAGTTGCCAGGCCAGCCTGCCACTGCCAGTCTGTGTGTCAGGCTCACAGCATATACTGTGCCTACTTGCTCAGTGCCACCAGTCAATTCTGGTGTAACAGTAGTGTAAATTTAAAAAAAAAAAAACTTTTACATCAGTCTGCTGGTGTAATCTAATTTCAATTGCCAGGCCAGACTGCCACTACCAGCCTGTGTGTCAGGCTCACAGCATATACTGTGCCTACTTGCTCAGTGCCACCACTCATATCTGGTGTAACAGTAGTGTAAATTTAAAAAAAAAACTTTTACATCAGTTTGCTAGTGTAATCTAATAGCAGTTGCCCGCCTGCCACTGCCAGCCTGTGTGTTAGGCTCACAGCATATACTGTGCCTACTTGCTCAGTGCCACCACTCATATCTGGTGTAACATTAGTGTAAATTTAAAAAAAAAACAAAAAACTTTTACATCAGTCTGCTAGTGTAATCTAATTTCAGTTGCCAGGCCAGCCTGCCACTGCCAGTCTGTGTGTCAGGCTCACAGCATATACTGTGCCTACTTGCTCAGTGCCACCAGTCAATTCTGGTGTAACAGTAGTGTAAATTTAAAAAAAAAAAACTTTTACATCAGTCTGCTGGTGTAATCTAATTTCAATTGCCAGGCCAGACTGCCACTACCAGCCTGTGTGTCAGGCTCACAGCATATACTGTGCCTACTTGCTCAGTGCCACCACTCATATCTGGTGTAACAGTTGTGTAAATTTAAAAAAAAAACCTTTTACATCAGTTTGCTAGTGTAATCTAATAGCAGTTGCCCGCCTGTCACTGCCAGCCTTTGTGTCAGGCTCACAGCATATACTGTGCCTACTTGCTCAGTGCCACCACTCATATCTGGTGTAAAATTAGTGTAAATTAAAAAAAAAAACTTTGACATCAGTCTGCTAGTGTAATCTAATTTCAGTTGCCAGGCCAGCCTGCCACTGCCAGCCTGTGTGTCAGGCTCACAGCATATACTGTGCCTACTTGCTCAGTGCCACCAGTCATATCTGGTGTAACAGTAGTGTAAATTTAAAAAAGAAAAACTTTTACATCATTCTGCTAGTGTAATCTAATTTCAGTTGCCAGGCCAGCCTGCCA
This sequence comes from Bombina bombina, assembly GCF_027579735.1. Lineage (NCBI taxonomy): Eukaryota > Metazoa > Chordata > Amphibia > Anura > Bombinatoridae > Bombina > Bombina bombina. Next base: position 107,115,929 of record NC_069506.1, on the reverse strand, counting down.
CTGCCAGCCTGTGTGTCAGGCTCACAGCATATACTGTGCCTACTTGCTCAGTGCCACCACTCATATCTGGTGTAACAGTAGTGTAAATTTAAAAAAAAACCTTTTACATCAGTTTGCTAGTGTAATCTAATAGCAGTTGCCCGCCTGCCACTGCCAGCCTGTGTGTTAGGCTCACAGCATATACTGTGCCTACTTGCTCAGTGCCACCACTCATATCTGGTGTAACATTAGTGTAAATTTAAAAAAAAAACTTTTACATCAGTCTGCTAGTGTAATCTAATTTCAGTTGCCAGGCCAGCCTGCCACTGCCAGCCTGTGTGTCAGGCTTACAGAATATACTGTGCCTACTTGCTCAGTGTCACCACTCATATCTGGTGTAACAGTAGTGTAAATTTAAAAAAAAAACCTTTTACATCAGTCTGCTAGTGTAATCTAATTTTAGTTGCCAGGCCAGCCTGCCACTGCCAGCCTGTGTGTCAGGCTCACAGCATATACTGTGCCTACTTGCTCAGTGCCACCACTCATATCTGGTGTACCAGTAGTGTAAATTTAAAAAAAAAAACTTTTACATCAGTTTGCTAGTGTAATCTAATAGCAGTTGCCCGCCTGCCACTGCCAGCCTGTGTGTCAGGCTCACAGCATATACTGTGCCTACTTGCTCAGTGCCACCACTCATATCTGGTGTAACATTAGTGTAAATTTTTTAAAAAAACTTTTACATCAGTCTGCTAGTGTAATCTAATTTCAGTTGCCAGGCCTGCCTGCCACTGCCAGTCTGTGTGTCAGGCTCACATCATATACTGTGCCTACTTGCTCAGTGCCACCACTCATATCTGGTGTAACAGTAGCGTAAATTTAAAAAAACAAAAACTTTTACATCAGTCTGCTGGTGTAATCTAATTTCAATTGTCAGGCCAGCCTGCCACTGCCAGCCTGTGTGTCAAGCTCACAGAATATACTGTACCTACTTGCTCAGTGCCACCACTCATATCTGGTGTAACAGTAGTGTAAATTTAAAAAAAAAAACCTTTTACATCAGTCTGCTGGTGTAATCTAATTTCAATTGCCAGGCCAGCCTGCCACTGCCAGCCTGTGTGTCAGGCTCACAGCATATACTGTGCCTACTTGCTCAGTGCCACCACTCATATCTGGTGTAACAGTAGTGTAAATTTAAAAAAAAAAACTTTTACATCAGTCTGCTAGTGTAATCTAATTTCAGTTGCCAGGCCAGCCTGCCACTGCCAGCCTGTGTGTCAGGCTCACAGCATATACTGTGCCTACTTGCTCAGTGCCACCACTCATATCTGGTGTAACAGTAGTTTAAATTTTAAAAAAAAACTTTTACATCAGTTTGCTAGTGTAATCTAATAGCAGTTGCCCGCCTGCCACTGCCAGCCTTTGTGTCAGGCTCACAGCATATACTGTGCCTTCTTGGTCAGTGCCACCACTCATATCTGGTGTAACATTAGTGTAAATTTAAAAAAAAAACTTTTACATCAGTCTGCTAGTGTAATCTAATTTCAGTTGCCAGGCCAGCCTGCCACTGCCAGCCTGTGCGTCAGGCTCACAGCATATACTGTGCCTACTTGCTCAGTGCCACCACCAGTCATATCTGGTGTAACAGTAGTGTAAATTTAAAAAAAAACTTTTTTGACTGTGAAACATCAGTCTGCTAGTGTAATCTAATTGCAGTTGCCTGCCTGCCAGAGTGTGTGCCAGACCCACTTGCCCAGTGCCACACCACTCATATCTGGTGTAACAGTAGTGTAAATTTTAAAAAAAAACTTTTACATCAGTCTGCTAGTGTAATCTAATATCAGTTGCCTTCCTGCCACTGCCAGCCTGTGTGTCAGGCTCACAGCATATACTGTGCCTACTTGCTCAGTGCCACCACCAGTCATATCTGGTGTAACATTAGTGTAAATTTAAAAAAAAAAAAAAAAACTTTTACATCAGTCTGCTAGTGTAATCTAATTTCAGTTGCCAGGCCAGCCTGCCACTGCCAGTCTGTGTGTCAGGCTCACAGCATATACTGTGCCTACTTGCTCAGTGCCACCAGTCAATTCTGGTGTAACAGTAGTGTAAATTTAAAAAAAAAAAAACTTTTACATCAGTCTGCTGGTGTAATCTAATTTCAATTGCCAGGCCAGACTGCCACTACCAGCCTGTGTGTCAGGCTCACAGCATATACTGTGCCTACTTGCTCAGTGCCACTACTCATATCTGGTGTAACATTAGTGTAAATTTAAAAAAAACAACTTTTACATCAGTCTGCTAGTGTAATCTAATTTCAGTTGCCAGGCCAGCCTGCCACTGCCAGCCTGTGCGTCAGGCTCACAGCATATACTGTGCCTACTTGCTCAGTGCCACCACCAGTCATATCTGGTGTAACAGTAGTGTAAATTTTAAAAAAAAACTTTGTTGACTGTGAAACATCAGTCTGCTAGTGTAATCTAATTGCATTTGCCTGTCTGCCAGCGTGTGTGCCAGACCCACTTGCCCAGTGCAACACCACTCATATCTGGTGTAACAGTAGTGTAAATTTAAAAAAAAAACTTTTACATCAGTCTGCTAGTGTAATCTAATAGCAGTTGCCTTCCTGCCACTGCCAGCCTGTGTGTCAGGCTCACAGCATATACTGTGCCTACTTGCTCAGTGCCACCACCAGTCATATCTGGTGTAACATTAGTGTAAATTAAAAAAAAAAAAAACTTTTACATCAGTCTGCTAGTGTAATCTAATTTCAGTTGCCAGGCCAGCCTGCCACTGCCAGTCTGTGCGTCAGGCTCACAGCATATACTGTGCCTACTTGCTCAGTGCCACCAGTCAATTCTGGTGTAACAGTAGTGTAAATTAAAAAAAAAAAAACTTTTACATCAGTCTGCTAGTGTAATCTAATTTCAGTTGCCAGGCCAGCCTGCCACTGCCAGCCTGTGTGTCAGGCTCACTGCATATACTGTGCCTACTTGCTCAGTGCCACCACTCATATCTGGTGTAACAGTTGTGTAAATTTAAAAAAAAAAAACTTTTACATCAGTTTGCTAGTGTAATCTAATAGCAGTTGCCCGCCTGTCACTGCCAGCCTTTGTGTCAGGCTCACAGCATATACTGTGCCTACTTGCTCAGTGCCACCACTCATATCTGGTGTAAAATTAGTGTAAATTAAAAAAAAAAACTTTGACATCAGTCTGCTAGTGTAATCTAATTTCAGTTGCCAGGCCAGCCTGCCACTGCCAGCCTGTGTGTCAGGCTCACAGCATATACTGTGCCTACTTGCTCAGTGCCACCAGTCATATCTGGTGTAACAGTAGTGTAAATTTAAAAAAGAAAAACTTTTACATCATTCTGCTAGTGTAATCTAATTTCAGTTGCCAGGCCAGCCTGCCACTGCCAGCCTGTGTCAGGCTCACAGCATATACTGTGCCTACTTGCTCAGTGCCACCACTCATATCTGGTGTAACAGTAGTGTAAATTTTAAAAAAAACCTTTTACATCAGTTTGCTAGTGTAATCTAATAGCAGTTGCCCGCCTGCCACTGCCAGCCTGTGTGTTAGGCTCACAGCATATACTGTGCCTACTTGCTCAGTGCCACCACTCATATCTGGTGTAACATTAGTGTAAATTTAAAAAAAAAAAAAAAAAACTTTTACATCAGTCTGCTAGTGTAATCTAATTTCAGTTGCCAGGCCAGCCTGCCACTGCCAGTCTGTGTGTCAGGCTCACAGCATATACTGTGCCTACTTGCTCAGTGCCACCAGTCAATTCTGGTGTAACAGTAGTGTAAATTTAAAAAAAAAAAACTTTTACATCAGTCTGCTGGTGTAATCTAATTTCAATTGCCAGGCCAGACTGCCACTACCAGCCTGTGTGTCAGGCTCACAGCATATACTGTGCCTACTTGCTCAGTGCCACCACTCATATCTGGTGTAACAGTAGTGTAAATTTTAAAAAAAAAACTTTTACATCAGTTTGCTAGTGTAATCTAATAGCAGTTGCCCGCCTGCCACTGCCAGCCTTTGTGTCAGGCTCACAGCATATACTGTGCCTACTTGCTCAGTGCCACCACTCATATCTGGTGTAACATTAGTGTAAATTTAAAAAAAACAACTTTTACATCAGTCTGCTAGTGTAATCTAATTTCAGTTGCCAGGCCAGCCTGCCACTGCCAGCCTGTGCGTCAGGCTCACAGCATATACTGTGCCTACTTGCTCAGTGCCACCACCAGTCATATCTGGTGTAACAGTAGTGTAAATTTAAAAAAAAAACTTTGTTGACTGTGAAACATCAGTCTGCTAGTGTAATCTAATTGCAGTTGCCTGTCTGCCAGCGTGTGTGCCAGACCCACTTGCCCAGTGCCACACCACTCATATCTGGTGTAACAGTAGTGTAAATTTAAAAAAAAAACTTTTACATCAGTCTGCTAGTGTAATCTAATAGCAGTTGCCTTCCTGCCACTGCCAGCCTGTGTGTCAGGCTCACAGCATATACTGTGCCTACTTGCTCAGTGCCACCACCAGTCATATCTGGTGTAACATTAGTGCAAATTAAAAAAAAAAAAAACTTTTACATCAGTCTGCTAGTGTAATCTAATTTCAGTTGCCAGGCCAGCCTGCCACTGCCAGTCTGTGTGTCAGGCTCACAGCATATACTGTGCCTACTTGCTCAGTGCCACCAGTCAATTCTGGTGTAACAGTAGTGTAAATTTAAAAAAAAAAAAACTTTTACATCAGTCTGCTAGTGTAATCTAATTTCAGTTGCCAGGCCAGCCTGCCACTGCCAGCCTGTGTGTCAGGCTCACAGCATATACTGTGCCTACTTGCTCAGTGCCACCACTCATATCTGGTGTAACAGTTGTGTAAATTTAAAAAAAAAAAACTTTTACATCAGTTTGCTAGTGTAATCTAATAGCAGTTGCCCGCCTGTCACTGCCAGCCTTTGTGTCAGGCTCACAGCATATACTGTGCCTACTTGCTCAGTGCCACCACTCATATCTGGTGTAAAATTAGTGTAAATTAAAAAAAAAAACTTTGACATCAGTCTGCTAGTGTAATCTAATTTCAGTTGCCAGGCCAGCCTGCCACTGCCAGCCTGTGTGTCAGGCTCACAGCATATACTGTGCCTACTTGCTCAGTGCCACCAGTCATATCTGGTGTAACAGTAGTGTAAATTTAAAAAAGAAAAACTTTTACATCATTCTGCTAGTGTAATCTAATTTCAGTTGCCAGGCCAGCCTGCCACTGCCAGCCTGTGTCAGGCTCACAGCATATACTGTGCCTACTTGCTCAGTGCCACCACTCATATCTGGTGTAACAGTAGTGTAAATTTAAAAAAAAAACCTTTTACATCAGTTTGCTAGTGTAATCTAATAGCAGTTGCCCGCCTGCCACTGCCAGCCTGTGTGTTAGGCTCACAGCATATACTGTGCCTACTTGCTCAGTGCCACCACTCATATCTGGTGTAACATTAGTGTAAATTTAAAAAAAAAAAAACTTTTACATCAGTCTGCTAGTGTAATCTAATTTCAGTTGCCAGGCCAGCCTGCCACTGCCAGCCTGTGTGTCAGGCTTACAGAATATACTGTGCCTACTTGCTCAGTGTCACCACTTATATCTGGTGTAACAGTAGTGTAAATTTAAAAAAAAAAACATTTTACATCAGTCTGCTAGTGTAATCTAATTTTAGTTGCCAGGCCAGCCTGCCACTGCCAGCCTGTGTGTCAGACTCACAGCATATACTGTGCCTACTTGCTCAGTGCCACCACTCATATCTGGTGTACCAGTAGTGTAAATTTAAAAAAAAAAAACTTTTACATCAGTTTGCTAGTGTAATCTAATAGCAGTTGCCCGCCTGCCACTGCCAGCCTGTGTGTCAGGCTCACAGCATATACTGTGCCTACTTGCTCAGTGCCACCACTCATATCTGGTGTAACATTAGTGTATTTTTTTTTTAAAAACTTTTACATCAGTCTGCTAGTGTAATCTAATAGCAGTTGCCTTCCTGCCACTGCCAGCCTGTGTGTCAGGCTCACAGCATATACTGTGCCTACTTGCTCAGTGCCACCACCAGTCAAATCTGGTGTAACAGTAGTGTAAATTAAAAAAAAAAAAAAACTTTTACATCAGTCTGCTAGCGTAATCTAATTTCAGTTGCCAGGCCAGCCTGCCACTGCCAGTCTGTGTGTCAGGCTCACAGCATATACTCTGCCTACTTGCTCAGTGCCACCAGTCAATTCTGGTGTAACAGTAGTGTAAATTTAAACAAAAAAAAAACTTTTACATCAGTCTGCTAGTGTAATCTAATTTCAGTTGCGACGCCAGACTGCCACTGCCAGCCTGTGTGTCAGGCTCACAGCATATACTGTGCCTACTTGCTCAGTGCCACCACTCATATCTGGTGTAACAGTTGTGTAAATTTAAAAAAAAAACCTTTTACATCAGTTTGCTAGTGTAATCTAATAGCAGTTGCCCGCCTGTCACTGCCAGCCTTTGTGTCAGGCTCACAGCATATACTGTGCCTACTTGCTCAGTGCCACCACTCATATCTGGTGTAAAATTAGTGTAAATTAAAAAAAAAAACTTTGACATCAGTCTGCTAGTGTAATCTAATTTCAGTTGCCAGGCCAGCCTGCCACTGCCAGCCTGTGTGTCAGGCTCACAGCATATACTGTGCCTACTTGCTCAGTGCCACCAGTCATATCTGGTGTAACAGTAGTGTAAATTTAAAAAAGAAAAACTTTTACATCATTCTGCTAGTGTAATCTAATTTCAGTTGCCAGGCCAGCCTGCCACTGCCAGCCTGTGTGTCAGGCTCACAGCATATACTGTGCCTACTTGCTCAGTGCCACCACTCATATCTGGTGTAACAGTAGTGTAAATTTTAAAAAAAACCTTTTACATCAGTTTGCTAGTGTAATCTAATAGCAGTTGCCCGCCTGCCACTGCCAGCCTGTGTGTTAGGCTCACAGCATATACTGTGCCTACTTGCTCAGTGCCACCACTCATATCTGGTGTAACATTAGTGTAAATTTAAAAAAAAAACTTTTACATCAGTCTGCTAGTGTAATCTAATTTCAGTTGCCAGGCCAGCCTGCCACTGCCAGCCTGTGTGTCAGGCTTACAGAATATACTGTGCCTACTTGCTCAGTGTCACCACTCATATCTGGTGTAACAGTAGTGTAAATTTAAAAAAAAAACCTTTTACATCAGTCTGCTAGTGTAATCTAATTTTAGTTGCCAGGCCAGCCTGCCACTGCCAGCCTGTGTGTCAGGCTCACAGCATATACTGTGCCTACTTGCTCAGTGCCACCACTCATATCTGGTGTACCAGTAGTGTAAATTTAAAAAAAAAAACTTTTACATCAGTTTGCTAGTGTAATCTAATAGCAGTTGCCCGCCTGCCACTGCCAGCCTGTGTGTCAGGCTCACAGCATATACGGTGCCTACTTGCTCAGTGCCACCACTCATATCTGGTGTAACATTAGTGTAAATTTTTTAAAAAAACTTTTACATCAGTCTGCTAGTGTAATCTAATTTCAGTTGCCAGGCCTGCCTGCCACTGCCAGTCTGTGTGTCAGGCTCACATCATATACTGTGCCTACTTGCTCAGTGCCACCACTCATATCTGGTGTAACAGTAGCGTAAATTTAAAAAAACAAAAACTTTTACATCAGTCTGCTGGTGTAATCTAATTTCAATTGTCAGGCCAGCCTGCCACTGCCAGCCTGTGTGTCAAGCTCACAGAATATACTGTACCTACTTGCTCAGTGCCACCACTCATATCTGGTGTAACAGTAGTGTAAATTTAAAAAAAAAAACCTTTTACATCAGTCTGCTGGTGTAATCTAATTTCAATTGCCAGGCCAGCCTGCCACTGCCAGCCTGTGTGTCAGGCTCACAGCATATACTGTGCCTACTTGCTCAGTGCCACCACTCATATCTGGTGTAACAGTAGTGTAAATTTAAAAAAAAAAACTTTTACATCAGTCTGCTAGTGTAATCTAATTTCAGTTGCCAGGCCAGCCTGCCACTGCTAGCCTGTGTGTCAGGCTCACAGCATATACTGTGCCTACTTGCTCAGTGCCACCACTCATATCTGGTGTAACAGTAGTTTAAATTTAAAAAAAAAACTTTTACATCAGTTTGCTAGTGTAATCTAATAGCAGTTGCCCGCCTGCCACTGCCAGTCTTTGTGTCAGGCTCACAGCATATACTGTGCCTTCTTGGTCAGTGCCACCACTCATATCTGGTGTAACATTAGTGTAAATTTAAAAAAAAAACTTTTACATCAGTCTGCTAGTGTAATCTAATTTCAGTTGCCAGGCCAGCCTGCCACTGCCAGCCTGTGAGTCAGGCTCACAGCATATACTGTGCCTACTTGCTCAGTGCCACCACCAGTCATATCTGGTGTAACAGTAGTGTAAATTTAAAAAAAAACTTTTTTGACTGTGAAACATCAGTCTGCTAGTGTAATCTAATTGCAGTTGCCTGCCTGCCAGAGTGTGTGCCAGACCCACTTGCCCAGTGCCACACCACTCATATCTGGTGTAACAGTAGTGTAAATTTTAAAAAAAAACTTTTACATCAGTCTGCTAGTGTAATCTAATATCAGTTGCCTTCCTGCCACTGCCAGCCTGTGTGTCAGGCTCACAGCATATACTGTGCCTACTTGCTCAGTGCCACCACCAGTCATATCTGGTGTAACATTAGTGTAAATTTAAAAAAAAAACAAAAAACTTTTACATCAGTCTGCTAGTGTAATCTAATTTCAGTTGCCAGGCCAGCCTGCCACTGCCAGTCTGTGTGTCAGGCTCACAGCATATACTGTGCCTACTTGCTCAGTGCCACCAGTCAATTCTGGTGTAACAGTAGTGTAAATTTAAAAAAAAAAAAACTTTTACATCAGTCTGCTGGTGTAATCTAATTTCAATTGCCAGGCCAGACTGCCACTACCAGCCTGTGTGTCAGGCTCACAGCATATACTGTGCCTACTTGCTCAGTGCCACCACTCATATCTGGTGTAACAGTAGTGGAAATTTTAAAAAAAAACTTTTACATCAGTTTGCTAGTGTAATCTAATAGCAGTTGCCCGCCTGCCACTGCCAGCCTTTGTGTCAGGCTCACAGCATATACTGTGCCTACTTGCTCAGTGCCACCACTCATATCTGGTGTAACATTAGTGTAAATTTAAAAAAAAAAACTTTTACATCAGTCTGCTAGTGTAATCTAATTTCAGTTGCCAGGCCAGCCTGCCACTGCCAGCCTGTGCGTCAGGCTCACAGCATATACTGTGCCTACTTGCTCAGTGCCACCACCAGTCATATCTGGTGTAACAGTAGTGTAAATTTAAAAAAAAAACTTTGTTGACTGTGAAACATCAGTCTGCTAGTGTAATCTAATTGCATTTGCCTGTCTGCCAGCGTGTGTGCCAGACCCACTTGCCCAGTGCCACACCACTCATATCTGGTGTAACAGTAGTGTAAATTTAAAAAAAAAACTTTTACATCAGTCTGCTAGTGTAATCTAATAGCAGTTGCCTTCCTGCCACTGCCAGCCTGTGTGTCAGGCTCACAGCATATACTGTGCCTACTTGCTCAGTGCCACCACCAGTCATATCTGGTGTAACATTAGTGTAAATTAAAAAAAAAAAAAAACTTTTACATCAGTCTGCTAGTGTAATCTAATTTCAGTTGCCAGGCCAGCCTGCCACTGCCAGTCTGTGCGTCAGGCTCACAGCATATACTGTGCCTACTTGCTCAGTGCCACCAGTCAATTCTGGTGTAACAGTAGTGTAAATTAAAAAAAAAAAAAACTTTTACATCAGTCTGCTAGTGTAATCTAATTTCAGTTGCCAGGCCAGCCTGCCACTGCCAGCCTGTGTGTCAGGCTCACTGCATATACTGTGCCTACTTGCTCAGTGCCACCACTCATATCTGGTGTAACAGTTGTGTAAATTTAAAAAAAAAAAACTTTTACATCAGTTTGCTAGTGTAATCTAATAGCAGTTGCCCGCCTGTCACTGCCAGCCTTTGTGTCAGGCTCACAGCATATACTGTGCCTACTTGCTCAGTGCCACCACTCATATCTGGTGTAAAATTAGTGTAAATTAAAAAAAAAAACTTTGACATCAGTCTGCTAGTGTAATCTAATTTCAGTTGCCAGGCCAGCCTGCCACTGCCAGCCTGTGTGTCAGGCTCACAGTATATGCTGTGCCTACTTGCTCAGTGCCACCAGTCATATCTGGTGTAACAGTAGTGTAAATTTAAAAAAGAAAAACTTTTACATCATTCTGCTAGTGTAATCTAATTTCAGTTGCCAGGCCAGCCTGCCACTGCCAGCCTGTGTCAGGCTCACAGCATATACTGTGCCTACTTGCTCAGTGCCACCACTCATATCTGGTGTAACAGTAGTGTAAATTTTAAAAAAAACCTTTTACATCAGTTTGCTAGTGTAATCTAATAGCAGTTGCCCGCCTGCCACTGCCAGCCTGTGTGTTAGGCTCACAGCATATACTGTGCCTACTTGCTCAGTGCCACCACTCATATCTGGTGTAACATTAGTGTAAATTTAAAAAAAAAAAAAAAAAACTTTTACATCAGTCTGCTAGTGTAATCTAATTTCAGTTGCCAGGCCAGCCTGCCACTGCCAGCCTGTGTGTCAGGCTCACAGCATATACTGTGCCTACTTGCTCAGTGCCACCAGTCAATTCTGGTGTAACAGTAGTGTAAATTTAAAAAAAAAAAAACTTTTACATCAGTCTGCTGGTGTAATCTAATTTCAATTGCCAGGCCAGACTGCCACTACCAGCCTGTGTGTCAGGCTCACAGCATATACTGTGCCTACTTGCTCAGTGCCACCACTCATATCTGGTGTAACAGTAGTGTAAATTTTAAAAAAAAACTTTTACATCAGTTTGCTAGTGTAATCTAATAGCAGTTGCCCGCCTGCCACTGCCAGCCTGTGTGTTAGGCTCACAGCATATACTGTGCCTACTTGCTCAGTGCCACCACTCATATCTGGTGTAACATTAGTGTAAATTTAAAAAAAAAAAAAAAAAACTTTTACATCAGTCTGCTAGTGTAATCTAATTTCAGTTGCCAGGCCAGCCTGCCACTGCCAGTCTGTGTGTCAGGCTCACAGCATATACTGTGCCTACTTGCTCAGTGCCACCAGTCAATTCTGGTGTAACAGTAGTGTAAATTTAAAAAAAAAAAAACTTTTACATCAGTCTGCTGGTGTAATCTAATTTCAATTGCCAGGCCAGACTGCCACTACCAGCCTGTGTGTCAGGCTCACAGCATATACTGTGCCTACTTGCTCAGTGCCACCACTCATATCTGGTGTAACAGTTGTGTAAATTTAAAAAAAAAACCTTTTACATCAGTTTGCTAGTGTAATCTAATAGCAGTTGCCCGCCTGTCACTGCCAGCCTTTGTGTCAGGCTCACAGCATATACTGTGCCTACTTGCTCAGTGCCACCACTCATATCTGGTGTAAAATTAGTGTAAATTAAAAAAAAAAAACTTTGACATCAGTCTGCTAGTGTAATCTAATTTCAGTTGCCAGGCCAGCCTGCCACTGCCAGCCTGTGTGTCAGGCTCACAGCATATACTGTGCCTACTTGCTCAGTGCCACCAGTCATATCTGGTGTAACAGTAGTGTAAATTTAAAAAAGAAAAACTTTTACATCATTCTGCTAGTGTAATCTAATTTCAGTTGCCAGGCCAGCCTGCCACTGCCAGCCTGTGTGTCAGGCTCACAGCATATACTGTGCCTACTTGCTCAGTGCCACCACTCATATCTGGTGTAACAGTAGTGTAAATTTTAAAAAAAACCTTTTACATCAGTTTGCTAGTGTAATCTAATAGCAGTTGCCCGCCTGCCACTGCCAGCCTGTGTGTTAGGCTCACAGCATATACTGTGCCTACTTGCTCAGTGCCACCACTCATATCTGGTGTAACATTAGTGTAAATTTAAAAAAAAAACTTTTACATCAGTCTGCTAGTGTAATCTAATTTCAGTTGCCAGGCCAGCCTGCCACTGCCAGCCTGTGTGTCAGGCTTACAGAATATACTGTGCCTACTTGCTCAGTGCCACCACTCATATCTGGTGTAACAGTAGTGTAAATTTAAAAAAAAAAACTTTTACATCAGTCTGCTAGTGTAATCTAATTTCAGTTGCCAGGCCAGCCTGCCACTGCCAGCCTGTGTGTCAGGCTCACAGCATATACTGTGCCTACTTGCTCAGTGCCACCACTCATATCTGGTGTAACAGTAGTTTAAATTTAAAAAAAAAAACTTTTACATCAGTTTGCTAGTGTAATCTAATAGCAGTTGCCCGCCTGCCACTGCCAGTCTTTGTGTCAGGCTCACAGCATATACTGTGCCTTCTTGGTCAGTGCCACCACTCATATCTGGTGTAACATTAGTGTAAATTTAAAAAAAAAACTTTTACATCAGTCTGCTAGTGTAATCTAATTTCAGTTGCCAGGCCAGCCTGCCAATGCCAGCCTGTGCGTCAGGCTCACAGCATATACTGTGCCTACTTGCTCAGTGCCACCACCAGTCATATCTGGTGTAACAGTAGTGTAAATTTAAAAAAAAACTTTTTTGACTGTGAAACATCAGTCTGCTAGTGTAATCTAATTGCAGTTGCCTGCCTGCCAGAGTGTGTGCCAGACCTAGCAGTTTGCCCGCCCTGCCTCTGCCAGCCTGTGTGTTAGGCTCACAGCATATACTGTGCCTACTTGCTCAGTGCCACCACTCATATCTGGTGTAACATTAGTGTAAATTTAAAAAAAAAAAAAAAAAAACTTTTACATCAGTCTGCTAGTGTAATCTAATTTCAGTTGCCAGGCCAGCCTGCCACTGCCAGTCTGTGTGTCAGGCTCACAGCATATACTGTGCCTACTTGCTCAGTGCCACCAGTCAATTCTGGTGTAACAGTAGTGTAAATTTAAAAAAAAAAAAACTTTTACATCAGTCTGCTGGTGTAATCTAATTTCAATTGCCAGGCCAGACTGCCACTACCAGCCTGTGTGTCAGGCTCACAGCATATACTGTGCCTACTTGCTCAGTGCCACCACTCATATCTGGTGTAACAGTAGTGTAAATTTTAAAAAAAAACTTTTACATCTGTTTGCTAGTGTAATCTAATAGCAGTTGCCCGCCTGCCACTGCCAGCCTGTGTGTTAGGCTCACAGCATATACTGTGCCTACTTGCTCAGTGCCACCACTCATATCTGGTGTAACATTAGTGTAAATTTAAAAAAAAAAAAAAAACTTTTACATCAGTCTGCTAGTGTAATCTAATTTCAGTTGCCAGGCCAGCCTGCCACTGCCAGTCTGTGTGTCAGGCTCACAGCATATACTGTGCCTACTTGCTCAGTGCCACCAGTCAATTCTGGTGTAACAGTAGTGTAAATTTAAAAAAAAAAAAACTTTTACATCAGTCTGCTGGTGTAATCTAATTTCAATTGCCAGGCCAGACTGCCACTACCAGCCTGTGTGTCAGGCTCACAGCATATACTGTGCCTACTTGCTCAGTGCCACCACTCATATCTGGTGTAACAGTTGTGTAAATTTAAAAAAAAAACCTTTTACATCAGTTTGCTAGTGTAATCTAATAGCAGTTGCCCGCCTGTCACTGCCAGCCTTTGTGTCAGGCTCACAGCATATACTGTGCCTACTTGCTCAGTGCCACCACTCATATCTGGTGTAAAATTAGTGTAAATTAAAAAAAAAAAACTTTGACATCAGTCTGCTAGTGTAATCTAATTTCAGTTGCCAGGCCAGCCTGCCACTGCCAGCCTGTGTGTCAGGCTCACAGCATATACTGTGCCTACTTGCTCAGTGCCACCAGTCATATCTGGTGTAACAGTAGTGTAAATTTAAAAAAGAAAAACTTTTACATCATTCTGCTAGTGTAATCTAATTTCAGTTGCCAGGCCAGCCTGCCACTGCCAGCCTGTGTGTCAGGCTCACAGCATATACTGTGCCTACTTGCTCAGTGCCACCACTCATATCTGGTGTAACAGTAGTGTAAATTTTAAAAAAAACCTTTTACATCAGTTTGCTAGTGTAATCTAATAGCAGTTGCCCGCCTGCCACTGCCAGCCTGTGTGTTAGGCTCACAGCATATACTGTGCCTACTTGCTCAGTGCCACCACTCATATCTGGTGTAACATTAGTGTAAATTTAAAAAAAAAACTTTTACATCAGTCTGCTAGTGTAATCTAATTTCAGTTGCCAGGCCAGCCTGCCACTGCCAGCCTGTGTGTCAGGCTTACAGAATATACTGTGCCTACTTGCTCAGTGCCACCACTCATATCTGGTGTAACAGTAGTGTAAATTTAAAAAAAAAAAACTTTTACATCAGTCTGCTAGTGTAATCTAATTTCAGTTGCCAGGCCAGCCTGCCACTGCCAGCCTGTGTGTCAGGCTCACAGCATATACTGTGCCTACTTGCTCAGTGCCACCACTCATATCTGGTGTAACAGTAGTTTAAATTTAAAAAAAAAACTTTTACATCAGTTTGCTAGTGTAATCTAATAGCAGTTGCCCGCCTGCCACTGCCAGTCTTTGTGTCAGGCTCACAGCATATACTGTGCCTTCTTGGTCAGTGCCACCACTCATATCTGGTGTAACATTAGTGTAAATTTAAAAAAAAAACTTTTACATCAGTCTGCTAGTGTAATCTAATTTCAGTTGCCAGGCCAGCCTGCCAATGCCAGCCTGTGCGTCAGGCTCACAGCATATACTGTGCCTACTTGCTCAGTGCCACCACCAGTCATATCTGGTGTAACAGTAGTGTAAATTTAAAAAAAAACTTTTTTGACTGTGAAACATCAGTCTGCTAGTGTAATCTAATTGCAGTTGCCTGCCTGCCAGAGTGTGTGCCAGACCCACTTGCCCAGTGCCACACCACTCATATCTGGTGTAACAGTAGTGTAAATTTTAAAAAAAAACTTTTACATCAGTCTGCTAGTGTAATCTAATATCAGTTGCCTTCCTGCCACTGCCAGCCTGTGTGTCAGGCTCACAGCATATACTGTGCCTACTTGCCACCACCTGGTGTAACATTAGTGTAAATTTAAAAAAAAAAAAAAAAACTTTTACATCAGTCTGCTAGTGTAATCTAATTTCAGTTGCCAGGCCAGCCTGCCACTGCCAGTCTGTGTGTCAGGCTCACAGCATATACTGTGCCTACTTGCTCAGTGCCACCAGTCAATTCTGGTGTAACAGTAGTGTAAATTTAAAAAAAAAAAAACTTTTACATCAGTCTGCTGGTGTAATCTAATTTCAATTGCCAGGCCAGACTGCCACTACCAGCCTGTGTGTCAGGCTCACAGCATATACTGTGCCTACTTGCTCAGTGCCACCACTCATATCTGGTGTAACAGTAGTGGAAATTTTAAAAAAAAACTTTTACATCAGTTTGCTAGTGTAATCTAATAGCAGTTGCCCGCCTGCCACTGCCAGCCTTTGTGTCAGGCTCACAGCATATACTGTGCCTACTTGCTCAGTGCCACCACTCATATCTGGTGTAACATTAGTGTAAATTTAAAAAAAACAACTTTTACATCAGTCTGCTAGTGTAATCTAATTTCAGTTGCCAGGCCAGCCTGCCACTGCCAGCCTGTGCGTCAGGCTCACAGCATATACTGTGCCTACTTGCTCAGTGCCACCACCAGTCATATCTGGTGTAACAGTAGTGTAAATTTAAAAAAAAAACTTTGTTGACTGTGAAACATCAGTCTGCTAGTGTAATCTAATTGCATTTGCCTGTCTGCCAGCGTGTGTGCCAGACCCACTTGCCCAGTGCCACACCACTCATATCTGGTGTAACAGTAGTGTAAATTTTTAAAAAAAACTTTTACATCAGTCTGCTAGTGTAATCTAATAGCAGTTGCCTTCCTGCCACTGCCAGCCTGTGTGTCAGGCTCACAGCATATACTGTGCCTACTTGCTCAGTGCCACCACCAGTCATATCTGGTGTAACATTAGTGTAAATTAAAAGAAAAAAAAAACTTTTACATCAGTCTGCTAGTGTAATCTAATTTCAGTTGCCAGGCCAGCCTCCCACTGCCAGTCTGTGCGTCAGGCTCACAGCATATACTGTGCCTACTTGCTCAGTGCCACCAGTCAATTCTGGTGTAACAGTAGTGTAAATTAAAAAAAAAAAAAAACTTTTACATCAGTCTGCTAGTGTAATCTAATTTCAGTTGCCAGGCCAGCCTGCCACTGCCAGCCTGTGTGTCAGGCTCACTGCATATACTGTGCCTACTTGCTCAGTGCCACCACTCATATCTGGTGTAACAGTTGTGTAAATTTAAAAAAAAAAAACTTTTACATCAGTTTGCTAGTGTAATCTAATAGCAGTTGCCCGCCTGTCACTGCCAGCCTTTGTGTCAGGCTCACAGCATATACTGTGCCTACTTGCTCAGTGCCACCACTCATATCTGGTGTAAAATTAGTGTAAATTAAAAAAAAAAACTTTGACATCAGTCTGCTAGTGTAATCTAATTTCAGTTGCCAGGCCAGCCTGCCACTGCCAGCCTGTGTGTCAGGCTCACAGCATATACTGTGCCTACTTGCTCAGTGCCACCAGTCATATCTGGTGTAACAGTAGTGTAAATTTAAAAAAGAAAAACTTTTACATCATTCTGCTAGTGTAATCTAATTTCAGTTGCCAGGCCAGCCTGCCACTGCCAGCCTGTGTCAGGCTCACAGCATATACTGTGCCTACTTGCTCAGTGCCACCACTCATATCTGGTGTAACAGTAGTGTAAATTTTAAAAAAAACCTTTTACATCAGTTTGCTAGTGTAATCTAATAGCAGTTGCCCGCCTGCCACTGCCAGCCTGTGTGTTAGGCTCACAGCATATACTGTGCCTACTTGCTCAGTGCCACCACTCATATCTGGTGTAACATTAGTGTAAATTTAAAAAAAAAACAAAAAACTTTTACATCAGTCTGCTAGTGTAATCTAATTTCAGTTGCCAGGCCAGCCTGCCACTGCCAGTCTGTGTGTCAGGCTCACAGCATGTACTGTGCCTACTTGCTCAGTGCCACCAGTCAATTCTGGTGTAACAGTAGTGTAAATTTAAAAAAAAAAAAACTTTTACATCAGTCTGCTGGTGTAATCTAATTTCAATTGCCAGGCCAGACTGCCACTACCAGCCTGTGTGTCAGGCTCACAGCATATACTGTGCCTACTTGCTCAGTGCCACCACTCATATCTGGTGTAACAGTAGTGTAAATTTTAAAAAAAAACTTTTACATCAGTTTGCTAGTGTAATCTAATAGCAGTTGCCCGCCTGCCACTGCCAGCCTTTGTGTCAGGCTCACAGCATATACTGTGCCTACTTGCTCAGTGCCACCACTCATATCTGGTGTAACATTAGTGTAAATTTAAAAAAAACAACTTTTACATCAGTCTGCTAGTGTAATCTAATTTCAGTTGCCAGGCCAGCCTGCCACTGCCAGCCTGTGCGTCAGGCTCACAGCATATACTGTGCCTACTTGCTCAGTGCCACCACCAGTCATATCTGGTGTAACAGTAGTGTAAATTTAAAAAAAAAACTTTGTTGACTGTGAAACATCAGTCTGCTAGTGTAATCTAATTGCAGTTGCCTGTCTGCCAGCGTGTGTGCCAGACCCACTTGCCCAGTGCCACACCACTCATATCTGGTGTAACAGTAGTGTAAATTTTAAAAAAAAACTTTTACATCAGTCTGCTAGTGTAATCTAATAGCAGTTGCCTTCCTGCCACTGCCAGCCTGTGTGTCAGGCTCACAGCATATACTGTGCCTACTTGCTCAGTGCCACCACCAGTCATATCTGGTGTAACATTAGTGTAAATTAAAAAAAAAAAAAACTTTTACATCAGTCTGCTAGTGTAATCTAATTTCAGTTGCCAGGCCAGCCTGCCACTGCCAGTCTGTGTGTCAGGCTCACAGCATATACTGTGCCTACTTGCTCAGTGCCACCAGTCAATTCTGGTGTAACAGTAGTGTAAATTAAAAAAAAAAAAACTTTTACATCAGTCTGCTAGTGTAATCTAATTTCAGTTGCCAGGCCAGCCTGCCACTGCCAGCCTGTGTGTCAGGCTCACAGCATATACTGTGCCTACTTGCTCAGTGCCACCACTCATATCTGGTGTAACAGTTGTGTAAATTTAAAAAAAAAAAAACTTTTACATCAGTTTGCTAGTGTAATCTAATAGCAGTTGCCCCGCCTGTCACTGCCAGCCTTTGTGTCAGGCTCACAGCATATACTGTGCCTACTTGCTCAGTGCCACCACTCATATCTGGTGTAAAATTAGTGTAAATTAAAAAAAAAAACTTTGACATCAGTCTGCTAGTGTAATCTAATTTCAGTTGCCAGGCCAGCCTGCCACTGCCAGCCTGTGTGTCAGGCTCACAGCATATACTGTGCCTACTTGCTCAGTGCCACCAGTCATATCTGGTGTAACAGTAGTGTAAATTTAAAAAAGAAAAACTTTTACATCATTCTGCTAGTGTAATCTAATTTCAGTTGCCAGGCCAGCCTGCCACTGCCAGCCTGTGTCAGGCTCACAGCATATACTGTGCCTACTTGCTCAGTGCCACCACTCATATCTGGTGTAACAGTAGTGTAAATTTAAAAAAAAACCTTTTACATCAGTTTGCTAGTGTAATCTAATAGCAGTTGCCCGCCTGCCACTGCCAGCCTGTGTGTTAGGCTCACAGCATATACTGTGCCTACTTGCTCAGTGCCACCACTCATATCTGGTGTAACATTAGTGTAAATTTAAAAAAAAAAAAACTTTTACATCAGTCTGCTAGTGTAATCTAATTTCAGTTGCCAGGCCAGCCTGCCACTGCCAGCCTGTGTGTCAGGCTTACAGAATATACTGTGCCTACTTGCTCAGTGTCACCACTTATATCTGGTGTAACAGTAGTGTAAATTTAAAAAAAAAAAACATTTTACATCAGTCTGCTAGTGTAATCTAATTTTAGTTGCCAGGCCAGCCTGCCACTGCCAGCCTGTGTGTCAGACTCACAGCATATACTGTGCCTACTTGCTCAGTGCCACCACTCATATCTGGTGTACCAGTAGTGTAAATTTAAAAAAAAAAAAACTTTTACATCAGTTTGCTAGTGTAATCTAATAGCAGTTGCCCGCCTGCCACTGCCAGCCTGTGTGTCAGGCTCACAGCATATACTGTGCCTACTTGCTCAGTGCCACCACTCATATCTGGTGTAACATTAGTGTATTTTTTTTTAAAAAACTTTTACATCAGTCTGCTAGTGTAATCTAATTTCAGTTGCCAGGCCTGCCTGCCACTGCCAGTCTGTGTGTCAGGCTCACATCATATACTGTGCCTACTTGCTCAGTGCCACCACTCATATCTGGTGTAACAGTAGCGTAAATTTAAAAAAAAAAAAAACTTTTACATCAGTCTGCTGGTGTAATCTAATTTCAATTGCCAGGCCAGCCTGCCACTGCCAGCCTGTGTGTCAGGCTCACAGAATATACTGTGCCTACTTGCTCAGTGCCACCACTCATATCTGGTGTAACAGTAGTGTAAATTTTTTTAAAAAAACTTTTACATCAGTCTGCTGGTGTAATCTAATTTCAATTGCCAGGCCAGCCTGCCACTGCCAGCCTGTGTGTCAGGCTCACAGCATATACTGTGCCTACTTGCTCAGTGCCACCACTCATATCTGGTGTAACAGTAGTGTAAATTTTAAAAAAAAACTTTTACATAAGTCTGCTAGTGTAATCTAATTTCAGTTGCCAGGCCAGCCTGCCACTGCCAGCCTGTGTGTCAGGCTCACAGCATATACTGTGCCTACTTGCTCAGTGCCACCACTCATATCTGGTGTAACAGTAGTTTAAATTTTTAAAAAAAACTTTTACATCACTTTGCTAGTGTAATCTAATAGCAGTTGCCCGCCTGCCACTGCCAGCCTTTGTGTCAGGCTCACATCATATACTGTGCCTTCTTGCTCAGTGCCACCACTCATATCTGGTGTAACATTAGTGTAAATTAAAAAAACAAACTTTTACATCAGTCTGCTAGTGTAATCTAATTTCAGTTGCCAGGCCAGACTGCCACTGCCAGCCTGTGCGTCAGGCTCACAGCATATACTGTGCCTACTTGCTCAGTGCCACCACCACTCATATCTGGTGTAACAGTAGTGTAAATTAAAAAAAAAAAACTTTTTTGACTGTGAAACATCAGTCTGCTAGTGTAATCTAATTGCAGTTGCCTGCCTGCCAGCGTGTGTGCCAGACCCACTTGCCCAGTGCCACACCACTCATATCTGGTGTAACAGTAGTGTAAATTAAAAAAAAAAACTTTTACATCAGTCTGCTAGTGTAATCTAATAGCAGTTGCCTTCCTGCCACTGCCAGCCTGTGTGTCAGGCTCACAGCATATACTGTGCCTACTTGCTCACGGCCACCACCAGTCATATCTGGTGTAACATTAGTGTAAATTTAAAAAAAAAAAAACTTTTACATCAGTCTGCTAGTGTAATCTAATTTCAATTGCCAGGCCAGCCTGCCACTGCCAGCCTGTGTGTCAGGCTCACAGAATATACTGTGCCTACTTGCTCAGTGCCACCAGTCAATTCTGGTGTAACAGTAGTGTAAATTTAAAAAAAAAAAACTTTTACATCAGTCTGCTGGTGTAATCTAATTTCAATTGCCAGGCCAGACAGCCACTGCCAGCCTGTGTGTCAGGCTCACAGCATATACTGTGCCTACTTGCTCAGTGCCACCACTCATATCTGGTGTAACAGTAGTGTAAATTAAAAAAAAAAAACTTTTACATCAGTCTGCTAGTGTAATCTAATTTCAGTTGCCAGGCCAGCCTGCCACTGCCAGCCTGTGTGTCAGGCTCACAGCATATACTGTGCCTACTTGCTCAGTGCCACCACTCATATCTGGTGTAACAGTAGTGTAAATTTAAAAAAAAAACTTTTACATCAGTCTGCTAGTGTAATCTAATTTCAGTTGCCAGGCCAGCCTGCCACTGCCAGCCTGTGCGTCAGGCTCACAGCATATACTGTGCCTACTTGCTCAGTGCCACCACCAGTCATATCTGGTGTAACAGTAGTGCAAATTTTAAAAAAAAAAACTTTTTTGACTGTGAAACATCAGTCTGCTAGTGTAATCTAATTGCAGTTGCCTGCCTGCCAGCGTGTGTGCCAGAACCACTTGCCCAGTGCCACACCACTCATATCTGGTGTAACAGTAGTGTAAATTTAAAAAAAAAACTTTTACATCAGTCTGCTAGTGTAATCTAATAGCAGTTGCCTTCCTGCCACTGCCAGCCTGTGTGTCAGGCTCACAGCATATACTGTGCCTACTTGCTCAGTGCCACCACCAGTCATATCTGGTGTAACATTAGTGTAAATTAAAAAAAAAAAAAACTTTTACATCAGTCTGCTAGTGTAATCTAATTTCAGTTGCCAGGCCAGCCTGCCACTGCCAGTCTGTGTGTCAGGCTCACAGCATATACTCTGCCTACTTGCTCAGTGCCACCAGTCAATTCTGGTGTAACAGTAGTGTAAATTTAAAAAAAAAAACTTTTACATCAGTCTGCTGGTGTAATCTAATTTCAATTGCCAGGCCAGACAGCCACTGCCAGCCTGTGTGTCAGGCTCACAGCATATACTGTGCCTACTTGCTCAGTGCCACCACTCATATCTGGTGTAACAGTAGTGTAAATTTAAAAAAAAAAACTTTTACATCAGTCTGCTAGTGTAATCTAATTTCAGTTGCCAGGCCAGCCTGCCACTGCCAGCCTGTGTGTCAGGCTCACAGCATATACTGTGCCTACTTGCTCAGTGCCACCACTCATATCTGGTGTAACAGTAGTGTAAATTTTAAAAAAAAACTTTTACATCAGTTTGCTAGTGTAATCTAATAGCAGTTGCCCGCCTGCCACTGCCAGCCTTTGTGTCAGGCTCACAGCATATACTGTGCCTACTTGCTCAGTGCCACCACTCATATCCGGTGTAACATTAGTGTAAATTAAAAAAAAAAAACTTTTACATCAGTCTGCTAGTGTAATCTAATTTCAGTTGCCAGGCCAGCCTGCCACTGCCAGCCTGTGCGTCAGGCTCACAGCATATACTGTGCCTACTTGCTCAGTGCCACCACCAGTCATATCTGGTGTAACAGTAGTGCAAATTTAAAAAAAAAAAACTTTTTTGACTGTGAAACATCAGTCTGCTAGTGTAATCTAATTGCAGTTGCCTGCCTGCCAGCGTGTGTGCCAGAACCACTTGCCCAGTGCCACACCACTCATATCTGGTGTAACAGTAGTGTAAATTTTAAAAAAAACCTTTTACATCAGTCTGCTAGTGTAATCTAATAGCAGTTGTCTACCTGCCACTGCCAGCCTGTGTGTCAGGCTCACAGCATATACTGTGCCTACTTGCTCAGTGCCACCACCAGTCATATCTGGTGTAACATTAGTGTAAATTTAAAAAAAAAAAAAAAACTTTTACATCAGTCTGCTAGTGTAATCTAATTTCAGTTGTCAGGCCAGCCTGCCACTGCCAGTCTGTGTGTCAGGCTCACATCATATACTGTGCCTACTTGCTCAGTGCCACCAGTCAATTCTGGTGTAACAGTAGTGTAAATTTAAAAAAAAAAAACTTTTACATCAGTCTGCTGGTGTAATCTAATTTCAATTGCCAGGCCAGCCTGCCACTGCCAGCCTGTGTGTCAGGCTCACAGAATATACTGTGCCTACTTGCTCAGTGCCACCACTCATATCTGGTGTAACAGTAGTGTAAATTTTAAAAAAAAAACTTTTACATCAGTCTGCTGGTGTAATCTAATTTCAATTGCCAGGCCAGCCTGCCACTGCCAGCCTGTGTGTCAGGCTCACAGCATATACTGTGCCTACTTGCTCAGTGCCACCAGTCAATTCTGGTGTAACAGTAGTGTAAATTAAAAAAAAAAAAACTTTTACATCAGTCTGCTGGTGTAATCTAATTTCAATTGCCAGGCCAGACTGCCACTGCCAGCCTGTGTGTCAGGCTCACAGCATATACTGTGCCTACTTGCTCAGTGCCACCACTCATATCTGGTGTAACAGTAGTGTAAATTTTAAAAAAAAACTTTTACATCAGTCTGCTAGTGTAATCTAATTTCAGTTGCCAGGCCAGCCTGCCACTGCCAGCCTGTGTGTCAGGCTCACAGCATATAATGTGCCTACTTGCTCAGTGCCACCACTCATATCTGGTGTAACAGTAGTGTAAATTTTTTAAAAAAACTTTTACATCAGTTTGCTAGTGTAATCTAATAGCAGTTGCCCGCCTTTCACTGCCAGCCTTTGTGTCAGGCTCACAACATATACTGTGCCTACTTGCTCAGTGCCACCACTCATATCCGGTGTAACATTAGTGTAAATTAAAAAAAAAAAACTTTTACATCAGTCTGCTAGTGTAATCTAATTTCAGTTGCCAGGCCAGCCTGCCACTGCCAGCCTGTGCGTCAGGCTCACAGCATATACTGTGCCTACTTGCTCAGTGCCACCACCAGTCATATCTGGTGTAACAGTAGTGCAAATTTAAAAAAAAAAAAACTTTTTTGACTGTGAAACATCAGTCTGCTAGTGTAATCTAATTGCAGTTGCCTGCCTGCCAGCGTGTGTGCCAGAACCACTTGCCCAGTGCCACACCACTCATATCTGGTGTAACAGTAGTGTAAATTTTAAAAAAAACTTTTACATCAGTCTGCTAGTGTAATCTAATAGCAGTTGCCTTCCTGCCACTGCCAGCCTGTGTGTCAGGCTCACAGCATATACTGTGCCTACTTGCTCAGTGCCACCACCAGTCATATCTGGTGTAACATTAGTGTATATTTAAAAAAAAAAAAAAAAACTTTTACATCAGTCTGCTAGTGTAATCTAATTTCAGTTGTCAGGCCAGCCTGCCACTGCCAGTCTGTGTGTCAGGCTCACAGCATATACTGTGCCTACTTGCTCAGTGCCACCAGTCAATTCTGGTGTAACAGTAGTGTAAATTTAAAAAAAAAAAACTTTTACATCAGTCTGCTAGTGTAATCTAATTTCAGTTGCCAGGCCAGCCTGCCACTGCCAGCCTGTGTGTCAGCCTCACAGCATATACTGTGCCTACTTGTTCACTGCCACCACTCATATCTGGTGTAACAGTTGTGTAAATTTAAAAAAAAAAACTTTTACATCAGTTTGCTAGTGTAATCTAATAGCAGTTGCCCGCCTGCCACTGCCAGCCTTTGTGTCAGGCTCACAGCATATACTGTGCCTACTTGCTCAGTGCCACCACTCATATCTGGTGTAACATTAGTGTAAATTAAAAAAAAAAACTTTTACATCAGTCTGCTAGTGTAATCTAATTTCAGTTGCCAGGCCAGCCTGCCACTGCCAGCCTGTGTGTCAGGCTCACAGCATATACTGTGCCTACTTGCTCAGTGCCACCAGTCATATCTGGTGTAACAGTAGTGTAAATTTAAAAAAGAAAAACTTTTACATCATTCTGCTAGTGTAATCTAATTTCAGTTGCCTGGCCGGCCTGCCACTGCCAGCCTGTGTGTCAGGCTCACAGCATATACTGTGCCTACTTGCTCAGTCCCACCACTCATATCTGGTGTAACAGTAGTGTAAATTTAAAAAAAAACCTTTTACATCAGTTTGCTAGTGTAATCTAATAGCAGTTGCCCGCCTGCCACTGCCAGTCTGTGTGTCAGGCTCACAGCATATACTGTGCCTACTTGCTCAGTGCCACCACTCATATCTGGTGTAACATTAGTGTAATTTAAAAAAAAATTTTTTTTTACATCAGTCTGCTAGTGTAATCTAATTTCAGTTGCCAGGCCAGCCTGCCACTGCCAGCCTGTGTGTCAGGCTTACAGAATATACTGTGCCTACTTGCTCAGTGTCACCACTCATATCTGGTGTAACAGTAGTGTAAATTAAAAAAAAAAACCCTTTTACATCAGTCTGCTAGTGTAATCTAATTTCAGTTGCCAGGCCAGCCTGCCACTGCCAGCCTGTGTGTCAGGCTCACAGCATATACTGTGCCTACTTGCTCAGTGCCACCACTCATATCTGGTGTAACAGTAGTGTAAATTTAAAAAAAAAAAACTTTTACATCAGTTTGCTAGTGTAATCTAATAGCAGTTACCCGCCTGCCTGCCACTGCCAGTCTGTGTGTTAGGCTCACAGCATATACTGTGCCTACTTGCTCAGTGCCACCACTCATATCTGGTGTAACAGTAGTGTAAATTTAAAAAAAAAAAAACTTTTACATCAGTCTGCTAGTGTAATCTAATTTCAGTTGCCAGGCAAGCCTGCCACTGCCAGCCTGTGTGTCAGGCTCACAGCATATACTGTGCCTACTTGCCCAGTGCCACCACCACTCATATTATCTTGTTTAATAGTAGTGTAAGTGTAGATTTAAAAATAAAAAAAAATATTTTGACTGTGAAACATGTCTGCTTTTTTGTGTCAGGCTCACAGCGTATACTGTGCCCACTTGTCCATGCCACCACTCACAACTATTTTGACTGTGAAACATCAGTCTGCTTTTTTGTGTCAGGCTCACAGCGTATACTGTGCCCACTGGTCCAGTGCCACCACTCATATTATCTTGTTTTATAGTAGTGTAAGTGTACATTTTAAAAATAAAAAAAAATATTTTGACTGTGAAACATAAGTCTGCTTTTTTGTGTCAGGCTCACAGCGTATACTGTGCCCACTTGTCCATGCCACCACTCACATTATCTTGTTTAATAGTAGTGTAAGTGTACATTTTAAAATAAAAAAAATATTTTGACTGTGAAACATCAGTCTGCTTTTTTGTGTCAGGCTCACAGCGTATACTGTGCCCAGTGCCACCACTCATATTATCTTGTGTAATAGTAGTGTAAGTGTACATTTTAAAACTAAAATAACTATTTTGACTGTGAAACATCAGTCTGCTTTTTTGTGTCAGGTTCACAGCGTATACTGTGCCCACTTGCCCAGTGCCACCACTCATATTATCTTGTTTAATAGTAGTGTAAGTGTACATTTTAAAAATAAAAAAAATATTTTGACTGTGAAACATGTCTGCTTTTTTGTGTCAGGCTCACAGCGTATACTGTGCCCACTTGTCCATGCCACCACTCACATTATCTTGTTTAATAGTAGTGTAAGTGTACATTTTAAAAATAAAAAAACTATTTTGACTGTGAAACATAAGTCTGCTTTTTTGTGTCAGGCTTACAGCATATACTGTGCCCACTTGTCCAGTGCCACCACTCACTTTATCTTGTTTAATAGTAGTGTAAGTGTACATTTTAAAAATAAAAAAAACTATTTTGACTGTGAAACATTAGTCTGCTTTTTTGTGTCAGGCTCACAGCATATACTGTGCCCACTTGCCCAGTGCCACCACTCATATTATCTTGTTTAATAGTAGCGTCAGTGTACATTTAAAAAAAAAAAATAAATTTTTGACTGTGAAACATCAGTCTGGTTTTTTGTGTCAGGCTCACAGCGTATACTGTGCCCACTCACAGTAGCTTGCACGCATAGTAGCACTAATTGAAAAAAAAAATGACAGGCAGAGGCAGGTCAACCCGCAGGGGCCGTAGTGGTCGTGGTGCTGTGATTCCCTTTGGCCATAGAATAATGCCCAGTGTTAGGCCACGTACCATGAACACGAAAAGTTCTGATGAAATAGTTGACTTTATAACACAGGACACCCAATCTTCTACAGCTTCCGCTCGTAACCTTGACCCACCATCCTCCTCCTCTAGCTTAGCTTTGGGCACCTCTCAACTTACCACTCGCCCGCCTGCCACCACCACCGACACTAGCACCACAGCCGCCTCACTTGATCTGTCAGAGGAGTTATGTACACCTAAGTGTGAAGAAATGAGTGATGCGCAACCATCATTGACAGAGGATGTAGATAACTGTGATATGTCTCAGTCAGGCAGCATTACAGACATGGACGACACACGGTGTGATGATGATGATGATGTTTTACCCGCCGTTGCTTCCGTTGTTGAGTTGTCAGATACAAGTGAAAGGGTTGATGATGACGATGCGTCCGTGGATGTCACATGGGCGCCCGGTAGAAGAGAAGAAGAACAGGTGGAAAGTTCAGATGGGGAGACAGAGAGGAGCAGGAGGAGGAGACGAGTTGGAAGCAGGGGGAGGTCGTCGCAAGGAGCTAGTGGCACAGTCAGACAGCATGCATCGGCACCCGGGGTCAGCCAGACAGCACGCCAATCAACGCATGCTGTTGCCACCACCAGAATGCCGTCATCGCAGAGCTCAGCAATGTGGCATTTTTTTATGTGTCTGCCTCTGACAACAGCAATGCCATTTGCAACCAGTTCCAAAAGAAACTGAGTCGTGGGAAGTCCAACACCCACCTAGGTACAACTGCTTTGTGAAGGCACATGATCTCACATCACAAACGCCTATGGGATGAACACATGAGGACAAGCAGCACACATACTCAAAGCCGCCATCCTCCTCCTGGTCCAGCATCTTCAGCCATGTCAACCACTGCTGTGCTCCTTGCCCCCTCTCAACCATCCGCCAATCCATCTCTCTTCCGGAGCAGTTGCTGCTCATCTGCCCACAGTCAGGTGTCTGTCAAGGACATGTTTGAGCGTAAGAAGCCAATGTCACCAAGTCACCCCCTTGCCCGGCGTCTGACTGCTGGCTTGTCTGAACTGTTAGCCCGCCAGCTTTTACCATACAAGCTGGTGGAGTCTGAGGCGTTCAAAAAATTTGTAGCTATTGGGACACCGCAGTGGAAGGTACCCGGGCAAAATTTCTTTGCACAAAAGGCAATCCCCAACCTGTACTCGATTGTGCGAAAGGAAGTAATGGCATGTCTGGCACACAGTGTTGGGGCAAGGATCTGACCACTGATAGCTGGTCTGCAAAGCATGGTCAGGGTAGGTATATCACCTACACTGCGCATTGGGTAAACCTGCTGACGGCTGCCAAGCATGGAATGCCTGGCTCTGCAGAGGAGTTGGTGACACCGCCACGACTTGCAGGCAGGCCTGCTGCCACCTCCTCTACTCCTCCTACTCCATCCTCTTCCATAACCTCCTCGGCTGAGTCCTCTTCTGCTGCTGCGTCTTGCTCCACATCAACGGCACCCCCCCAGCTCCCCAGGTACTATTCCACATCCCAGATATGGCAGTGTCACGCCGTCTTGGGGTTGACTTGCCAGAAAGCAGAGAGTCACACCGCAGCAGCACTCCTGTACACGCTGAACGCACAGGTGGATCAGTGGCTGACTCTGCACCAACTGGAGATCGGCACAGTGGTTTCTGACAACGGAAGTAATTTGGTGGCGGCATTGAAATTGGGCAAGTTGAAATTGGGCACGGCACATGTGTGTAATCTGATTGTACAATGCTTTGTGCATAAGTACCCAGGCTTACAGGACGTCCTGAAGCAGGCCTGGAAGGTGTGTGGCCATTTCAGGCGTTCCTACACGGCCATGGCGCACTTGTCAGATATCCAGCGGTGAAACAACCTGCCAGTGAGGTGCTTGATTTGCGACAGCCCGACACGTTGGAATTCAACACTCCTAATGTTCGACCGCCTGCTCCAACAAGAAAAAGCTGTTAACGAGTATTTGTATGACCGGGGTGCTAGGACAGCCTCTGGGGAGCTGGGGATTTTTTTGCCACTTACTGGACGCTCATGCGCAATGCCTGTAGGCTCATGCGTCCTTTTGAGGAGGTGAAAAACCTAGTCAGTCGCACTGAAGGCACCATCAGCAACATCATACCATTTGTTTTCTTCCTGGAGCGTGCCCTGCAAAGAGTGCTGGATCAGGCCTTATATGAGCGTGAAGAGGAAGAGTTGTGGTACCCATCACCACCAGAAACAGCCTTATCAGCATCGCTTGCTGGACCAGCAGCAACGCAGGAAGAGGATTGTGAGGAAGAGGAGTCAGAGGAGGAATGTGGCTTTGAGGAGGAGGAGGAAGACCAAGCACAACAGGCATCCCAGGGTGCTTGTTGTTGTCACCTGTCTGGTACCCGTGGTGTTGTACGTGGCTGGGGGGAAGAAGATACCTTCAGTGAGATCAGTGAGGACGAGGAACGGGACATGAGTAGCTCGGCATCCAACCTTGTGCAAATGGGGTCTTTCATGCTGTCGTGCCTGTTGAGGGACACTCGTATAAAAAAGCTGAAGGAGAACGAACTGTACTGGGTGTCCACGCTACTAGTCCCCAGGTATAAGCATAAAGTGACTGAAATGTTACCGAAATTCCCGCAAGTCGGAAAGGATGGAGCAGTTCAAAAATAAATTGAAAAGTATGCTTTACACAACGTATAAGGGTGATGTCACAGCACAACGGGAATCTAACAGGGGAAGAGATGAAAGTAATACTCCTCCTCCCACGACCACGCCAGCAAGGACAGGACGCTTTCCAGACGTGTTGTTGATGGAGGACATGCAGACCTTTTTAACTCCTATGCATCGCCACAGCCCTTCGGGATCCAGCCTCAGAGAACGACTGAACCGACAGGTAGCAGACTACCTCGCATTAACTGCAGATCTCGACACTCTGAGGAGCGATGAACCCCTTGACTACTTGGTGTGCAGGCTTGACCTGTGGCCTGAGCTATCCCAATTTGCAATCGAACTTCTGGCCTGCCCCGCTTCAAGTGTCCTGTCAGAAAGGACCTTCAGTGCAGCAGGAGGTATTGTCACTGAGAAGAGAAGTCGCCTAGGTCAAAAAAGTCTGGATTATCTCACCTTTATTAAAATGAATGAGGGATGGATCCCGAAGGGACTGACATTGGGCGATACATTCGAGTAAAAAAGGCCTGATGAGATGAGCTGCCTTGG
The DNA here is from genome assembly GCF_027579735.1 of Bombina bombina. NCBI lineage: Eukaryota > Metazoa > Chordata > Amphibia > Anura > Bombinatoridae > Bombina > Bombina bombina. The sequence goes on along the minus strand of NC_069506.1, from coordinate 107,086,065 downwards.
GCTAAAAATGGTCCACACGCTGCTGTATTTTATCTTCGAATGCCGGATGACTTGCGTGACTTATCCGTCAACAACTAGGGTTCAAGCCGCAATGTTTTAGGGCACTTTCTAACTGTCAAACAAACATCAATTTTTCTGGCCGCTGCTACAGCAGCAGCTGCAACAATACCTCATTTTTCAGGCATGTGTACATGCCTAATTTTTCTGGCCTCTGGTGCTACACTGTGGCTTCAAAACCCAAACCAAAAAAAAGGCACATAACAGGGATTAAACTGCTAAGAATAGTACTACTTAACACACCACTCATATCTGGTGGCACAGTAGATTGCACACGCAGTGCCCCAAATTTGAAGTAGGAGGACCGACCAAGCATCTTTTTCCATCTCCCGGTTCCTAAAAATTATCTCTGGGTTCCTAAAAACGATGCCATACCTGTACTCGATTGTGCAAAAGGAAGTCATGGCATATGGGGTCTTTCATGCTGTCGTGCCTGTTGAGGGTTGGGGACCCTCGTATAAAAAGGCTGAAGGAGAACGACCTGTACTGGGTGTCCAAGCATCTTTTTCCATCTCCCGGTTCCTAAAATCCATGCCATATACACGTCCCCTGATAGGGGACGTAACAGGGATTAAACTGATAAGAATAGTACTAGTTAACACACCACTCCTATCTGGTGGCACAGTAGATTGCACGCGGTGCTCTGACAAAATGCAGAAGGACATTTGGCAGACGGACATTTGGCAGACAGACATTTGGCCGACAGGCAGAAAGCTAAAGAATGTTCCGATTTCGGCCGAGGGCAGATAGACAGAGTGCTCTGTTCTAATCAGAGCCTCGGGCGCCGCAACTGCCTCTGGGAACCTTACCATGGGTCCCAGACCGCCCGTCTTGTAATTCTCTGTCTGGGAAATTATCTATCTATCAAATCTATCTATTTATCTATCAAAATGTATCTATTGCATCTATTGATCTATGGGGAGTTTGCGGTTGTGCAAATGGACTGTTTGCGGTTCTTTGCGGTGCGTTAAACGGGGAGTTTGGTCTGTCACTATGAAGCGGGCGTAAACCTTACACTACATGAACAATACAACATCATACCTGATGTTTTAAAGCACGTTATTCCAAACAATTTAGGAATTTTAGGTGATTTATGCCCTTTATGGATTAAAAACAGACTCTGCATCAACTTTGTAATTTTCCATGGGAGTTTTGCCATGGATCCCCCTCCGGCATGCCACAGTCCAGGTGTTAGTCCCCTTGAAACAACTTTTCCATCACTTTTGTGGCCAGAAAGAGTCCCTGTGGGTTTTAAAATTCGCCTGCCTATTGAAGTCAATGGCGGTTCGCCAGGTTCGCCGGTTCACAAACTTTTGTGGAAGTTCGCGTTCGATGTTTGCGAACGCAAAATTTTAGGTTCACGACATCACTAGTCGCCAGTAATTTACACCAGTCAGGGTTCAATTCCTACATAAAAAAGTGTGGGAACTCACCAAGAGTTCCACCCTTCCTCACAATTAATATTGTTTTATATATATATATATATATATATATATATATATATATATATATATATATATAGATAATATATATTTAAATCATGGCATACAAACACCAAATGTCATTTTACAGTAGATAAAGAAAGAATGTAAGCAATAACTGTGAAGCTAACGGCATATCTAAAACAGAGTCGACATATTACAATTTTGTATGACATGAGGCTGGAAAAGTAAGAACATTGTTTGCCAGATATAACTGTATACCTACATAATTAACTCATGACGCCACTCTTGGACCTCCCAGCACAGTATAATATATAATGCTAGAGTAGCTAATCTGAAAATAGAAGAGACCACTCTTGGGTCTCCAAAGGAAACACCACCTTTTTTGTATTATATAAATCATATACTGGCACCATGCACAAGTAAAAGTGTGCACTATGAAATAATAATGATAAAAGTAAAAAGTATATAACTACAGATATGGCGACTGGAAGCCTTGTACCTACACTGATGCATTAGGGAAATATCAACAGGGAACAGAGAAGTATGGTGGCTATAAGAAGGTTGTTTTCCTACATTAATTTAGGCGAACCTTATGACCTGTGAAGAAACTATATATGTAAAGCAGGCATCAGGAGCCCCACTATATGCGTAGGCTAGTGGGAGCAGATATCTCTAAGACAAGGTTGAGAAGTATAGCAATGAGGGGCACAGCTAAATGTATGAGGTGGAGTATGATCTGAGAGGCTGGTGCTTGGTAATTCTTAGTTTAACTAAATGAGGTAACTGTACCTAGATAATTCAAGTGGTAGGTAATATAAACAATATATAGCTGCAGCTAGAAGTACAAACACTGATAAACAAAATGTTGCAACAGCACCCTGAACATAAGAAGGCATGATCTCTGCAACAATAACTTATTATAAAACGAGCACGGTATGATCTGCTTAGAGCTATAACATTTCTAAATGGGTCAGTGAGCTGTGTAGGGATGAAACTCACGTAGGACAACACAAATTAATGCATATACATAAGTCACGGAGGAATATGATATAAACTCCTGGAGGGCTATAAATCCAGTATAGAACTTGCTGTGATGTTGGAGTCAGTCCCGCTAACAGTATAGGGAAAAAACATACAGAACTTACATAGTCTTCCTGCATACTGCCATAAACTTGCTACAAGCAGACTCCTGCAAGGGTAAAAGCATGCAAAATATATACAGTGGTTGAGCCCACAATAATAAAAAGAGAACCCAAGAAATACTGTCGATTTAGTGAGATCGTTATTTGCACCTTTATGGGCATAGAGTTATATCTGTCCCAGACCACTCCGCTTACCCAACTCCATTCCGCACAAACACAAAGGTATTGTCCTCCCAATGAATGCTGCCAGGGTAGGAAAAATATGTATATATATATATATGCTGGTTTTCCCCAACGAGTACCGTGTTTGGCTTCTGTAGGAAGATGTGAGGGAGTAACTGAGCCAGGCTCCAGTTCTACCAATCTCTTAAGCAACAAGCCTCAATGCTCCATCAATGAGGTCAGCAGCTTTGTGTAATCCACTTTTCTGCCTGTGGTCTGGGGATTTTCAGGGGTGGCCGCCGACATAAGCATTCTGTTGCGAACCTGTTTATCCATTGCCTCTGGGAAACTGAGGACAGCTCGGCTGCGATCTATACCCTCATCTTCTTCTATGTGCCTCAACCCGATCAAGTGGGGCCAACTGTCATTCTCCATTAGTAACGGTGCGGTGTAGTAAGTATCTGGGGTCTGCTTATATGGGGATCGCTGTGGTATAGCAACCTCTTCAATCATGTAGGGTGCCAATCTCTCTATAGCTACACGGACACCAGGCTGCTTGTTCTCGTTGGTTTGGTCCGAAGTCAGGTTTGTCACAGCCACTGCGTTTGCAAAATATAAGGTTCTGCTTAATTCCTATATTGGCCTCCATTGTAGAACTAGGAGTGTTGACTGCCTGTGACTTTTCTAAGCTCTTGTTGCTGCAGGAGTCAGAAAGGGAAGCCTGTTCAACAACGCTGCACACTTGGATTACACCTCTTGCACACATTGAGTTAGTAGTTGCCTCAGCAAACTTCAATGGCGGTTGCACTGGCTCTTGTAGTGTGTAGTACAGCTCTTTTTGGATTATGCTTACAGAGAGCCTTGACTCGCTAGTTTCACTTGCCGGGACAGTTAAAGATCTTGCAATAGTCCGTAGGTTCTCAAATTCAGTATCCCATACTTTAGCTATGCTCTCGAAATGTGAGTACAGGAGGGCCTCGACTTCCAACAGGGCAATATGAGTTGCAGTCGCCATGATGGGAAGGAACTAGTTATAACAGATATTGATAAAAAAACTGGCCAGTTATTATAGAACTGGTTTGGTTACCCAGGGTCCTGGGGGGTATATATGCGGAAGCTTTAACAACACTAACAGTCAATCTATTAAGTCCTCTCAACCTCATGGCTGGTCATAGTGCAGTCAGCTGAGGAACAAAGGTAGGTCCGTTTCGTATCAGATGTCTCCAGTCTCCTCTTGAATACTACAAGGTTGTGTAGCATATGTTTCCCAAAAGGAAAATTAGATTAAAGTTGAGAATTAACTCCAAAATAACTATTTAAGACCGGGAGCTCTTCAGACACACGTCCTACCACAACATCTATAGGCTCCGCCCCAACACATTTAATATTTAATTTTTATACAGTGTGATAGGCTGAGTGCTTGGTTGTGATTGTGTGCGACTGGAACTGCATGGGAGCCAGAAGGGTGTCGGAGGGGGAGGATAGGCAAGAACACCTTGCCAGGGCCAGCTCAAGGAGGAAGCCAAGTGGCCATGGATGAGGAGAAAATGAGGTGTCCCAACTTGTCCAGGCCATCATTGACAATTATGGGGACCCCTTCGCACAGGAGAAGGGAAAAGGCTGTGCAAGGAGAAGGAGGAACGCATAGCAACAGGCAGAGGATGCTGTGAACAGCGTAGCCCAGAAGAGGAGGACCATTGAGTAGCTGAAGAAGAGGTGGAATGATTGTAAGAGGCGGGTGAAGGAGAAGAAAGGGGCAGAAAGCAGTCCACCAGAGGGGAACAGGTGGTGGCCCAGCCCTACATGTGGAGTAAAACACCTGGCAGGAGATGATACACAGGTCCCTGAGCACCACAGCAGTCAGTGGCCTTCCAGGGGTTCGTGACTCAGGGGTTGCAATGACCGCATGTCTTTCGGGTGAGTACCATCCCATACACCTTTATAATATGTAATTGCAATACAACACCCTTGAATCTCACACATTCATGTACATGACGAGGAGCATGAGAGTTGGAGTGCTACCACAACTGTCTACACTTTGACTAGCCATTACTGCTACATAACACACTGCCATTCATTATGAGGTCTGGAATATTGCAATACTAGCATGTCTCAGAGTAACACAGGCCCCAAGCCACATAGAGAGTAAGCCTTACATGAACACTATAGGCATCAAAACAAATTTAGCTTAATAAAGCAGTTTGGGTGCCTAGAACAAGCTAAAGTTATTTTGGTGCCTATAGTGTCCCTTAAAGTTCATCATTGACATGTACACATAACAATTGTAGGAAACACATTCCTGTATACTGATCCTATTCAAATCACTCATAGACCACCTGACAATGTGCACATGCATGTATTAGAGCTTGACGTGGGAATCAGTGTAGGCCCTAGCATGTATCAATGTGAATAGGAACCCAAGATGTACATATATTTGACTGTACTAATCCCTCTCATCCTTTAACTCCTCCACAGAACCACCTCCTACATCACGTGTGCCAATTCTACTACCGCCTGCCGTCATGCCATTGCCACCCTCTGTGCAATCATCACTGTCTTCCACCATGCCACCAATACCACCATTGTTCTGTCAACCATATGGGCCGCTGGGACAGTGGACTCAATGAAGGACCCTGGAGTGATACCACCAACATTGTCCCATCTCCCAATGATTATCCTCACTTTGGATTTGATGGGGAGCCAACATGGGCAAAAAGGGTCCATGTATATACCCCCGCAATTACAGGAGCCAGGCAGTGACATCAATTATCCAGTAACACTGTCAGAGGATGTGGCTATTGAAGAGGCTGGGTGGTCCCCCACTTGTCCACAGATGGACTTTGAAGCATCAGACAGCCCTCCACCATCTGCAGCATTGGGCCAACCTCCACCATCTGCATCAGCAGACAGCCCTCCACCATCTCCATTAGCAGACAGACTTCCACCATCTGCATCAGCAGACAGCCCTCCACCATCTGCATCAACAGACAGCCCTCCACTATCTGCATTAGAAGAACTTCTACCTCCACCAGCAGCAGATGCAGAACTTCAACCTCCACCATCTGCATCAGCAGCACCTCCACCTCCACAATCTGCATTGTGGTCCCCCACTTGTCTAACATGGGACTTTGAAGCATCAGGCTGACCTCCACCATCTGCAGCATCCAGCCGACCTCCACCATCTGCAGCATCAGGCCTACATCCACCATCTGCAGGATAAGGTCGACCTCCACCATCTGCATCAGCAGACAGACCTCCATCATCTGCATCAGCAGACAGATATTCACTATCTGCATTAGCAAAAATTCTACCTTCAACAGCAGCAGCAGCAGCACTTCAACCTCCACCATCTGCATTAGCAGCACCTTCACCTCCACAATCTGCATCAGCAGCACCTCCACTAGCATCACCTGGTACTCAACCTCCTGGCCCCCCCATCACCTGCCAACCCTGTTGCTCATCCATCTGTGTATAAATCGGAGTCTCCCCTGGATTTCGAATACATGAAAATCCAGAGGCAACAAGAGGTTCCACAGATGGAGCCTACAGCTGCAGAGAGACATGGCATCATTCAGTGCAGCTGTGGGCTATATGTCACAGATGGTGAGATGGCAGGTTGATATGCACCTGCAGTTGGACAAAAGATTCAGAGAACTAAATAAGCTTTTGGGTGTGTTGGTGGAACACATTGCACACCAGCAAGACACATCCTCCAGTGGATCATCTGCAACCAGCATACCAGCCACAACACCTGCATCTACAAGGGCCAGTAGGACCAGATCATCCACCACAGGCACCTCAGTCAGCTCCCTCATCCAAAAAGCCTTGTAAACAATAAAAAAATATTTAATTTCACCATAACCATTTTACTTTGTTATTTACAATGTGTATGTCATACACATCAATGTGATAGGTGTTAGACTACACTAATATTGTATACACATGATAATTTGACCTGTGGTGAAGTGGCACTACACCACATGTAATATTATCATCATTATGCAATATTAGTGCACTCTAACTCACATCACATAAATGTGTATCAAGCATGGATTGTAATATTCACAGGCATGCTCACATGCTCATACCTTACCCTTCTCCACATGCAGTTTATATAGGCCCCTCTTTCCTTTCTTCTCCATACCTTAGTTCTCATTACCTATTTTTTTATTATGAAATCTATATCAATAAACTGCACCACCTCAGAAAAATACCCCCACTGCTATAAATCTCATTCTCACCAACTCTTACTTTCCATCTTGCTGCTATTAGCATTAGGCGACATCTCATCAAATCCTGGGCCCACCCTCATTCCCACCATTAACCAATCATGCGCTCCTTATAAAAACTTTAATAAAAGCAACACACATAACCTCATCTCCATCTAATCCATCCCATACGCACACACTCCTTTCACCTGAGCAGAAATGGAGAGTTGAGAAGGTCTGTAGTCTTTCTTCTCTTTTTTTTTTTCTTCTCTCCCCTATTAAGTTTATGTTTATTTTCCTTTATTTTTATATATTTTAGTTTATTAAGAAAATACCATACAGTATGCAACTTAGTTTATAGTACCAAACAAATGTTGGTAATTATAAATATCGTTAGTGGTAACATTTTTGGAAGATAAGGGATATATGTTCTTCAACTTTTATTAAAAGTATTTAATGTTTAATATTTATTTTATGGCTATATTGTTAATGATTGGTATAATCTGTTTTATAATGTTAAACATGTTAATTTTACTTATGTTAATGTTGCCATTATTGTCTCCCTCTATATAAGGGGTTAATATTTGTTATGACAAAGAAATATATTCCATATACAGTATGTATATTGAGGTATTGTTAGTAATGACGATGTCTGAAAAATACCTATAGGGCATTATTTGTTTGTGCTCTTCTTTTTCTTTTTCTCTTTTTCTGGAATTATATACTGAATTGGTCCATAAATACATTAAAAAAAAAAAAAAAAACTTTAATAAAAGCAACACACATAACCTAATTTCCATCCAATCCATCCCATACACACACACTCCTTTCACCTGCGCACTATGGAACTCTCGCTCTGTCTGCAACAAACTTACAGCTATTCATGACCTATTTATATCAAATGCTTTCACCCTTTTAGCAATTACCGTAACCTGGCTATCTCCTTTTGAAACCGTTTCCATTGCTGCTCTCACACATGGTGGTCTTCCCTTTACATACCCCTAGGCCAGGTGAGAAACGTGGCGGCGGTGTTGGGATCCTGCTCTCCCCCTCCTGTACTTATGAATACCTACCTCCAATCCCATCTCCTGCTTTGAAGTCCACTGTATTCGCCTGTTCTCCCCCCTCTCCCTCAAAGTGGCAGTCATATATCGCCCTCCTGGACCAATATATCCCATTTCCTTGACAACTTCGCCGCCTGGCTTCCTCACTTTCTCTCTTCAAACATACCAACCCTAATTCTTGGGGACTTCAACCTTCCCATTGACAACCCATATGCCCCTGTTGCCTCTAAACTTCTTTCACTCACATCCTCCTTCGGTCTCTCAAAATCCACCCTATTCCCGACTCACCGTGATGGACACTCCATCGACCTGGTATTTTCCTACCTCTGCTCTATATCTAACACCACCTGTCGCCCTTTTCCCATTTCAGACCATCACCTGGTCACCTATAATATTAATGCAACAGCTAAACCCACTTCTCCATCCCACCCCCGCAGCTGTAGAAATCTACATGCTGTGGATCCGCTCCAATTTTCAAAAATCATTCAAAATCTCCTCTCTCACACTTCCACTATAACCTGCCCAGATCTCGCTACAGCCCACTATAACAAAACTCTCTCCTCTGCATTAGACACACTTGCCCCTTCCTAGCTGTGCAAAACACCATGCCGTCAGTTACAGCCCTGGCATGCTCAGCAAACATGCTATTTGCAAAAATGCTCCCGTACTGCTGAGCGTGTCTGGAGGAAAACTCACTCTGAACCTGATTTCATACACTATAAGTTTATTCTTCATTCATACACTTCTGCCCTTCACTTAGACAAGCAAACCTACTTCTCTTCTCTCATATCTACTCTTTCCTCAAACCCTAAATGACTCTTCTCCACCTTTAACTCTCTCCTCTACCCACCTGCTCCACCCCCCCATCTGTCTTTAGTGCTCAAGACCTAACTGACTACTTTTTAACAAAACACTTACTATCTGAAGCAACATCCCAACACCAACCTGCAATATTCCAACAACAGGCCCAGTTACTCCCTCTGCCACCGTCTGCATCTTCCATCCAGCCACTGAGAATTAAGTTTCTACCTTACTATCTTCCTCACGCCTCACTACCTGCCCGCTCGACCCTATCTCTTCCCATCTAATACCCTCCCTGTCTTCCCCCTCACTCCTGCTCTTACTCACATCTTCAACCTATGTCTCTCGGCTCATTCCCATCTTCTTTCAAACACGTAAAAGTCACTCCCATACTCAAAAAACCCTCCCTCTACCCTAATTCTCCTGAAAGCTACCGTCCCATATCACTGCTTCCACTAACATTAAAACTCCTTGTAAAACTAGTTTACAATCTCCTAACCCACTTCCTGTCTGCCAACTCTTTGCTTGAGCCCTGCAATCTGGATTCTGGCCCAAACACTCAACTGAGACTGGTCTTACCAAGGTTACTAACGATCTTCTCTCTGCTAAAAATATGGGCCACTACTCTATACTTATCTTACTTGACCTCTCAGCTGCCTTCAACACAGTTGACCACCCCCTCCTCCTACAGACCCTTAGCTCTTTTGGCCTCTGTGACACTGCTCTTTCCTGGATTCACTCCTATCTTTCTCACAGGTCTTTTTCTGTGTTATTTGCCAGTGACTCCTCCTCTCCTATGCCTCTGTCTGTTGGTGTACCTCAAGGATCTGTTCTGGGTCCTCTACTCTTCTCCATCTATACTTCTTTGCTGGGTAAACTTATCAACAGTTATGGCTTCAAATATCACCTCTATGCTGATGACACCCAGATCTACCTCTCCACCCCTGCTCTCTCTCCCTCTGTCCTTTCTCATGTCAGCGACTGCTTATCTGGTATTTCTTCCTGGATGGCCTCTAACCACCTAAAGATTAACTTTTCCAAGACTGAGCTCCTTCTTATCCCCCCCTCTAGCTCTACGCCGACTTCTGACTTCTCTTTCCCTTTTGACGGCATCACCATTTCCCCATCGCCCCAAGTCTCGGAGTTACACTTGACTCAAATCTATCCTTTGTCCCCCATATCCAATTGCTTTCTACATCCTGCCGCAACCATCTACGCAATATTTCCAAGATTCAACCTTTTCTGAGCGCTGACACCACAAAGCAAATAATCCACTCCCTTGTTATTTCCCGACTTGACTACTGCAATAACCTACTCGCTGGCCTTCCTCTTTCCCGCCGCTCCCCCCTTCAATCCATTCTAAATGCCTCTGCCAGGATGATCCCCCTTTCCCATATGCTGCACCTCTCTGCGAGTCCCTTCATTGGCTCCCTATTCACAGCAGAATTAAATTCAAAATTATCACCCT